>NC_142797.1:37283665-37606165 GCF_049724085.1 Artemia sp. Qi Xiang Cuo
AATGCTGCTACTGACATGAGCGGCTGTGTCATCATCTTTATCTTTCACAGAATAATTGTCTTTCCTCGTCTTTTGGTATTCACCATTTATTACATCTAGATCTTCTCTGGCACTATCTAATTCTTTTAAATGAACAGAATTTTTTTTTTTTAAACCTTCTTCCTCTTCAACAAAGGATGAACAATCAGAACCCTCTTTCAATGAAGATAGTCCATTAAAATTGTTGCAATCAATATGGGTATTTGGGTTATTCACACAAAGTTTGTATTTTACTGAATCAGCTTCTTCTTTTATTTCCTGCTCTTTAGCTATTAAAGAAGAATTAGAGCCTTTCAGAAATGCATCAGCAAACTGATCGACTTCAGGATTTATTCCAGTAGAATGTTCATTCGTTTCTAATTGTAGTACATTGGTTCCGCCACTTGCTGGCTCTCCTTCTCCAAAAGGTGCTGCGTTTAATAAAACAGTGGAATCAGGAAGTAATGGAGCCTTTTCAAGACCAGCTTCTTCATCAGACACAACTGAGCCAAACGACTCCTTACCCGCCAAAGGTGGTACCGACCACGCAGTGTGAAAATCAGACCCTTCAGAATCTGAACTGAACTTGAATGTTAAACTGCCACGAATTTCTTCACTCTGAGGAGCTACTTGTGAATTGTCTATTATCTCTTTCGAATCAATCTCTTCTTTTATTGGAACAACTTTCTTCTCTTCAACGAGAGATAAATTTTCATCAACTAGTTGGACTGACGTTTCAGGATCGAAAAACACAGTATTTTCACCAATGTCTAATACTAGCGAATCGTCAGCAATTCGAAGTGAAAAATCATTAAGTGAGCTCGTTTCAAAGGTTTGATTCAACACCACTTTTTGTTCCTTATTAGGATCTGCTAGTTCATCAGTTTCAGTATTGCTTGATCTTCGCACTGGTAATGCAGCTAAAGAATTTATATTTTCAAAACTCCCTGCTACATTTGTGCTTAATTCTTCACCAGACACAGTAAACGTGGCATCTACTCCTGCCTTTCCACTTTTGCCACTTTCTAATTCACTTTTGTCGTTAGGAGCATCAAACGTTATATTTAACAATGGGTTTGGATTAGAAAGAGTGTCGCTTTCTTTTTTAAATAATTCAACAGTGCTTTTTGAACAAGGATTTTCCACTTCAAATGTTGTATTCAATGATATTCCTTTAGTTCCAGCATCAAATGTTGCATTTAAAACTTGTGGAATAGTCTCACCGTCGCTTTGAGAAGCTTCAAGAATGTTAGTAACTTTTGAATCAGGGTCCTCAGTTTCCAACTGTAATGCAACTAAAATAAAAACCGGATAAATATAAATGCAGTGCTCTAAATGTAGTCAGAATGTTGTGTGCCAACATAAACAATATAAACATAAACAATCAAAAGCTTTTTTTCTTGGCTCTTCTTTCAACCCGAAGAAAAAACACCACAACAAAAACAAATTTATCCCATCATTATCAACTATCTAGCGTCGCTCTTCAGTACCAAATTGGTACAATAGAAAAGAATAATGAAACAAGTAAAGTCAAATTATTGGTAAATAGTAATGCATTCACAAATGCCGTATTTGAATTCTGCAATCTAATCACGCATTTGATGCAAGGCCGTAACCAGAGGGGGGGGGTATTTAGGGGGTTTGACCCCCCCCCCCCGAAATGTTTGTTTGACTCGTAAAAACGTAACAAAAATGGATATACAGAATTTTTTTCCTTTTTTGAGGTTTTTTTGTGTAAACCCCCCCCCCCCAAAAAAAAAAAATCTTTGAGTAAAACCCCCTCCGATAAAAATCCTGGGTACGGTCTTGGTTTGATGTCAGATGCCTGCTTAAAAATCGAGCCCCAAGTTTGAGCAGCTAAATAACAGTGAAAAACTTCGCGGGTAAAATTCAGCGCTTGTGTTTCCCATTTCCCAATAAGACGTATTTTACTAATTCTGAAACTTCACGTACTTGGGGGAGGGATTCCCTGGGAAACCCCAATTTTACCCGAAACCCACATTTTCTAACGTTTCAAGAGAGTGTTATGTTGTGCTGCAAACGGTCTATCAATCTTTTACTTATGAGATAGCTCCTGCCACCCTCTTCCTTATGGGGTTCATTTGGACAAAAATGGTTACCTTTTATACAAACATGAGCACAAAAAGCGCAAAGTCAAATTCATCTTAATGGCTAGAAAGGACTTTTCAAAAATCCATATATTTTAAAAGGCATTGGTGAAAACCCATATTTTACACAGATTGCAGAAAACGTCCCGTTTTTTGGCTGACACTCCTTTTTCATTCTATCATAGTATCTTTGGCTGTCAGCCAATTTTTTTTCAAATTTTTCTTTTCCCTGATTTTTTTTTCTTTTTATTTCTATCATAGTCTCTTGTCCTCCCATCTAATGGCGTTCGCCTGAGCAACATTGGTTAGCCTTTCATATGAAACTTGAGCATAAAAAAAAAACAGTTTTACGTCTAGTTTCACTGTAATACGCAATTTGTTTTAACTGCTCGGACTAGCATAAGCCCTTAAACAAAATAAGAAAAGACGCCATTACATCGGAGACAGCCCTTCCCAAGTTTTTCCTTCCTAATTAACAGAGAAAAACTGTGTGCGTAATTCCCAATAAAACGTATTTATCAGTTTTGAAACTTTATGTTCATATATATTTCTCATCACTAAATCATTGTCATAAATAGCGTTTCTTAATGCGAAAACATTTGCCAAACAGTTCTAAGAGCCACTTCTTTTTATGTCGAGACAGGTTTTGCACATAATATTGCATAGAATCTATAATTTAGTTGTGGGGGAAACTTTCAAGCCCTTTAAAAGTTTTAATAGCTTGAAGCCCTACTAATCAGCCACAGAAGCACAACTTGGACTCTATGTCAATAACAAAATATCAAATCGCTATTTCAACAAAAACAAATTCCACATATGTGAAAAACAACATGTAAAAATTTGAATAAAAAAGTCAGCAAAAGACAATAATAATAAAAGAAGAAATTACCAGTTTTAAGTTCAAAATCAGAAAAGAGTCAATCAGACATATGGAATTTATGGATCCAATTCACGGGTCAGTAGTCTTTTTTGGCTTTGGGTCAACATCATCAAAAATGTGAATATTAAAAAAACGTTTGGGCCCGTTTTATTTTATTTTAAAACGATTTTTTATTGAATAGTAAGATAAATTTTATTAAGAAAATAATTAAAACACGCCTTTAAACTTGAAACAGAAATTCAAAACTATGATCGTTCAGGATTTTCGTTATTTGTTTCTGTACTTGAGCATGGAGAATATTCCTAAGCTCATTTATTATGAACTTAGTCAAATTGGCTTGTAAAATAATATTTAGTTTTTCATATCAAGAATTTTTTCCTGAAAAAAGAATACTTGATGGTCTCATGAGTAATTTAGAACTAATTCAATAATTCAAGGTAAAATATTTTCTTTTTTTTTCTTTTTTTACAAAACGTACTCTTCCTGTACGATGCCTGTGTATCGCGACTTTCGGTCAAATCTTAACAGATTTTTTTTTTTATGTTTGACCCTTTGACTATTCGTAAAAACGTTTTCAATCTTTAAATACAGGAACTAAATTCACTAGGTATATTATTTATTTTTTGTTCTTTATTATTCATGTCAAGCCCACTTTTAAAGTGTTTATGTGTTTTTCTACTTTTCATGTCAATATTTTATAAGCTTTTTGATTGTTCAATGTTCATAATTTGATTTCTTATCCTTATCTTCTGATTTACTATAATACTAAACAAAAAGAAAAGAAAAAAAGAAAAGAAAAAGATAATCCCGGTTGTGGGCTACTTTACCAAATAAATCTTATGTCTTACCTACTAACAAACTCGGAAGCAACTGTTAAGAGTTCCTTGCAACTCGAAAAATTAAAGACAAGAGCTTTCAAGTTAGTCAAGTTTTGTACAAGGTTCAAACTCTGAGCAGAATTCATTCAAAGCAAGATTCAGAATCTCAACTATTTGACGATTAAACAGATTTACCATACCAAACGAATGTGGCTAATCCAAGAAAAGGAAACAAAAAACTAACCGATATCCTCTGCTTCTTCTTCCTCGAGAACCAGTCGAGTCGGTTTCGCCTGTGGTACAGGTGAGAGATCGACTAGTGGGGATCCATCAATTCGGTATAGATTGCTTCTCCTTGTTCTGTTTCCAGTGCCTAAAAATAATTTTACAGAAATCGTAAAGGCTTTAGTAAGCAATATTCTTACGAGTATTTCTGCAATTTGAACGTCCAAAGAATTCTGTTAATTAAAACTAAACAGCATAAAAAAGGTTCCCAAGAGCAAAAAAAACAGCATTTTCCCCCACATTACAAAATGTTTATCAATAAAATCAAGAATTTTTTTAAAAGAGCATAAAAATTTAATCCAGATATTTTTCCCCTTTCTAAGGAACCAAGGACAGTGGAAATGTAATCTGATTGTTATAATAAAATTAAGATTTTTTTTAAAGAGCTTAAAAATTGATCCACATGTCGTTTCCCTTTTTTAAGGAACCAAGGACAGTGGAAATGTAATCTGATTGTTTGCAAAATTTTTGGGTGATTGCCAAAGGATTTTTTTGGGAAGCATAAAATGGCAAATAAGTACGACTATTCAACTTTTTAGTCTAGTGGCTACTGTGTGAATACCTCATTTCCTCTTTTTGAATTTTTTTTTTCAGCAAAAATGACTACGTGCACCCGATACGATTTTTTATACCGCATCTTCCGATCGGAGGGAAAACAAGGTACTTGAGTATCATAGCGACCACACTCAAGAAGTAAAGTTAGGTTAATCATAATGAAATATACCAAAATATGATGAAAATATTATACTTTAGTAACAAAATTATGGAAACTACAACAGTGAATTATGGAAAGCTGGCCGCTCAGAACACATTATATTAAATACCTAACCAACTCTATCTATAAAACATTTAATTAAAAATATACCTGCATAGTAGTTTATCTCACTCAGGCTAAGCTGATTATCTCTTCGAGTGCACACAGAGAAACAGGTTTTACAACAGATCAAGAAAAACAGTGTGGTCGCTATAATACACAAGTTCCGATAAAAATTCACTGTCAAAGTTTCCATGTCTAAAAGATGGAAACGTATTTTTTGTTCAAAAAGCATTCCAAAAAACAATAAATGATTACCCAACTCCCCCTCCCAAATAACGTAATTGTCCTATCTTGTTATGACTGCACGCAGCCACCGCAATATGTTGCTATTGCTCCATCAAATTTGAAAATAGCCACAAGAAAACCATAACAGCGTTTTTCTCAAATCTAAACTGCTTTTGTTTATAAGTGCAATAAATTTGGAAGACCAAGATTTTTATTACAAGCATTGGTAATTTTTGACGAAAAGCAAAAAAGGGTATAAGGAAAGCTGCAAGATTACCCTGCCAAGTCACACCAAGAAAGTTATTTAGTAAACCAGTGGCTGAAAATAGAAAAGGATTTACTATTTTTTTTTGACGTTACAGTATATCTTACAGTTATCTGATAGCAAAAAAGAAAGAAAGTCATAGCTTGCCATAGCCAATACTGTGAAAATACATATCAGCTGCACAAACTAAATATCATCAAATGTTCCCTAAAAGAAGTGAAATTTATTCTTGATAAAAGGAATGAATCCATTTTTTCACTAAATTGACCTTTTCTTGTGTTCTCAAAGTCTCTTTTTTCCCCTATATGTTTTTTTTTCTGGAAGTCTAAAACGTACAATCAATAATTTTGGGGTTGTTAACTCGCTAAAAATCGAAAAAAAATTAATTAGGGAACTTTTGACTGAAGTTCGACTTATTTCCCGTTAATTATATTTTTTTTATTTTATAATTCGCCTTCTAATTTGGTTAAACAATGCTGAAAGCTTCTTATATATTTATGCTTTTTTAGAGTGGTAATCAAACTCAGACTAAATAAAAATTAATGACATGAAAAGGAGATAAGTGAAAATAAGACAACGACAGGGAAGAAACCACAAGTTGTAATTTAACGACCGCAATAGAAAGAAATAAAACAAGAGAAAAAGATAACTTTTCTGAACGAAAAAATATAATTAAAAATATATAAAAATTAACAGCACTCTGAAAAAACAAAAAAAAAAAAAAAAAAAAATGCGGAATAATGAGCAAAAAAAAACAATGCGGAATCCACATTGAAAAATGAGAATAATAAATAGTAGTGACAAGCTAGAAAACTATTTGAGTAGAGTTCACAGAAAAGGCATGGCTTTGTACATACCCCTTAAAACATAATTCAATTTTCACAATGCAGCCAATAATTTACTAACCGTATTCTTGGACGAAATCAGTTAAGTGTGACGTATCCAAAAGATTAGGCACAGGCGTACTAATTGGCACTCCAGCACCAAAAAAATCTCCTTCCCACAGAACGTCCGTAGGACAGCGCTGAGGTGTGGCAACGCTACTTGGTGGGGCTGTATCTTGACCCTCTGTTCCTGCAAGCAATGGGATATAATATTTTAAAAAATGCGCTAAAAATTGTCACAGGATTTCTAATTTTACTAGCTTTCATTGTTACACTGGAAATACAATCTCAGAAAAAAGTTAAGAAAAATCAATAAACTTCTCTAAAAGAGTTTGAGCAAGGACCGTGCAAAGGACTTCAGGAATGGGGGGAGGACATATTTATCAACCAGCAAACAAAAACGCAGAGTTTAGGGCGTATGGTATTATGCGAGAAACCATTAAGGTCACAAGGTTTTGGAAAGATGTTTCGGAACTGAGCTTCCGTCCTTGACTTATGTACCTGCTGTAAACCCTCGTTTCATCTGCAACATTTTGCTAACAGTAATACTGTGTATATGCATACTATATCGTACTTCAAAGCTCCAACCCAGTATTTATATGTATTGCTAAAATTCGTTCTTATACTGCAGTAAAGTTCAGCGACATTTGCCAAGGAGATGTTAAAAATAATGACAGCAAGTTAGGGAATTTTTCTATGCGGCACACATTTTTCTAAGCAACACATCCTTAAAAAAACGGCTTTTTGAGAGACAGAAAAATTGCATCGCAGCAGTATAATTATTTCGTCAGTATCACATATACAACTCGAATTAGTTATTTCCAATAAAAGGAGTTGATTCGGTAAAAATTGTAATTACTTCCTCCGTTGAAACTAGAAATTTATCACTTGCATTTCTGCAACTTAAAACACCTCTGAAACATGCACAAATCAGCGTTAAAAAAGGCTTTTATCTCTAAATGCACTCAAAGGTAAAAGAATTGAAAATTTGGTACTTGTGCATTATATCTAACACACGAAAGAAGTCAAGTTTGATTAATTTTAATGAAATAAAATAAGATAGGATGAATATATAATAGTTTAGAAACAAATTCGGGTTGGCAAATACCCGTTTGGCGGGTTTCCATTAGTATTTCCTTTTACAGTCTATAGCGCTGTGTTGGATATAATGCGCAAGTACCGAAAATTTTCTACCTAGGAAACTTGGAATTTTTTAAACTATAACTAAAAGCATGGGGCCGTATTGAATTATCCCGTAACTAATCAAGGGCAAGTTTTTATGTTAGGAATGCTAAAGCTTTCATTTTTCGTAAAAAAAAAACTTCAGTTTATTCGGGTAACAGAAAAAAAAATCTAATAGTTTTTACTTTCTAGTGCTTTTCGACATGAATTAATTTTGTCAAAGTTTTTTTTCTATATATTAATTTTACTCTTTTCAGTCTCTGATAAATGTTGCAATCCCTTCATAATCCACACTAACGATTCTCACTCGTTACGAGTGACACGTAACACTGATTCCGAAACCACGGCTACTCTTCCCTCAAAACAACTATTACTCTAGAATTACCTGTAAAATTGTATTTGACCTTATCTCTCTAAAATAAGAACTTCTTTGATTTTGACCTAAACAAGCTAAGTTAAATAAAAGCACTTGAAAATTGCCCGTGCATGACACAAGAGATTGGATTTTTGTTTTATTATTATTAAAACATATTCTACGCGATGTAACAGAAAAGTCAAATCAAGACCTTGAAATCAATAAAATTACTGAACTAATTATTGTTTCTCAGCTTTTATTGGGTTGCACCATTCCCCTCCTCCCCCTCTAGTTCAAGAATAAAGTCAGTCCATAAACAAACAAACAAACAAATATAATAAAGAACACGTTTAAAATGTAAAAAAAAACTTAAAAAATGGACCTCACAAGAAAGACAATAAAACTGAGAAAATCCTTTAATTAGACTCACAACTGAGAAATATTGGTGTTTCGACAAAAATCCTTCCGAACCACTAAATATTCGCCCACCCGAAAAATGGATTTTCGACAACTAAAAACAAGCAAATTAGGGACACTTCCCTTGGCAGGAGAAAACACTAATACTTTTCCACGGAAACCAGCTTTGCGCATCCTTTTTACAGTAGTTAAATTACAACTCCTAAAGAGAACAAATTGAGTCGGTTACAAGGGAGTTTTAAGTGTTTCTTCTCATCCCTATTACTCAACAATTAGATAGACCTATTAAACTAATATAGAAACTTAGTAGTAACCTTGATTGGTATTTACCATCAACAATAAAATTATACCTAATTCAAAAGCACCATGCTTCGATTCGCTAACACAACTTAAAAAAAAAAATTACAGAATAATTTGAAGGCAAAACAGTAAACTTTTGTTTTGTCAGGCTAAGAAATTGAACAGAAGTAGTTAATCCAGACCAGAGTTGCCAGACGAGGCGCATTTCCGCCATTGGGCGCTTTTTTAAGAGGTTACGCATTGAATTTTTCAAATCAGTGCATTGCGCCGATTTTTTTTGTGGAAAGTCGTTCATTTGGCGCATTTTCACAAGAAAAATTACGCTTTCGGCGCATTTTCCCTTGTATGGCGTCGCAGTTTTAAACCAGACATCTGGTAACACAGGTCCAGACGAGTCCCAGTTAAAGCTTGGAACTAAAGATAATTAGTTACTATTAAAGGAATTATCCTTAACATAGTTCTTACATTAAAGATAGCTCAAAGCAAGTTGCTAGGCATGATACCATTTGGAGGATTAAGAGATGCTGTAGATGAACTTTAAAAGTAAAAACAATGATTTTAGGATAGGTAGGACCCGCGACAACCGCATTCCGCACTAAGGCTTCATTTGTCAAGCTAGCACTGCTAGAAAGGATGGTGGATGCAGTGAAGATGTAAAAATTAAAATAGCCAATTTGCATTGAGTTTTTTTTTGGCAGTTGGAAAAAGTATGGAAGAATAGCAAGATAAGATGTAAAACTAAGATTAGGATACTAAAGGCTATGATAACGATCAGGGCCGGATTTAAAGCTTTGACGCTTCAAGGCCCAAGCTTGCCACTCCGTTTTTGCGAGATTTTTAGGGAAATCCCCGAAAATTCGGGAATAGTGGAATCCCTGAACAGATGGCAACTGATGAGCGAAAAGTAATGAAAGGGAGAGGTGATACCGATCTCTCAGCTGATATTCTTGGGAAGCATCTGACAGTTTATGAGTGGCCACGGAATTCCTGTGTAGTTTTAAAATCACTTTTCTGTGAATAAGCAGCGCAGCGGCCAAGACCGTACCCAGGATTTTGTTTTTCGGAGGGGGTTTGACTGACAAAAAAATTTCGGGGGGGGGGGGGGGTTACACAAAAAAAACTAAAAAAAGGCATACAAAATTTGTTTGTACCCCCCCCCCCCTCTTCTGGGTACGGCCTTGGCAGCGGCGGAGTTCACCTGGCATTTTGAGGATTAATCATATAAATCCAGTTTTTGTTAAGACAAAAATTATTCAGTGATAATTTATTGCGTCCCCTGGCATTATCCACCCCTAGGCCTGGGCCTAGTGGGCCTATTGGTAAATCCAGGTCTGATAATGACAGGTGTCAAATATGGTTTTGAAACAAAGGCGCTTTGAAAAGTAGAGGAACATATTATAACACTCAATTAGTGCACATTCTTGTAGATTATAGTCATTTCACTCGGCTGATAAAATACCTTATTGAAAGTTTCATGCTTGTATTATAAACTAGAAAAGTATGCGAAAGTGATCAACGCTAGACAGCGAGAATATTTGTGTTGCGGTTAAATTAACAGTCTAAGCAAGTAGTTGGTTCGGTGTGGAATCAGGAATAAAACTAGGATTCTGCTTTATATGGATTATTTTTCTGATTTTGTCCTAAGGGATATAGCAGAAGGTATGGAAGAGCATGATGTAAATGGGAAGACCTTCCCAGACTTAGATTATACAGATGACTTGAGTATAATGGGTAAAAAGAGTTTTTAAAAATCATGAGAGGTCAGGGAGCAAGAACATTGAAAGTTGTCAAAGAGAGGATAGACAAGGCACATGAAGTCTTTTCACAGTAACACAGATCGGAAGAACACGAAAAAACTCACAGAACTATGATTAGGACACTAGAAGCCCCGGTAATAATGGTTGTTAAATATAGTTCCGAAACGTGGGCACTTTGAAAAATTGAGGAAGAAATACAAAATATTTTTCAGAACTTTTTTGAGTAATTTTAAATGGAAAAAAATATTTTACAAAAATACGGTTCAATCCCGCTATCTATGGCCACAAAGAAAGACGGGCAGAAAATGTTTAACAGATAAAGAACAATTGGTGGCCAAAAATCATGCTTTTCAGCAATCCAGTTGTGGTCAAACGAAAATCATGATATACCCGATTAGGATTAGAAGAGGTAATAGGAAAAGGTACAAAGAAAATAGAAACTTCTAGGGTAGGATTAAAGAGTAAAGCACTGAACAGAGTTGGTTTACCCGCGGGGATAATCGGTATATTAGTAGTCCATTTTTTATCTCCTTTGACGATCTGCTTTCGAATAAACTGATTTAACAAACGATAAGGATCCACAATTTTTCTTCTGTGAAAAAATTTGTAGCAATTTTTAGATTTTAATGACCTATTCCTATCCTGATATTTTAAAAAATCCCCAAGAGAACAGATTCTATTGACAACCTACTATGAATGTAATAATGTCAAAGAAAAATCCCAAAGGATATCAGGCATTAAAATGCCACGATTTGCGCAGGCCCTGCAGCTTGGCATCAGGGGTATCTGGGAACCTTGTGCTATGTATTTTGTATCTTAAATTTTCATGAAATAACGTGGATTTTTAATTTTCACAGAAAAGAGTCGCTGAGTCATCAATTTTTTAAAAGGAACCACCATGCAATTAACTTTAATAGGTTTGAGAGCCAGTACGCTACTAGCAGTAGTAGTATGCTTCGAAAAAATTGTAGTAAAAATTTACCTTCCAAAAAAAATCCCCATGAATTATCTTGTAAGGCAAGTGAGCGACCAATCTACGGCAAAGAAGTTCTCTCGCAGCCTGGACTATGACTTACAGAGGCAAATTAGTAGATTGGAAAACCACAGCTTTGCTTGAGTAATCCAATCACTAACACTTTTATACATTTTATGCTTTAACATAACATTTTTTTTCAAACAAATATTAAGAGGGGAGGGCAAGATAAAATCTTGAAAAGTTCGGCGGAATACACGTTGACACACAACCTCCTCATTACAAAAGAAACTTATCGGTCATGAACCAGAGCAGAATTCGACCTTTATTTTAAAAGTACTCCATAGGCCAACCCAAATAAACATGTTGGCATACAATTTTTGTCGACATAAGATGGGATTTTTAATCGTTCGCCTTTGAAAAAGTGCCGAAGAACATATCCCGCCAAAACTCGTTTATCGCTTTTCTATAAGGGAATGGTTTTTTTAATCGGGCATTACTACACTGAGTAATCTACAGGCAGTATTTTCAGCTTTTAAAGACAATTAACACATTTCAAGCCAATGTAGTAACACTAGCTATTATTGAGTAGAAGAAGACATTTTCACAAAAAAAAGAAGAAAAAAAGAGCACATTTCCATCTCGGTGCCCCACAAAATAATTTCACAATTTTTTTCAATAAACATATAAAATGCTACATACAACAAGATATAATATAAATATATGACAAAATGTAATGTAGCGACCAAAACCCTTTTTTTCCAAGATGAGTCAACAAGAAGCAAGAGGGCGTAGGTTACAACAAGAAGCAAGAGGGCGTACTTGCCTTGATTTGGGTCCTCTTCGAACCGTTTACCACTGCTCACTGAATAAAACTCTTCAGAAGTCGAGGACTGACAGCCTTTCTTTTGTAGAACTGTAGAACTTAGAACAGCAAGAGGGCGTAGGTTAATAGGAAGCATCCAACAATCACGAGCTTTGATCTTAGAAACTCAGATTTAAATAAATGAAGTATGATTTCAAAATCGATTACGCCTACCAATCAAGACGACCTTTACACACCGTTTGCCGTCAATATTTTAAGTACGCGCTATTTTATATTTTAAGTAAATATTTTACAGCGATACTTACAGAATAAATAGTAACGAATTTAAAGGAAATAAATTAATTGTAGGGAATCAATTTCTTCACAGTCGTACTTTGGAATGAAGAATAATAGGCGAAAAAAGGTTGGATTTTTGTGTAAAAATAAAAATCGATCTTGTAAGCAAGATTATACTTGTGGTTCTTTTTTTAACCATAGTTCTACCTTTTGAAGAATTTTATTGTAGCTCCTCTACCTTAATTTATTTGTACAGTGAGATAATTAATCCTAGACTCGAATATTTCTAAACAACTAAGAATAAGTAGAGACAACTTGCCTTGATTTGGGTCCTCTTCGAACCGTTTACCACTGCTCACTGAATAAAACTCTTCAGAAGTCGAGGACTGACAGCCTTTCTTTTGTAGAACTGGTGAACTTAGCTGACTGGAAACCGAGTCAGCTGACTCATACTCACTGGCGTCTGTATCTGCAAAACAAGGAGTTCCCGAATTGAAAATTCAATAAATGCTAAACTAAGGACATCTACGGAGATTAACTTGTATCCAACAAAGCTAACTGAGAGCGGAATTTGAAGTTGAGAAAAAGTTGAAAAAATATGATGAATAATGAAAAATATACAATATAAAGTTGAAAGAAAAATATATGAAGTTGAAAAAATATAAACATTTAGTTTTCACTTTAAGTTTCGAATGCACAAAATCAACTAACCAAAAGCAAATAAAGAAGGGAATAAAAACACAAGAATCAGGTCATATCTTATATGAACGTTTAATTTCGGGATAAAAATGATCAAAGTTCATCTCTGTAGGGCCGGACTATATGTAAAAATCAAGCAGAGGTGATACACCCCCCCCCCTTCCTACTTGTATTTTGCTAAAGCTCATTCGTGTTTTATATTCTATTTTGGAAAAATAATCACAGTACAAAAAAAGGTATTTGTTATACGACTTCTAGTGATGAATTTACATCTTAATTCATAACCTATTGACTCATATCATAATCTTACAGAAAACAGAAAGCAACTGTTCAAAAAGAAATCTTCAGAAATTTAGAAATGATGACATACAAACATTTAAAGCATCAAGTACATCAAGATGAAAATATTTTTTTTCCTCGCTCCATGTTAAGTATATTCATTCCTGAAAACTGGGATTTAGTAGGATTTTTATCTTGGTTGTTATTCAACTATTGAGATCATTTTGTTCGCCAAAATTCTCTTCTTTATGGCAAAACTGAATCATAAATGAAACAGGCGAAAAATCGTCCTGTTTATGCAGAAAATCCGAGGAAACGCTTGTATCGCCCATTTTTGGCGCATCATAACGCCTTTTCTGGCAAACAAATTGTTGATAAACAATGTTAATCAGCTATCGCAAGAACAGTTTATTTTATAAACAAAAATTTTCACGAAAACATAAATTTGCATTATTATTGGAAATAACCGGTTATATTCTTAAAATCAATTGAACATTGTTTTACTATTTTTAATTAAATTCTAGTTTACTCGTTCAATTCTCACTCTTTATGCACCTTTTCACTGGCTGATTAAATTCTGAAAGTTTTAATTAAATATAACAAAATTCTTTCAATGCTCTGTGGAGGGAAAATAGGTAGGTAATTTAAAAAAAGTACCTTCTCACGTCTTATTAGACGTAAGAAGGTACACGTGAGAAGAGCTCAACTTAGTAATAAGTTTACTCATTTTTATAGCAAATTAACTTTTTTTTTCTCTTCTAAAATTGAAGGACAAAACAGTTTTTCCTAATAAAATCATCCTTGAAATTTCTCGCTTGACTTTGACCAATAAGTTTGACAAATAATTATAGATCATCTTCATCACAATGTTGATCAACATCAACAAAACCTTTGACGCCAAAACTGGTCTATAGAGTCAAGTGTTTGAATAATAATCAATCACGTGGTACGACCTTTGCTATAGAACAAACCAGTAAAAATATGTCAAAATTAAGTAAGAAAAGTAGTTTTTCAAATTAGAAGAAAAAAGGATTCTATTGATGTGTCACTAGTCAACTAAAGAGGATATAATAATTGGAAGTCAACTAATAATTTGAACTGTTGAGTCTTGAAGAATTTTAAAAATAAACATATTAATACATAGCTTAGATTATTAGCTGTTCAGTGATATATACATTTGTTTTCGATTCGTGTTTGGAAACAAGATGTTAGGGTTATATTCTTGCATAGAAACTATATTTTTGGCTGTTTTTTTTCAATTTTTTTTTACCCAGTTTGCTGCCAATTAATGGCAGTGTCTGTCTTTGGCTACAATAATTGGGAAAGCTACACTTTCTAGATGTACATGATGATATATTTTTTTTGGCTCATTCTCTGCTGATTTTTCACGCATGTGTTCTATTTTTAACCTTGGCGTCCGTGAGTGCTAAGTTGAAGATCTTTATCAGAAAAAACTGCGTTGAAGATCTTTATCAGAAAAAATTGAATTACGGTTCTTCTTAATTTTTTAAGACGTGTATGGTTGCGTAAATTTACAGCTAGTCAATTTAAAGGATCATAGGTACTTTTGTCTTATAGCCACCACACTCGAGATCTTGTATGGCAAACATTAGACTAAAACCGGATCTCATGATCTTTATACCAGACAATATTAGCTTCGGCTCGGTGGGAAACAACATTGTAGCTATATTTTAATTAGCTATTTAGTTGGTATTTTGGTTAGGTTAAGCTAGGTTAGTTTAGGTTACGTATTTAATATAATGCGGTCTGGGCGGCACCTTCCATAATTCTTTGTTGTAGTTTTCATAATTTTGTTGATAAAGTATTATATTTTCATCATATTTGTTTTATTTCATTAGCATTAACCAAACTTCACTTTTCGACAGAACTTGAGTGTGGTGGCTGGAAGACACAAGTACCGGATAATATTTAATTTTTAGTATTTTTGGTACTTTAACGTTGTTAAACACGTTTTTTTCAGATAAATATAGAGTATGTGAACTTTTCAAACAGTTCGTGGTAGCGAACTGTAAGTAAGGAGCTACTTGGCCCAATAGTAACCGAAACTCGAAACAAAAGATTTTGATAACAATTAATACATGAAAAGATTGGGTTTTTATTCTGATTCCAAATATAGAAAATTCGTCAAGTTTAATGTTACCCATCAAAAGCTAGAAGCCTGAGAATATTGGACGGATTTTTGGAAAAGGGGGAAACACCCCAAATAGCCAAGGAATCTCATGAAAATCCCACCAACAGATTCAGAACATCACCGAATCCTACTGTAGAATTCTTAAGCTCATATCTACGAAAACGTGGATTTTTTTTTTTTTTTTTGCCAGAAGAAAGATCACTGATGCGTGCTTATTTTTTTATTATATTTTTTTTTTTAGGTGCAATTGTATCGAGACAATCGTGCTATATCGTACAAATCGACACCAACCGCATCGAAGCCAAAGAGATCCAACCAAACTTTTGAGGCAGCCAATTTGTTCAGCATAGTTGAAAGGTCCAATAACTATGCCTCTGGGGATGACATGAACCCGCACAGTCCCTGGGGAAAGTTGTAAGATATGAAATTTGCCCATTGTTTACATATAGTATTTGTCATTGGAAAATTTCTAGGGGTGGGGCAATTTACTTGGAGTAATCTTCCACGGAGGGAGATTTCCGAGTCTGATTTGAAAACGATCAGAAATAAGAAAACAAGTTTTTTCAACTGAAAGTAAGGAGCAACATTAAAATTTAAAACAAGCATAAATTATTCGGTACATAACGGGGTTGCCCCCTCCTCAATCCCGGGCACTTTAGGCTAAAGTTTGACTTTTTTGTCCCAATGCTTTAAGAACGACTGCTGAAACACAAGGGCCATTGATATGGAATAAAAAGATTTTTTAAAGCACTAAAAAAACTTTAGCGTAATGATAGAGGAACTGAGGAGAGGGCAACCCCCTCATATACAGAATGATTTATGTTTTTTTAAGTTTTAATGTTGCTCCTTACTTTCAGTTCAAAAAAACTTTTTTTTTCTAATCTCTGTCTTAGAGCTAGGCGTTGGACTGATTCATAATATTTTAAATGTAATTATTTAGTAAAGCTTAGAAACATCGTATTATTTAATTACTGTGAGCCACAGCAAATTAAAAGGAAGAAAAACTTAAATAAAAAGTTAACATAAGAGAAAGAACCATATTAGAAAACTAGCCAGGTAAGTGGTCGTACAGGCTCATAGACCCAATGCAAACGAGTCGCGCAGAATAGTTTATGAGGCACCTCACTTAAGTTTCGCGTAAAAATATTTCTTCAATGAAAACAAAAATAAATTGACCAATACAAATAAATTCTCCCTGCATACAGGGCGGGACACATAATCACAAAAAAAAACAACCCAAGAAAATGAAATAATAATTTTTTAATCTTATATCAGTCCTAGAATTTTTTTAAATTCGACTTTAAAACTGAACGAAACAGAACCAAGTTTATAAAAGAAATAAATAATTTGAATTAAAAAAAAAAAAAAAAAAAAAAAAAAAACAAAGAATGTGCGACTTATGTGGGAAATACAAGAAAAGCTCCTCTATTAGTTTCAGGAGAGGTTCCAAAGAGGTCCATCGCGTGGGCTCAAAGGCCCACAGGACACTTGCCTACCTATTTGCATGAGAAAGGAGTCATACATGGTTTAAAAATGATTTACAGTACTTAATTAATGCATAATTTGATTTGACAATAACAGAACAATGCTGAAGAACATTTTCAAATACCCGAATTAGAGGAGGAAAACAGAAGCAAATCATGAAAGTCAATCAGATCTTCAGAAATTAAATAAAAAGAACTAACATTATGCCAAAGGCATTTATAAGAACCACAAATAAGATCAATGTCAAATGCTTTATTCTAGCATTTCCATTTTAAACACCTGAACTAGAATTTTTTCAATTTAAAGCAAATGCTTTTAATGAGAACTTTCAAGAAACAGTTTTCAATAATTTTAGTCAATTGGCTATCTTAAAATGGCTTTTTGGCGACCGTCTTTAGGCAAAAATCGTTATTTTCACCAGATATTGTCAGAACGCCACTGGCATCTGAAGGCCAATTGTGACAAAACCAAGTGTTGTTTCCACTGTACGGGAGAGCATGAGTGAGATTTTCCGTGTTATGCAGCCTCTAGCTGTGCTAATTGTCAAGGCAACCATCTGTCATTTTCTATGAAATGCTGAGTCCTTCGCGATACTTTTGCTAAGCGTTCAAGCTGGCTATTGAAAAGACTGTTTAGGATAATTTTTTGAATCAGAAATTATCATATTTTGATGTCCTGTGCCTGCAAGAGCACTTTTTGCAATCAGTGATCCTTAGCTCCTTATGCAGGAGTAATAACCATTTAGTTTTCGCCGGAAGTGCCAACAAGACACTTGGAAGGCCATCAGGTGGGATTGCCTTTCTTATAGAACAGAAGTTAGCCCCACTATCCTCGATTTCAACCATCGAAGTAACTGTTACGTCACTATCCGTCTTTCTAACCTTGTCCAAATCAATGCTTATTTCCTTTGTCATAAAAATAATTTTGTTCTAAAACGAAGTTTTCCTTAGCATGGACTAACTTGCTCTGGGATCGCTTCCTTATGGTTATCGAATTTTGGTCAAAGATACCTTTTACTCATATATACATAATAATGGCTTGTCGTCCGATATCGATCACTGTATTGTTTCTTCCGGTGTTTGCATCAATAAAGTTCACGTCGATCAGAGTGAACGCGATTACGAACATCTACCTCTTTCAATCACCGTGGCTATAGATACCATTCAGACTAATCACACCCTGCGTCCAAAGTGTCAAATGAGGATGACTAAAAGATATTCGAATGAAGCTGCTTAGCCTTTATATGTCTCCACTTAAGCCATTCTTCTGTCAATGATAAAGGTGCTTCTTAATTTGTTTAACGTACCAGTTTTCTATCTCCACAAGCCGCGTTCAGCTTAGTGTATATAACACCTAGATTGTACCATGCTTGAAAAAATCCGAAGAAGTTGCAGTTCCACTTTGCCGACCTAGGGTCAAGACAAGACATTTGATATGGCAATCTGATCCAGGGTTGTAAACTGTAAAAAAAAAGGCTAAACTATAGCTTCGCATTTGGGTAGCCCCCGGTCTCCCTATAAAGGGACACTTATTCGACATCCAGCAAAAAGTTGGAACACAAATGCTACCTTCGTAAATTACGGAATGACGATGCTGAGGTTCCAAAGAACGCTAGACTGTGAAAACAAATGATTAATGTCACAAATTATGATTCAGCTTTTACCGCTGACCGAATTTCTATTGCCTCTTGGACTTAAAATTTTCAACTCGTTGAATTACGCAGCTCACTCTTGGTTTGCTACTCTCTGTTCTTATGCATAGCCTTCGAGGATATCTCAAATTTACGTGCCTCTCACTTCTGCAGATTCGTATTGTTCGCGGTGTTAAGAGTCTAAAATCGACATCTTGTGATGATAATCGCACTAGCGTGTTCCATTTAAATATTGAACTAAATGAGCTAACAAATCATTTGTGATTGTTTTTTCTTTCAAATTTGTCTGTGTATGTCTTTGGTGCCACATTCTTTTTTATGTGGGAGTGTTACTTCAATCCTTAAACGCGGCAAAGATCCAACTAATTGTACTTCGTATGGGCCTATCACAGTAGCTTTCTCTTTCAGTAAAGTTTATGAATATGCTCCACTTCCAGAAAACCTTCATTAAGTTGATGGTCCGTCAAATCAACTTGGCTTTAAACCGTATATAGGGTGCCAACATGCATCGTGTGCTCACTTTGTTACTACTCCTAGTGGAGGATGATGACTCTGAAATCCACTTAAGTGAGCTAGACATCCTTAAAGCTTCTGATACAACTTGCCATAGTCAATTATGCCATTCTTTAAATCTACTAGGTGTAAAATCCATCTAGTATATTTGTCCTTCGACTCTTATGTGCTAACTCGTAGGTTCGACATCAATCCAAGGATAGTTTAATTGGGAATATACCCATTTATTCTGGTGCTCGACAAGGTGATGTCTAATCTTTTGATCCTGTAATATAATTAATTAATTGAGCCACTGTGTATAGGTCATTTGGTCTCCTTATAGTGGCTATGTTTATTTCATTGTTTTATTTTTTTTGTGAACTGCTGTAAAGAAAGGCATCAACTAATCTAAGAAAAATCATTTCCGTGGTTTCTTGTATTACTCATCATATTCTACGGGCCTAACAGATTTATCATTGTTTGTGTATGCAGATAACGTAATGATTATTAGCCGTACTACGTTTAGCCTAGCAAAATCGACCCAGCTTATTTCTAAGCTTCTTCAAGATCTCTGATATGTTGATTTTGACAGTGCAATCCCTATCATGATCAATTTACCTTTTGCAGGTGTTTTCCAATTTTCCGGAAATCTGACAACTTTTTCCAGGCTCGTAACTTTTGGGGCACCTCTGAATTTAATGAATCTTATGTGTTTAGAATCACCATGAAAAGCCGATTCTTTTAATGTATATACTACTGCCAAAACTTGTTTCTTTAGTTTCGGTTACTATTAGCACCAGTCGCTCCTTACTTACAATTTGGCACCGCTGTTTGGAAAATCCTTCACCCAGAATAATTTTAGCATAGGAAAAACTGCACAATACTAGAAAAAGAGTATAAAATTATCGCTGTAGCGTAATTTTCAGTGCGATTGATATTGAAAAAACTGAAGGCTATAGTAAGTTATGTACTTTATTTTTCACGACAAAGCCAAAATTTGCATTATTCAGAGAGGGGGTGAATATGCTTAAAAAACGCAATTATAATTTCAGCCCCTTGGTCCCTTGACTTGAGGAGTTATAGCCTCTGTTTCTTTCGTCTTTGAGCATATATGTGCAAGTCTTTTTAATACTAAACACCAAATTAATAAACTTGAACAAGCGTTGAATTAGAAAGTAAGAGTTAATTTCTGTTAATTTCTGTCAATAAGAGAATTGATTGTGCCAGGTGAACATGTCATAGTAAAAAAAAAAAGAATTCCTGGCGAAATAGGAAGACGTGGAAGATCAAAGGTTCGGTTATTAAATCGGTCATTTTAGTAAACCCTATATGGAAGGAATTTCAACTCCTTTGCCCCTCGATCTAGGGAACTATAATCCTCTATTTTACTATTCTTATCCTGCTCTTAAGAGTCATTGTTTTCTAGAATAGCTAAGAATCGAATTGAAAAATTTGAGCAATCATTAAATCCAAAGCAGCTCCATGCCTCCTAGACTTAAGCAGGTATTGCCCTTCCTTTTTACAATTATTTGAAAAAAACTAGTTTCTATGCAGATTTGACGAAGCTTTTTAACTCATGAGAACATTAAACCTGAAAGGTTTGAGGATGGTTAGTTGGGGGGGCTGCTGCCCCCCAAACCCCCGCTGTCCCATCATTTAAATAAATAAAAAAGTTCTTTTGAATGAAAGTAGAAAGTAACAATAAAACTTAGAATGAGCAAAAATTATTCCGTATATGAAAGGGGTTGTGCCCTCCTCAACGCCTCGCTCTTTACGCTAAAGTTTGACTTTCTCACAATCTTTTTTTTAAACAATAAAAACTTTAGCGTAAAGAGCGAGGCGTTGAGGAGGGCACAGCCTCTTTCATATACGGAATAATTTCTGTTCGTTTTAAGATTTAATGTCGCTCCTTACTTTCAGTTTAAAAAACTTTTTTTTATTTAAAGGGTGCGAAAGCGGGGGTTTGGGGGCGGCAGCCCCCAACTGTGCCTCTAATCCCTTTACGTTTTAAGGTTCGACCTTGTAACTCAGCCTCTTTAACTCTTTAGAAAACGTAGTTTTTTTCAAATAATTTCTGCACATTTTTGTACAGTTTATTACTTATTATTGCTTGACTAACTGTTAGATGATTGTGTATTATTCTTTTCTTTCTCGACAGGGTGTTTTAAGGGTCGACCTTGTAACTCAGCCTCTTTAACTCTTCAGAAAACATAATTTTATCAAATAATTTAAAAAAGAGACTGAGTTTTTTTTTAAAAATTTAAATTCAGTATATAAAAAATTTGATCTAACGGTGAATCGAACTCGGGTTTTCCGCCCTGACAGCAAGGAGTCTCACCGCTACACTAAAGGGACATAATTGAAATTGTTTTTTAGTAAGGTGATGAATCTTTTTGACGCAAGCAAAACTTGATATTTGGTTTCTGAAAACAGGGAAGGAGTGATTAGATTGAGCTGAAATTTCTAGGATAAGCTCCCAGGCCCCAGGAAAGCTTATCCTCTAAATTTCAGCCAGATCAGACAACGTTAAAGGGGGTTGTGGTGGGAAAAATTAACATGGGCTAATATAGGAAAACGAGGTTTTTCGTAAATGTAAATTCGGGGGATAATATTTTCGGTCTGAAAATATCAAAAGGCCCTAACAGGTCGAATTCTGCTTCGAATGAGTCCTCATTCAACCGGATCCGTTGCCAACTGTGGCCTGTAGGCGTGGCTAAGAAAAAAAAAGAAATGAATTTTAAGTGGCTATATTTGTTTTTTTAAAACAGGGAAGGAGTGATCATATTGAGCTGAAATTTCGAGGATAAGCTCCCGGGCCCAAGGAAAGCTCAACCTCTAAATTTCAGCCCAATCGGACAACGTTAAAGGGGGGCTGTGGTGGGAGGGTCCACACTTCCGGCCCAGTTTACCCCATGAAAATAAAGTCGGAGGAGGATGAAATTTTGCAAGTTTCTTAGTTTGAGCTTGGGCTACAAAATGCGATCACCGCCGTCTCTCTGCGACCTCTAGGACCTGAAATCGCTTAACATTGTGGTGGGTCGCCTCTTTATAGAGGCACAAGTGTGCCTCCTTGATTATATCCCTGCTCCTAAAAGAACTTCTCTCCTTAGGAAGACATTTATAGCCTCAAATTGTACTATTATTTTTACGAGCCTTCATTTTTATATAAAATCTAGAATATCCAGGACTTCCGATATTCGTAAACACTGTTTCCTACAAGATTGCAAGCAGGAATGAAGGGGGGAGAGGAATTTTTTATTAAAAAGAAAAATTGTACTCTCAACCGCAAAAAAAAAGAAAATTATGGTATTATATGGTATCAATATATTCTTTTGGCTATGAGTCCCATCCCAAAATGTGCTAGCCTACCCGTTAACACGCCTACCTTTGCCAGGACTTGGCCCTAACTATTCAGGCCAAAGCATGACCTAGTCAATATTTTCCTAAAGGATACATTTTTACCAACATTAACTGAAACGTAAATTAATATCTGAAAAAGAAAATTTTGTATTTAAATGACCAACAATTTTATCCACTTGTTAACTAAAAAAAAAGCCTAAATTGGCATTGTGTAGTCAATCCAAAGTATATATAAAAAAAAAAAAAAAAAAAAAAAAAAAAAAAAAAAAAAAAAAAAAAAACAACATTGAAGTCTTACCGCATAGCAACACGATTAATTTGCATTATTAATAGGAACTAAAAACTGGCTTATTCTGGGCTTATCTATCAAGGAGCCATTTTGTAAAAACCTAGATGTATTTTATTGGGGATGGGAACATCGAATTCAATGCTTTTTGAAACATTATTAATATGTCGTTTACAATATGCATGCAACATACACATAATGCAGGTGAAAAAACAACATACAAGAAATCTTTTAGGAAATACAGTCTACAAAAAAGCACTAACGCGAAGCCAAGGAATGTTTTACAGAGCCAAAAAAAGTGCCAAAGACAAGAAAAACTAGCACAGATTAAAAATATTTAAAAAAAAAGTGCAGCACAGCCTATAAAAACAAAACGGAAATAATAAATTAGTAGGATGGGTGGCAACCCTGATTCTGCTATCAAGGGTCACGGATCAGCATGCCAGGGGATCAGCGACGGGGAGGATAGCCAAACGGGGATCAGCAGACCCGTTTGGTTATCCTCTTCGGCACGAGATTTCAGCTAAGTTTACAAACCATATCTCATATAATTTTTTCGAGTCAGCAAAGTTTCACTTGGGTGGCGGTTCATGCCTTTGCCCACAGTAACGGTCCTTCTCTTCAGTATTGCGTTGAGCCCCAGCTAAAAGAAGCCCTCTGTTTTCTCAGGGTGTAAATCCCTTAGATCCATATCAACAAGGCGTTAGCTTGATGCTTCTTTCAATTCTTTATACCGGTCCATCCCCGTCTAAGTGCCTTTTAAACAAATCTCCTAAATCATGACGTTGGACTTGTCTCAAAAATTTATACTTTTCTCTCAAACTCTTCATTTTTCTTCATGTTTTTTGCTGATCCCCTTATCTCCTCTGTGTATCCACGTTCAAAATTGGTGATTCCTGCTCGCCAGCACTATTTTTTACGTCTACTAAGATTCAAAGCATTAATCTATTTCAAAATACTGATATTATTCAATCACCATGGTTGTAGCAATGCAACGCAGCAGACAGCGAACCAGAGCACATAGTAACTAAAGTTTAAAAATGTATTTTGAAAAAAAAACAAAAACAAAACAATTCTGTCAGAAAAATTGTTCGCCTGAAGGTGATTCAGCAATGACAACCACTATGAAGGTGTCTAAGTAAAAGTTTATTGTGAAAACAGATTATTGGGAATTTGGAAAGAGGTTCTTATTTCTATGACTGTAACTTAGTTCTGCCCTAGGAATGATGTATGGACGGATGGATGATACGACTTATCTATCAACAAGTGAAATGGCATCATTTTTATACCATCCTAAAAAGGGCTTATGACAGATAGATATACTATCTGTCTTGGCTTTTTCTACAATTAAACCATAGCTTGATGCCCGCAACTACCTGATTTCATTTAAAATCTGCCCGAGACTCTAGGCAGTCGTGTCTCTCCAAAAGCTAACACACAAGTATTGGTCTAATAAGAGTTATACTTACTCCCGTCACTCACCCGTGCCATTTAAAAAAACATTTAGAAAATTATAGGTTTTACCGTTCGCCTTCAAGGCTAGGGAACATGTTGGTCTGGTGTCAATCCTATGACACGGTATTCCACCTTCACTCACTTAACCAAATTCACTCATTCGGACCATCTGTCTTGGCTTTTTCTACAATTAAACCATGGCTTGATGCCTTGACTTGACTTTAACTAATTTTACCTCTAATTAAAATCAAGTAGTTGCGGGCATCAAGCCATGGTTTAATTGTAGAAAAAGCCAAGACAGATGGTCCGAGTGAGTGAGATGCAAATCTGGCATGAGCCCTTTTTAGGATCGTATAAAAATGATGTAATTTCACTTTTGATTGATATGTCTATCATCCATCCGTCCATACATCATTCCTAGGGCAGAACTATGGTAGATAGTTATAGAACTAAGGGATGAAAGATCAGATTGATTTTGGGTTGACGCGTGACGGACAATGTCCACTGGACTTGTATGGAAAATGGGGGACTGAATTTGCTTGGACTCACAGGCGAACAAGTGACCTAATAGGCTTGGCCGCTTGTAGTCTAAAGGTGGAATACCGTGTCATAGGATTGACACATGGCCAACAAGTACTCTGGATTCGTAGACGAACGGTGAGACCTAGAGTTTTCCAAGTATTTGGTTAAATGGCACGGGTAAACGGCGGGAGTAAGTATGACTTTCTTTTTGGACAAATATTAGTGTGTTAGCTTTTGGAAATGTACGCCCTCCTAGAGTCTCGGGCCTTTGAACATGGCGGTAAACCGAAATCCGAAGTAAACGTATGGATCCCCATGGTTAAAAGTTCAAGACCTAAGGTTTTGTGTCTCCTATCATGAAAAACAAGGAAAGTCACTTTTTCGTCTTAGTAACAGTACTGTGTCTCCTTCTTTTCTTCTCTTCTTTTAAGGTTACCAAACTACCGCAAGATCGCAGAGAGATGTTTAGCAGCTCATTTAAAAGCTACTGTCATATCTACGTGCTTTTTATTCATAAGTTTGTCTCGAAAGCACAAAAGTAGGAAGAAATTTTTCCCAAAACCACATTTATTGATGTCATTTCCGTACGATGACTAATGACGGCATGATAGAAGACGCCTATATGACGGTAGGCTAAACGACGTCATTTCATCATACTAAATGTCTATATACAGAGTGAATATTTTTCATTGCGCTTGTAAAGACGATAGCTTCAAAAAACCTGATGACAGTCGAATTTGCTAGGTTCCAGCTAAGAAAAAGCCTATGCGTACACAAGATAAAAATTTATAAAGATGAGGTTAACTTAAAGCTCAAAATATCTATCAACAGCAACGATTTTGGATGTCTAAAAAAATTTGTGAATGTAAAATAATGCATGCCAAGGATTTAGTCCCCTTCCCCCCAAAAAGACCCCAAAATCATGAGATTTTTTAGGAGTAAAAACTGCATAAGAAGCCAGCAGAAAATCAAAGACTAATTTACAAGGCTCCCAATCGTCTTTCCCCAGCTAATTTACACATTTCTAGAAAACTCCAGCAAGCTCAGTTTTCAGTGCAGCATTAGCTTTTGGAATTCTACAAACATTGGAAAAAACAAATCAGTCTATGTGAAATATTTTTGTAAATATATTTTGCACCTTTGGTCTTAACCTCTATAAGAAAAACTTTTCAAAACTAATTTTTGCTTGTTTTTTTAGCATACACAAACACAATAAACCTTACAAAAAGACCTTTGTCTAACTTAGGTGATGAAATAAAAGAAGTCAACATGAGTTTTTGTTAAAAAAAAGGGGGCATTAAATACACGTACAGGTATTACTACAGGTACATGTATTACTTTCCACCTCCCTTAACTTTCCCATGAGGTATATGTAACTTTGTTACTTAGATAAATTGTCCGGAGATTCTACAACAGCGGCTATTATAAATTTCCAATAAGGGTTTTCGGCTATGACTATTACGATGGTACCCTTTTTATGCTTCCCAGCCTTTCCCCTACAGAGATAGTACCGAGAAGTGCCATTTTTGGTGCCATATGGCTCTTTACGATTAAGTTATTAAAACAAATTTGTAAGAAGCACGTACGAATGAGCCGCAGGTTTTGAACAACTATTAAACATTTCTCAGCGATCTTGTGGCAGCCTGCTAGCACTGGCAGGAAAAAAGAGACATCAGTACTGCCAATGCAAAAAAGTGATTTTCCTTGTTAAAAATAGGGCTGTAATTCTCCAGATTAGGGTTTTGAACAATGTCCCAATGGTTTTCATTTCGACCCACCGCCATTTTCGAGGGATTTTAAGCTCTTTTTCAAAATCCGAAAAGTCCGTTTCCACAATAAACTTGTGCTATTAAGTTAAACTTATATAATATTATCATTCTTGAATCATCTTCAAATGAGATGAATTTTTATCACTAGACAGTTTTTCTTTTTCAAATTGTTCTTTTAAACTATCGATTACTATGAAAAGCGGTTTGGTCTTTAATAGATTGAAGCTATTGCTACAACGATTATAGACTTAAAAAAAAGTTCATGTGTCTAATAAACAATATTTTTTTTTTACATATGTCTTAAGAATGATAAAGCATACCTTGATGAGGATCCGTGGAAATACCCTTTTGGGTATGATCACTTGCGTGTCGAGTACCACTGAAATAATATAAAACAGATTAAATAGGAGAGACAACTGTAGAAATATACAATATCCTAAATATACTTGGTGTAACTAACCAAACAATATAAACGAGCCAGCAACAATATTCCCCCTGGTATAGGGGGCAGTTCAGTATTTTTTTTAAAAAGGGGATAAAGTTAGAACAAAAAAAAAGATTTTTTTCATTTTTTCCGACTGTTGTAAAGTTTGGCACTTTTGTTCACTTTGGGTTTCTGGGGAGAGGCTGAGCTAACGGGCTTACAGCAACCTGATTAAAGCATGAATACAAAGTTTTAAAATGAAGTTATAAAAATAAATCAACCAAGCATTTCTAAATCGCAATATTTGCAGCCAATTTATATAAATAATGCCTAGAGATGTGGAAAGAGCCAGGCCAAGGCCTGGCGAAGTGTTGCAGCGTTGCAGCTACTATGACCCAAGCGCCACGTTCGCGGGGCGGCACAAAAAATGACGCCAATCAGATTGAAATCAAACCCTATAAAGGAGCAAGACAGGTCCTAGTTGCTACTCTCTACAAAATTTAAATTTGTCCTTCCTATAAATGCAAATCACATGTATGAAGCCCTTCTCAAATAGTTCGGGGTAATGAACTGTGGAACGAGTGACTCGCAATAGTACTACCCGAAACTAAAAAAAGGAGTTTTGATAAAAACATATATGTCAAAAGGACTGAATTTTTGTGGTCATTCTAAACATGGAAATTCATTAAATTTAAGGCTACCCACCGAAAGTTACTAGCCTGAAAAAATAAATCCACCTTTTTGAAAAAGTGAAAAACGGCCCCAAAAAGGAGAGTGACCTAGATATATATATATATATAAAAAAAAGGCACCATAAAATTCAGAATATCAGAAAATCTGGCTAAAGAACTTTCAAACCCCCATCAACAAAAACACAAAATTTTGCATTTTTTTTTTCTCCGAAGAGAATGATCAAGAATGCATGTTTATTTTTTTTTTTTTTTTTTAGAGGGATTGTATCGGACCAAAGGTCTAAGAAAGCCCGGAGGAGGCTCATTCGAACAAAAAGTGTAAGGTCTAGTAACCTTTTTGAGTACCAAAAAAGGTTCTGCCACGGCTAAGTAATGTTTGCTGCAATTATGTGGCTTAACGCAACAATTTTGACCAAAAGAGGACCAGGACTCTATCGAACGAAAGAGATAGCCAATCTATTTAAAATTATCGAAAAACTATATTAATTAATTAATTAATTGTACATTTAGAGTTCAGCAGTTTCAAAAGCAGTAATGCTTCACGGTATCTCATTCGTTCTTAAAGGTGACAAATTAAACGGTTAATATAGACATTTATTTAAAACGTCCATTTGATCAAGTTGATTCATTTGAGGTTTGAAAAAAAAAAAAAAAGACTAAAAGAAGGTTTTTCTTACGAAAGTGTATATCGAAGTTGACGAAAAAGACACAAATTACTGCTTCGTAAATTATGCAAGATACATCTATAAAACTAGCTCAAACTGACTCGTGATATTTCCCAGCATCTGTAGAATTCTATAACAAGCACTTTATTGAACACATACACAAAAAACACCTTATAACCTTCATCTAAATCCAGGTGAAGGATTTAGGAGGTAAAAACCTTTTTCTGATAACAGGTTTGAAACAATGATAAATCAACTAGCTTTTTAATTTGCATTTCTCGGCATTATGACCCTTCTTTGGGATAAAACTGATGCCTTGTGGCACAAAATGGTAGAAAATGCCACTTTGCTGTGACATGATTTGTTTCGTTACGTAAAAAGGTCACCAGATATTTTAGTTTATGTTAAAATGAGCATAAACTGCTCATGAATGGAATGAGCATACATTCCTAGAATCGTAGGAACATTCTATGACAACTGGTTCGATACAATCGCCTATGAAAAAAAGATAAAATAAAAAGGTGACACATCAGTGTTAGCAATGCATAGTGATTTTCCCTGTCGTTCAAAGGGGGAGGGGGCGACTGTAATCCTTCTAAATTTGGCTTTTGACCACGATGATTCCAATGGTCCTACCTCATTTTGGTCCTTTTCATTTTCATCCTACTCCATTTTCGAGAGGTTCCAGGCTGTTTTTTTGAAATTCCTATAAAACTAATTCGCAATAAAATCTTAATATTAAGATACAACGAAATAACAGGTACCATTCCTATATAAGTTTCAGGTCTAACACCCCCCCCCATTTTCCCCAATCGCACCCGATCAAAATTTTGAGATAGCCATTTTGTTCAAAATAGTCCCAAGGTCAAATAACCATGCCTCCTGGTTTGACAACCACCCTTCCAGCCCCCAGAGCAAGAGCTGTAAGATATACAAGTTGTCCATTTTTAAGATATAAGGTTTTTATGGGAAGGGTGGTCATTTAAACCTTGGAGGGGGGCAGATGCCTCAAAGGATGTATTTTAATGCCAAACCATCCCAACTCTCATTGAGCCTTCAGAATTAGTTCTAAGGAAGGAGCAGGGAGAGGGTGGAATTAGAAATCGATACTTACTCCCCCTTGATTTCTGGGAATATTTCTGGTCTATGCTATTATTATGAAAGTAAAGAGCAACATTAAACCCCAAAATTAGCAGAATTTATCTCGTATAGGAGGGGGGATGCCCGTTCCTCATTCCCAATCCCCCCTCGTGGTCGTAGAAACCTCGGAGGATGCTCTTTCGATCAAAAATTGAGAGTTCTGGTTTACAAGTCAAAAGTGATTGGAGACCAACCAGCCCATATGGTAAAACTGTTTCTTATATTTGGTCCTTTTGTTACTCCTTAAGACATCTGACCGACATTTTGAGGTACCTATTTTGTACTTTCTCTTCGGCTGCTCAATTTTGCAGGTGAGAGAATCTCCCATGGGAGGAATTATCCGGGGAAGATTTTCCCCGCGGGTGGGGGAATTTTATCACTCCCATCAGTTTCCGATGGCGATTATTTCTCACTAGACATTTTTTTTTTTTTTTGCAAAGTTACTTTAAAGCGCGTGGTTGAGCCCAAATTTTTGTAACTTTCCTTGAGCCTTCAGATATATACAAGGAGGTAAGAGGGGGGAAGGGGGTAAATTATTTTCTAATTTCTCTTCATTTCCAATAAGAATGCATAATTAGGACAATTAGCTTACCACTAATTTCCACAAGTTATATTAAGATCTGGCAATTCGTTCTGGTAAATATTTCCCAATTTTAAGCATTGAGGAACTCCCTTTGCATTACAGAAATGCAAAATTTAGAATATCAAACATGTTTCTGAAATTCCAAATTTTCACCGTGAACTTGATAGATTATTCTCTTAAAAAAGAGCATATAAAGAAAGTAAAAATAATACTGAAAAAATAGTATTACAAAATATGAAACACCTACGTCTGTCTAATCATTGAGCTATATTTCATAGCTAAAAAAATGTTCAGTTCCACAGTAATCCTGTTCTGAACCACAAAAAACAAGGCGGGATTTCTGGGATAAGTTCGAAAAAACATAAACATGCTTTGACGTCCCTGCACCCTTCAATGCATAGACCATGGTATAGACGGGTCTAGTCCACAAGTTATTATATTGTTGTAAATAAATTACATAACTGTAAAACAGTTCATGTCAGGAACAACTGGTCTAAACAGTAGTTAGGACGGTGAAAGTACTCAAACGCCTTTACCTAATATGTACTATTACTAGGATTTAATTAAGAAAAATTAGCGAAAAAAATTAATTAAAAGAAGGTGCTGGTGTATAGCGGAATGATATTGCTTCATGCTATTAAATAGTGCATTGCACATGTCAGACAAAACAATCAGTTTGTCCTAATCACGGCTGGTCTCCCCCACCTTCTAGAAAGCACGTACACTTCTGTAAATGCAATTTAGGGATAACAATCCGTTAAGGGAATTTCCCTCAATTCCTATTGCAGCTCAAAAGAGTAAACAACATTTTTATGCCCAAAAGTTCGACTCTTGAAGGGTTTTACAAACTAAAACTACATTAACCCAGATATAAAATGAGAAGACAACTACCGAGCATATTTCATTATAGACGTCAAAGTCACTAATCCGTCTGAATTATTAGGCTGAACAAGACTGAGAAGCCAATTCTGGCTTTTGATCAATAAGAATTTAAAAAAGCTGACAATACCCCTATAATTATGCTTTCTAAGTGTGCTCAATTCCAAATTTATACGGTAGCAACAATTGTTTTCCCACATGTATCAACGAAGCCTTAAACTAGGCCAAAACATTTACAGAGAAGCAAGACAGCCTGAACTGAAAAACTGCTTTAGCAAAAGCTCCTGGTAATTTTGTTTTTCTTTAAGAAAAACAGTTCATTCATAACTATTTAAATTTTTGTATTCATTGAGCCTTCTTTGATCAAAACAATATTTATTTTTGTCACTTCAAAACCGAAGCAAATGACATGAATCTAGAAAATAATTTGTGCATCAGTTTGTGGTGGGAGGGATGGTGAATTCATCAAATTACGGTTAAGTCTAAGAAAAGTTTCGAAAGCAATGGATATCACGACATTACGGGGAGCGACTTCCACACCACGACTGTGACTAGGTTATTGTTGACTAGGTTTATGATGTTGTATAGGTTAGCAACCTACTTATCAAATCAGGAGTGCTGTATAAAATCAACATGTATGCGGTGACTTAGTCAATTTTCATTTACCATTAAAAAAAAAAGAAGATGAAAATCTTGAAACGATGATTCAGGGATGACAAAATGATGGTTTTCCAATGGAAAAGCCAAAGTGTCGCAATCAATAGAAGTTATCCGAAATTTGTTTCTTAGCATGATAAAGCTAATGAAATTAGCTGAATAAAGCAAATGAAATAGTATGATAAAGAAAGTTGTTTCTTAGCATGATAAAGCCCCTCTCCGCACTGGTCTCAGTCTGCTAAAATTTTTTAGAGCCCGCAATTTGACAGCTAATGAATTATTATTTGTATTTTTATTAATAACGGTAACGAGGGTAATTAAAAACAGTAACGTACAACTATTACATCGACTCCATCTCTAGCCTACTCTGTTCAAAGCTCCACTCTTTGCTCCTTGCTATGAACTCAAGATTCCTTTAAATCATGACCTTTTCCTGCAACGTCTTGTTTATCGTCTGGGTCCAGCTGGATTGCCAAAACCACGATTTTTGTCAGCCTATCCTCCTGCGTTCAAAAAACATGCCCTAACTATCTTAAGCTTTCTTTCATTATAGCCATAGACAGTGGAATTCGACCGTATTTTTCGTTCTGTTTTCTGTTTGATATACAGTTGCTCAAAAAGAGACCTAAAACTACATATAGGTGAATCCTCTGGAAAACACCTATGATATTAACTGATGATGGGACGATAAATTGGAATAGGAAAATCGGAAATTTCATGGAATCCACATTGAAATCGAGTCCATGAGAAGATTCCACTATCAAGTATTGTAATAAAAATAAAAGAAAAACTCATCTTATGTTTCGTATTATTATACAAACATGCCCATTACTTGAACTTTTGGCAAGCCTCTGATTGAAGCCAAACTAATGTTCTTTTATTGAGAATTAATTAATCCTTACCTACGAATGAGGTCAACTCTGTCTAAAAATTCATAATTTATTGTTTATTAAAAAGATTTCATGAAAACAATCGGTCTTATTTATGCTTTTTTAATTTTAAATTAGAGTTCTCCCAAAAAAAAAGTTTTTCAGTGAAAAGTAAGACGCGATATTGAAACCAAAGACGATCATGAAGTCATATGGTAATTCAAACCTAAAATGAACAGAAATTAATTCTAATGCATATATGAAACGCAAAACCCTATGTGATACATTTCCTCTGTCCCGATCCCAAATTCAGAAAATGAAGTGACAAATATAACCACCTCTACCAGGTGAGAAATTGCTGCACACGAAAACTGGGGATCACACTTCACTACAAAATCCCCTCCCATCCATTTCGGTCATCCCTCTTCAAACTTAATTGTGATTACATCACATATTAATCATTAAATATGGATACCCATTGCACACTGGTGCTTCGAAAACGCTGTTGGTACCACTTCAAAATATCAAAAATAAGACTGAAAGGGCGGGCTGTACTGATACCATTGAGTCGTTCCAGGCTCTTAGTAAGTTTTTTGTAGCACTGATGGCTGTAGTCTACAAGCACATTTATTCCTCTCCTTGTGGCGAAAATTTATCATATAATTCCCCCTTCGTTCATTCAGCGAAGTAGACGTAATGGCACATGGCACAATGGCAGCGAAGTAATGCCACATCAATCGATTTAAGCAGAGCACGCCAATAACCAAGTATCGCAGGAAAAACTTCATTCGGCGCTGTACTTCTGTTTAAAAAAAATTCTGGGACATTTTGTCCTCAATAAATGCCTGTTGATTCCTTCAAAAGGAGGTAAAACAGACCCTTACTGGTTCAAAGAACAATAAGGTAAGGGACTAGGGATTTATCAGAAATAAGCATAAGGAACAGAAATGGCCAGTAACAATAGTTGGCGAGACTTTTAGACCCTTTGGAAAAATGCATCTTTTTAGTGCTCAAAATGTTTCTATTTATTATTCCATTATTTATATTAAATCTTTAAAGACATTTTGATCATTCGACCAGGAAACTTCAGATCATCTTCTATAACAAACTATAAAACGCTACTTCAAACAACACACTACAGACTCCAGCTCAAGTACAAGCAAAAAAATTATCCTTTTTGGCCCCAGGCAATAATTATATGTAGCTTTCCGAAATCTAACGTCACATTCATAAATATAAGATGATTAGATTAGAAATTTTTATTTAAGCAGAAATATATATATACTATCTTGAAAAACAGCGTACATACCTTGTGCTATACTTAAGCGCTGCAAATTAAAAACAAACTAAACCGAAAGCTTAAACCCCGTGACAAAACAAAAGGGTCGATTCCACAGCACAATAAATGCTTTGAATATGTTTCGTCGGACAAGCTCACCACAAAAGACACAGAAAAGTAGGTTATGCAAAACGTATGATAAAATATAGGAAGCATCATAAAAATCAGGAGACTTCGGGAAACGTGGACCGTATGCGCCGACTCCGGTCCTCATTGCTTAAAAACCTAGTCAAGACCTATCTTTCCAGCATTATTCAAGTGAGGTTCGACTAGAGCGATAATGGGGCAGCTTTCGAATTCGAAATTTACAAAACGCATAATCGTCTTGCAGTGCAACTATTATTTTCATAGCTTTTTTTTGCTCGGTAGTGAAAAAAAAATGGAAGTTTGAAACTTCCTCCTATTATGGGGATCCTGAAACGGGGAAGGAAATCTCATCTGAAACTTGCAAAATTTCAAATAATCTTTCAGAATAAAATGGAAATCCTTTTTTTTCTTTTTTCTTTTTTAGCCTCCTATGCAGAATTAACAAGACGCCAAAAGACAAAGCCCTAGCTCCGGAAGCAAACTTCTTAGATATCATGTAATATCAGACCTGCACAGAATATACAATCATCTCTTCGAGACCAATGATAAAAAATGTTCCTGTATCTCATCTAGATTTCTAGGAAATAATTCAAGAGAGGTCAATCTTGAAATCACAAACATTTTTAAAACAAGATTTTGGTTCTGATCGAATTTTCTGACATTTTACATATGTCTAAAGCCATAGCGCAGAAGCAGACTGAAACAAGTTCATCTACTATCCAACTCTTAGTTGTGGGAGTCTAAAATCTTGTCATTTGGACATATACAAGAGGGGACTGTCAGTTCTCAACAAAATTTGATTGGAAAGAAAAGGTAGTGTTTTTGTTGCACTTTTGGGGAGTCCTGCCACAATCCTTTTTGTAGAGACGGGGGATGCGAGGAAAGTTCTATAATTCTTGTCACCATATTAATTTACAAAAACATTAGCCAGATCTCAACAAAAGCTGATGGGAAGCAAGAGCTATTGTCATAGTTGTATTTTTGGAGAGTTCAAACCAGATCTAGCCTCTGTGGGGGATGGAGCATCTTAGGTTCTTGTCATCAGAAGATACACCAAAAACGGCTGCCTGGTCTCAAGGGAGACTTGTGGGAAGGAAGACTAAATTTCCTAGTCGGTCTTTCTGAGTACGCAGTCCTAATTCATCCTCTGGAGGTGGAGGGGTTCCTGGATACATGTCATCAGGACATCTACCCTGGTGAAAGGTCGGACATCAACCAAACTTAGCGGAAAGCAAGATTGATTGTACTAGCTGTGCCTTTTAGGATGTCATATCCAACCAATGTGGGGGAGGGAGTCCCTAAATTCCTGTAATTGGGGCATTTACTAGTAAGAGGTGTTGCTACTTAGCGAAACCTTATTGAAAAGTAAGAGCTAATGTCTTAGTTAGACCTTTTGAGGGAAAAGGCTCAATCTGACCTTTGTAGGGATGAATAAGAGGAGAAACACCTTATTGCACTTCATCAGAACATTTAGCAGAAGGGGCTATTTAGTCTCAATCAAAGTTGGCAGGAAGTAAGAGTAATTAAGCTAGTTGTTTCTTTTAGGAAATTCATACCCATTTTGGCCTCTGTAGGGGGTCCATAAGTTCCTGTAATTCGCATATTTACCATTTGGAGCTGTTGGCCCATAACGGAACTTGGAAGGAAACAGGAGCGAGTGTCCTAATTATCTTTCAATGGATCAGAACCAAACATTCATGGAGAAGGAGGGTTCCAAAATTACTTTTGTCGGGTATTTAAAGGGAACTGATTGACAGATCCCACCTAAACTTGGGGGAAAGTTTAGATGCAATACGCCCCCTTTGCTACGCACTTAAACATTCTGATATAATGTTTGCTTCATTGTTACACCATAATACAAATCAGCATCGATAAATAAATGAAACCCAAAACGAGCAGAAATTAACATGAGTAGGGCTCAAAACCCCTATGCCTTCCCAAGACCAGAGCATAATTTGCACTTTACTGAAAAAAAATACAAATAAATGTGCATTGTCAGTTTAATATACATATACTGATATTTAGTAATCAAAATCTAATATTATTTAATTTATTAAAGTTATAAAAGTAAAAACATTTATATTTTTTCAGTAAAGTGCAAATTGTGTTCTGGCCTAGGGAAGACATAGGTCGTTTTGAAGACTACTCATGTTAATTTCTGCTCGTTTTGAGTTTGACTCGGTTATTTATTGTAAGTTCTGTTCATTTTGGGTTTCATTTATTTATCGATGCTGATTTGTGGTAGTTTCACGCTTGGTCGATTATTTTATTTTTGCTCATGATTGGTTTAATGGACTTCTTTACTTTTCTTTGAAAAACTTATTTTGTGAAAAAGGTTTTTTTAAATAATCCATTAAAGTAGCCAACAGAGTCTCTTTATGCTTTCTAAACATACCTCCTTCAAAATATTTTGTCATTTTTTATTCAACTCTTTTTAAATTGAAAGATGACCGCAGCCTTTTTTCTTCGCATTTTCTATGTTCATACATGTTTCAACATGTAAATTAACCGCACTCATTTAACCAAAAAAGCAGACAAATATTATCTGCCAAGAATTACATAAGAAAGAACGAAGTTTTCTCTTAGAACAATCCGTAATTGGAACCAATTTGGATTGAACTTAAATTTGTCGCAGTCTCTTTAAACATCTAAATATAAAATCAAAACCACTGTATATAAATATAATACATTATGATCATTCCCTATCTCAACCATTATAAAAAGCCGGAAAGATATGCAAGTGCTCCGGAGAACATTTAAACAACTATAAACATAAGCGACATTCGATTTTTTAACGGGTAGACAAGTCAGATTTCTCTTGGACGAAAAACTTGGCTTCATCTTTGTAACACTAAATTTTAAAGAATCTAATTTTAAATTAATTTATTCCAATATATATATATATATATATATATATATAAATCGGTAATTAGTAGTGCAATGTTATTGTTAGATGTTTTTAGGAATTGCAAGTATGTTTCGGAATCTCGAGTTGGTTTCAAACACATTTTGAGAAAGTTTCGGCGAAAATACGCGTACCAGGGTAATATACACTGGACCGCTGATGGCAGATTAAATGGGAGGAGCTCTTTGTACGCGCCGAGGATGTAGTAGCCAAAAATCACTAAGCCGTGGTCTTACTGTTATATTATTTATATACAGTGCTCAAAACTATGTTATTTTAAAAATATAATTGTCCAAGGGGCTAGAGGTTAATCTTGTTCCCACAATCTGTTAACTGATGTAAACGGACAAGGAGAGCAGAGGCAATGTTATACTGACTATTTTCCTAAGATTGGTACCCCCCTTGGGCCTTGTTAGGATTATTCTTATTTTATAGTGGTTTCCTATTTTTATTTTCACTGAACACATGATTGGGCGCTGCTACAGGTGGCAGGCTGATGACATATTTTTAAAGTATCTGGACAATGGGAAGTCAGAAAACAATTCTTACTTCATAATATGAGAATAATTGTAGCTAACACATTTTGCATGCATACCCGCTGTACTTTACCCCCCCCTCTAATGTGCAAATATATAGCCCAAATTGTTTCCAAAGTATAATATTTTTATCATACTTAGGTATATTTTATTATGATTAACTTAACTTCACTTCTTGAGCTGCAGGGGGTATAACATACAAGTACCCCACTCCTTTCTTAATTTTTTCTTTAGTTTAAGCAAAACAAAAACACTTTTGTTAGGCCGCCTCACAAATTAGCTAATATCGACCCCTTCCTCCGGTTTCGTTAATCGTTATCAAAGTTGCTGGTTACAAATCGCTAAACTAGGAGGAATCCCCCAGGAAATGGGCCGAAAGAAGATACAAACCGTTATTTATTTTATTTTTTGAAAAAGAACAGAAAAAATTATCACTCAAAAAGGTATTACCGCAAGCTCATAAATATTCGAATTAGACGTTTTGAGTGACAAAAAACAAAGAAATACCGTAATTGCGCATTCGCTGGAGTTAAAAGTGTAAACATCGTAATCACAGAGATAATGTAACCAGAGAGAAAAAAATAAACTTTTCAGCAGATTTATTTATTGAGCAGCACTTGTGAGTTCAAACCATGCGATTCTTGTTAAAATTCTTCTGTTTTTACCTTTACAATTATGATATGCAAAAATGAACTTAAATAAAAATCAAATGCTTATTTTTCTCTTTTTCAAAAAAAGAAGAAACACACTTTCGTGGATTAGTACCACTCCTTTCTTAATTCTTTCTTTGGTTTAAGCAAAACAAAAGGCTGCCTGACAAGTTAGCTAATATCGACCCTTACCTCCGGTTTCGCTACCAAAATTGCGGATTACAAATCGCCGAACTAGGCGGAATCTCCTGGGGAATGGCCCTTAAATAAAAATTAAAGGCTTATTTTTCTCTTTTCCAAGAAAAGAAAAAAAACTGTAAAGGCTCAAATAGGACATATTTTTTTATAGATGGACGCGCACAGGAAGTGCACATTGAAGCGCACAGGAAGAGATAGAAAGTCTTCAGTAGAATGCTAATATGGAATTATATGGAAGCTATACACCTTTTCAGAGAGTAAGTACTCCCTCACACAGTTTGACGAGATTACGTTCCTTGGCACCTTTTCAGAGCCTGTACTTATGGATACCTTTCCAAGCAACTTGATTAAACACGCTTTTACAATCGGAATTGTTTAATTGACATTTGCAAAAAGGAATAAGGAATTCGCAAAATTGGACACTATGAACGATATTAATTAATGTTTGAATAATAGGAGTGTGATTGATTCTAATTAGTGATTGGATAATTTTTTAAACAGAAATCTCTGAATAATATATTTTTGGAGGGATGGGTGAGAGTTTTGCTCGCCTTTCGTTGGTACCTTTCCAAGCCAGCGGGGATTCCCCTCCGGTTCCTAAACATTGCAAAAAAGATAACAGTATGAACGGGGATTCCCCACACAAGTTTGTTTCAACTCCATGTTTTTCAACCAGACTGTTTTTTTTTGAGCCAACAGCCGTTTTTTAGGAGCCAATCAGAGACATCGGAGCTTGGAAGATGGAGAAAAAAAGGGTTAAAGTGATTAGCAGTTAAGGTAACCCTGAAGAGCATGTTAATTCATATCTTATTTATTATAAATTTGAGACAACATAAATCTATGAAACTGGTCTTATGACTTGACCTAGGTTTACTTCATTGATGTGTTCTGTATAATACAGAAGTGGTGTTTGAACAGTGTTGTCAGTTTAAAGGTCTTAGTTTTTAATGATGCTCCTTATTTCTAGTTGAAAATGCTTATTTTTTAATTTAATTGGGATGAAAAAGTCAAAGTCTAGCATAAAGAGCAAGGTATTTCGGAGGCGGCAGCTCACTTCATATACAGGATAATTTCCATTCGTCTTAGTTTTTAACGATGCTCCTTATTTCTAGTTGAAAATGCTTATTTTTTAATTTAATTGGGATGAAAAGTCAAAGTCTATAATAAAGAACAAGGTATTTGGGAAGGGAGGAGCTCACTTCATATACGGTATAATTTCCATTCGTCTTAGTTTTTAACGATGCTCATTATTTATTGTTGAAAATGTTTATTTTTTAATTTAATTGGGATAAAAAGTCAAAGTCAAGCATAAGGAGCAAGGTATTTCGGAGGGGGCAGCTCCCTTCACATAGGGTATAATTTGCATTCGTCTTAGTTTTTAAAGATGCTCCTTATTTCTAGTTGTAAATGCTTATTTTTTAATTTAATTGTGTGGAAAAGTCAAAGTCTAGCATAAGGAGCAAGGTATTTAGGTGGGGGTATCTCACTTCATATACGGGATAATTTGCATTCGTCTTAGTTTTTAACGAATCTCCTTATTTCTAGTTGAAAATACTTATTTTCTAATTTAATTTGGATGAAAAGTCAAAGTCTAACATAAAGAACAAGGTATTTTGGAGAGGGTAGCTCACTTCATATACGGGATAATTTGCATTCGTCTTAGTTTTTAACGATGCTCCTTATTTCTGGTTGAAAAGGCTTATTTTTTAATTTAATTGGGGGGAAAAGTCAAAGTCTAGCATAAAGAACAAGGTATTTCGGAAGGGGCAGCTCACTTCATATATGGGATAATTTCCATTCGTCTTAGTTTTTAACGAGGCTCCTTATTTCTAGTTGAAAATACTAATTTTTTAATTTAATTGGGATGAAAAGTCAAAGTCTAACATAAAGAACAAGGTATTTCGGAAGGGGTAGCTCACACCATATACGGGATAATTTCCATTCGTCTTAGTTTTTAACGATGCTCCTTATTTCTAGCTGAAAATGCTTATTTTTTAATTTAATTGGGATGAAAAGTCAAAGTCTAACATAAAGAACAAGGTATTTCGGAGAGGGTAGCTCACTTCATATACGGGATAATTTGCATTCGTCTTAGTTTTTAACGATGCTCCTTATTTCTGGTTGAAAATGCTTATTTTTTAATTTAATTGGGATGAAAAATTAAAGTCTAGCATAAGGAGCAAGTTATCTCGGAGGGGGCTCGTTACAGATATTGAAATTAGAGCGAAAACTACAAACTATCAAAAATATCCAGAACTATTTTTTCTTATAGCCTTGTCTTTGAATATATTTTTTCATCCTAATTGGCTTTAGAAATATCATGCAAAATAAACTAGCCTAACCGTCGTTGCTTTGTCGAATTTTGAGCAAACAAAAGGATTGTAACACCTGATTGGCCCCGTTTGTATGCAATTTCAAGCCAGTGAAAAGAACGAAACGTCTTTGAGTCACTTTTTTTTAAAGTAAATTCGTTGTTTCTCCATGATTCAATCCTAGCACCCCCCCTGCTCTGAGTGTTAAAAATGATTTCACGACATTATTTTAGTTTTTTTTTCTTGTCCCAAACTATTTTTTATCATGAACTGTTTAGAGACCAATTTGATCAACTTGGAGAAAGTTCAAATAGAATCGTTACTGATATTGATATTAGTGCGTAAACTACAAACTGACAAAAAATATCCATAACTTTTTTTCTTATAGCCTTGACTTTGAAGACATTTCTTCATCTTAATTGGCTTAGAAATATCATGCAAAATAAACTAGCCTAACCGTCGTTGCTTTTGTCGAATTCTGAGAAAACAAAAGGATTGTAACACCTGATTGGCTCGTTTGTATGCAATTTCAAGCCAGTGAAAAGAACGAAACGTCTTTGAGTCACATTTAAAAAAAAGTAAATTCGTTGTTTCTCTATGATTCAATCTCAACACCCCCCTGCTGTGAGTGTTGAAAATGATTTCACGACATTATTTTAGGTTTTTTTTCTTTTCCCAAACTATTTTTTTTTATCATTAACTGTATAAAGACCAATTTGATCAACTTGGAGAAAGTTCAAATAGAATCGTTACTGATATTGATATTAGTGCGTAAACTACAAACTGACAAAAATATCCAGAACTTTTTTTTCTTATAGCCTTGACTTTGAAGACATTTCTTCATCTTAATTGGCTTTAGAAATATCATGCAAAATAAACTAGCCTAGCCGTCGTTGCTTTGTCGAATTTTGAGCAAACAAAAGGATTGTCACACCTGATTGGCTCGTTTGTATGCAATTTCAACCCTGTGAAAAGAACGAAACGTCTTTGAGTCACATTTTTTTTACAAGTAAATTCGTTGTTTCTCTATGATTCAATCCCAGCACCACCCTGCTCTGAGTGTTGAAAATGACTTCACGACATTATTTTAGGTTTTTTTTCTTGTCCCAAACTATGTTTATCATGAACCGTTTAGAGACCAATTTGATCAATTTGGAGAAAGTTTAAATAGAATCGTTACTGATATTGATATTAGTTCGTAAACTACAAACTGACAAAAATATCCAGAACTTTTTTTTCTTATAGCCTTGACTTTGAATACATTTCTTCATCTTAATTGGCTTTAGAAATATCATGCAAAATAAACTAGCCTAACCGTCGTTGCTTTGTCGAATTTTGAGCAAACAAAAGGATTGTAACACCTAATCGGATCGTCTGTATACAAGTTTACGCCAGTGAAAAGAACTAGATGTCTTTGAGTCACGATTCTTTTACAAGTAAATTCGTTGTTTCTTTATGGTTTAATCCCAGTCCCCCTTGCTCAGAATGTTGAAAATGAGTTCATAACATTTTCATATTTTTTTTTTTCTTGTCCCAAACTATTTTTTATCATGAACCGTTGAGAGACCAATTTGAACAACTTGGAGAAAGTTCAAATAGAATCGTTACTGATATTCAAGTTGTAGTTTGGTTAAGTTTTAGTTAAGAGTTTCGAGTTTTAGCTTAGAGTTTTTGTTAGAGTTCTAGTTTAGTTTTAGTTAAGAGTTTAGAGTTTTACCTTAGAGTCTTAGCTTAGAGTTTTTGTTAGAGTTCTAGTTTAGTTTAGTTTTGGTTAAGAGTTTGGTGTTTTACCTTAGAGTCTTAGCTTAGAGTTTTTGTTAGAGTTCTAGTTTCGTTTAGTTTTAGTTTAGAGTTTTAGCTTAGAGTCTTAGCTTAGAGTTTTTCTTAGAGTTCTAGTTTAGTTTAGTTTGAGTTAAGAGTTTAGAATTTTTAGCTTAGAGTTTTTGTTGAAATTCTAGTTTAGTTTAGTTTTAGTTAAGAGTTTAGAGTTTTAGCATGGAGTCTTAGCTTAGAGTTGTAGTTAAAGTTGAAGTTTATTTATAGTTAAGAGTTTAAGCTTAGAGTCTTAGCTTAGTTTTTGTTAGAGTTATGTTTTAGTTTAAATTTATTTAAGAGTTAGATGTTTTACCTTAGAGTCTTAGCTTAGAGTTTTAGTTAGAGTTCTAGTTTAGTTTAGTTTTAGTTAAGAGTTTGATGTTTTACCTTTGAGTTTCAGTTAGAGTTCTAGTTTAGTTTAGTTTTAGTTAAGAGTTTGGTGTTTTAGCTTAGAGTCTTAGCTTAGAGTTTTTGTTAGAGTTCTAGTTTAGTTTAGTTTTAGTTAAGAGTTTAGAGTTTTAGCTTAGAGTTTTTTTTAGAGTTATAGTTTAGTTTAGTTTTAGTTAAGAGTTTAGAGTTTTTAGCTTATAGTCTTAGCTTAGAGTTTTTCTTGAAGTTCTAATTTAGTTTAGTTTAGTTTTAGTTAAGAGTTTTAGCTTATAGTCTTAGCTTAGAGTTTTTGTTAGAGTTGAAGTTTAGTTTAGTAATAGTTAAGAGTTTTATCTTAGAGTCTTAGCTTAGAGTTTTTGTTAGAGTTCTAGTTTAGTTTAGTTATAGTAAAGAGTTTGGAGTTTTACCTTAGAGACTTAGCTTAGAGTTTTAGTTTAGTTTTAGTTAAGAGTTTAGAGTTTTTTTTAGTTTAGAGTCTTAGCTTAGAGTTTTTGTTAGAGTTCTAGTTTAGTTTAGTTTTAGTTAAGAGTTTGATGTTTTACATTTGAGTTTCAGTTAGAGTTCTAGTTTAGTTTAGTTTTAGTTAAGAGTTTTGAGTTTTAGCTTAGACACTTAGATTAGAGTTTTTGTTTGAGTCCTTGTATAGTTTTGTTATAGTTAAGAGTTTAGAGTTTTACCATAGAGTTTTAGCCTAGATTATTACCTTAGAGTTTTTGTTAGAGTTATATGTTAGTTTATTTTTATTTAAGAGTTTATAGTTTTTACCTTAGAGTCTTAGCTTAGAGTTTTTGTTGAAGTTCTAGTTTAGTTTAGTTTTAGTTAAGAGTTTTGAGTTTTAGATTAGAGTCTTAGCTTAGAGTTTTTGTAAGAGTTGAAGTTTATTTCAGTAATAGTTAAGAGTTTAGAGTTTTAGCTTAGAGTCTTAGCTTAGAGTTTTTGCTAGAGTTCTAGTTTAGTTTAGTTATAGTAAAGAGTTTGGAGTTTTACCTTATAGACTTAGCTTAGAGTTGTAGTTTAGTTTAGTTTTAGTTAAGAGTTTAGAGTTTTTTATCTTAGAGTCTTAGCTTAGAGTTTCTGTTAGAGTTCTATTTTAGTTTAGTTTTAATTAATAGTTTAGAGTTTTTATCTTATAGTCTTATCTTATAGTTTTAGTTAGAGTTCTAGTTTAGTTTAGTTAATAGTTTAAAGCTTTAGCATAGTCTTAGCTTAGAGTTTTAGATAGAGTTGAAGTTTAGTTTAGTTACAGTTAACAATTTAGAGTTTTAGCTTAGAGTCACATCTTAGAGTTTTACTTAAAGTTGTAGTTTGGTTAAGTTTTAGTTAAGAGTTTCGAGTTTTAGCTTAGAGTTTTTGTTAGAGTTCTAGTTTAGTATAGTTTTAGTTAAGAGTTTAGAGTTTTACCTTAGAGTCTTAGCTTAGAGTTTTAGTTCGAGTTCTAGTTTAGTTATAGTTAAGAATTTAGAGTTTTAGCTTAGAGTCATAGCTTAGAGTTTTAGTTAAAGTTATAGTTTAGTTAAGAGTTTAGAGTTTTTTAGCTTAGTCTTAGCTTAGAGTTTTTGTTAGAGTTCTAGTTTAGTTTAGTTTTAGTTAAGAGTTTGGTGTTTTACCTTTGAGTTTCAGTTAGAGTTCTAGTTTAGTTTTAGTTAAGAGTTTGGTGTTTTAACTTAGAGTCTTAGCTTAGAGTTTTAGTTAGAGTTCTAGTTTAGTTTTAGTTTAGAGTTTTAGATTAAAGTATTAGGTTAGAGTTTTTTTTAGAGTTTTAGTTTAGTTTAGTTTTAGTTAAGAGTTTAGAGTTTTTAGCTTATAGTATAAGATTAGAGTATTTGTTTAAGTTCTAATTTAGTTTATTTTAACTTTATTTAATAGTTTAAGCTTAGAGTCTTAGCTTAGAGTTTTAGTTAAAGTCGAAGTTTAGTTTAGTAATAGTTAAGAGTTTAGAGTTTTAGCTTAGAGTCTTATCTTAGAGTTTTTGTTAGAGTTATAGTTTAGTTTAGATATAGTTAATAGCTTGGAGTTTTAGCTTATAATATTATCTTAGAGTTTTAGTTTAGTTTAGTTTTACTTAAGAGTTTAGAATTTTATCTTAGAGTCTCAGCTTAGAGTTTTTGTTATAGTTATAGTTTATTTTAGTTTTAGTTAAGAGTTTATAATTTTTAGCTTAGAGTTCTTGTTGAAGTTCTAGTTTAGTTTAGTTTTAGTTAAGAGTTTAGAGTTTTAGCCTAGAGTCTTAGCTTAGAGTTTTAGTTAGAGTTGAAGTTTAGTTTAGTAATAGTTAAGAGTTTAAAGTTTTAAGCTTAGAGTCTTAGCTTAGAGTTTTGTTGAAGTTCTAGTTTAGTTTAGTTTTAGTTAAGAGTTTAGAGTTTTAGCTTAGAGTTATAGCTAGAGTTGAAGTTTAATTTAGTAATAGTTAAGAGTTTAGAGTTTTAGCTTAGAGTCTTAGCTTAGAGTTTTTGTTAGAGTTCTAGTTTAGTTTAGTTTTAATTAAGAGGTTAGTTACGTTTGGGTTACGTGCGCGCACGTAACCCCGTCTAAATTTTTTTTTCATAATTTCCTGAATTAAATTTCTGTATTGTGTACTAAAACTCTAAATTCTTAACCATAACTAAACTAAACTTCAACTCTAACTATAACACTAAGCTAAGATTTTATGGTAAAACTCTAAACTCTTAACTAAAACTAAACTCAACTAGAACTCTAACAAAAACTCTAAGCTAAGACTCTAAGCTAAATCTCTGAATTCATAACAATAGCTAATCTAAACTTCTACTCAAACTAAAGCTCTAAGCTAGGACTCTAAGCTAAAACTCTAAATTCTTAAGTAAAAATAGACTAAACTAGAACTTCAACAAAAACTCTAAGCTAAGACTCTAAGCTTAAAACTCTAAACTCTTAACCAAGACTAAACTTCAACTCTAACTAAAACTCTAGGCTAAGACTCTAAGCCAAGACTCTAAACTCTTAACTAAATCTAAATTCAACTAGAACTTCAAGAAAAACTCTAAGCTAATACTCAAAGGTAAAAACTCTAAACTTTTAACTATAACTAAACTAAACTAGAACTCTAACAAAAACTCTAAGCTAAAACTCTAAACTCTTAACTAAAACTAAACTAAAACTCTAAGCTAAGTCTCTAAGGTAAAACTCCAAACTCTTAACAATAACTAAACTAAACTAGAACTCTAGCAAAAACTCTAAGCTAAGACCCTAAGCTAAAACTCTAAACTCTTAAGTATTACTAGACTAAACTTCAACTCTAACAAAAACTCTAAGCTAAAACTCTAAGCTGTTAACTAAAACTAAACCAAACTAGAGCTTCAACAAAAACTCTAAGCAAAAAACACTAAACTCTTAAATAAAACTAAACTAAACTAGAACTCTAACTAAAACCATAATATAAAACCCTAAGCTAAAACTCTTAACTAAAACTAAACTAAACTAGAACTACAATAAAAACTCTAAGCTAAGGCTCTAAGCTAAATACTCTAAACTCTTAAATAGAACTAAAATAAAGTATAAGTCAAACAAAAACTCTAAGCTAAGACTCTAAACTCTTAACTAAAACTAAACTAAAACTCTAAGCTAAGTCTCTAAGGTAAAACTCCAAACTCTTAACAATAACTAAACTAAACTAGAACTCTAGCAAAAACTCTAAGCTAAGACCCTAAGCTAAAACTCTAAACTATTAAGTATTACTAGACTAAACTTCAACTCTAACAAAAACTCTAAGCTAAAACTCTAAGCTCTTAACTAAAACTAAACTAAACTAGAGCTTCAACAAAAACTCTAAGCTAAAAGTCTAAATTCTTAACTAAAACTAAACTAAACTAAAACTCTAACAAAAACTCTAAGCTATGACTCTAAGCTAAAACTCTAAACTCTTAAATATAACTTAACTAAACTGTAACTTTAACTAAAAACTCTAAGCTATGACTCTAAGCTAAAACTCTAAAGTTTTAACTATAACTAAACTAATCTAGAACTCTAACAAAAAGTCCAAGCTAAGACTCTAAGTTAAAGCTCTAAACTCTTAACTAAAACTAAACTAAAATAGAACTATAACAAAAACTCAAAGCTAAGACTCAATGCAAAAATTCTAAACTCTTCACTAAAAGTTAGCGAAACTACAACTTTAAGTAAAACTCTAATCAATGAATCTAAGCTAAAACTATAAATTATTAACTGTAAATAAACTAAAATCTAACTCTAACTAAAAATCTAAGATAAGACTATATGGTGAAATCTCCAAACTATTAAATAAATCTAAACTAAACTAGAACTATAACAAAAACTCTATGCTAAGACTCTAAGCTAAAAACTAAACTCTTAATTGAAACTAAACTAAACTAGAACTCTAACAAAAGCTCTAAGCTAAGACTCTAAGATAAAAAAAACTCTAAACTCTTAACTAAAACTAAACTAAACTAAAACTCTAAGCTAAGTCTCTAAGGTAAAACTCCAAACTCTTTACTATAACTAAACTAAACTAGAACTCTAACAAAAACTCTAAGCTAAGACTCTAAGCTAAAACTCTAAACTCTTAACTATTACTAAACTACAACTCTAACAAAAACTCTAATCTAAGACTCTAATCTAAAACTGTAAAATCTTAACTAAAACTAAACTATACTATAGCTTCAAATAAAACTCTAAGCTGAGAATATAATATAAAAAATCTAAAATATTAAATAAAAATAAAAAAAAATATAAATATAAAAAAAAATAAAAGCTAAGACTCTAAGCTAAAACTCTAAACTCTTAACTAAAACTAAACTAAACTAGAATTCTAACTAAAACTCTAAGTTAAGACTCTAGGGTAAAACACCAAACTCTTAACTAAAACTAAACTAAACTAGAACTCTAACTGAAACTCAAAGGTAAAACATCAAACTCTTAACTAAAACTAAACTAAACTAGAACTCTAACAAAAACTCTAAGCTAAGACTCTAAGCTAAAAAAAACTCTAAACTCTTAACTAAAACTAAACTAAATCTCTAAAGCTAAGTCTCTAAGGTAAAATTCCAAACTCTTAACTATATCTAAACTAAACTAGAACTCTAAGCTAGTATTCTAAGCTAAAACTCTAAACTCTTAACTATTACTAAAATAAACTTCAACTCCAACATAAACTCTAAGCTAATACTATAAGCTAAAAATGAAAACTATTAACTAAAACTAAACTAATCTAGAACTTCAACAAAAACTATAATCCAATACTCTAAGTTAAAAACTATAAATTCTTAAATAATAATAAAATAAACTAGAACTCTAACAAAAACTATAAGATAAGACTCTAAGCTAAAACACTAAACTCTTAACTAAAACTAAACTAGAAATCTAACTAAAAACTCTAAGCTAAGTCTCTAAGGTAAAACTGTAAACATTGAACTAAAACTAAACGAAACTAGAACTCTAACTTAAACTCAAAGGTAAAACACCAAACTCTTACCTAAAACTAAAGTAAACTAGAACTCTAACTAAAACTCTAAGCTAAGTCTCTAAGGTAACACTCCAAACTCTTAACTATAACTAAACTAAACCAAAACTCTAACAAAAACTCTAAGCTAAGACTCTAAGCTTAAACTCTTAACTATTACTAAACTAAACTTCAACTCTAACTAGAACTCTAAGCTAAGACTCTAAGCCAAAACTCTAAACTCTTAACTAAAACTAAACTAAACTAGAACTTCAACAAAAACTCTAAGCTAAGACTCTAAGCTAAAAATTCTAAATTCTTAACTAAAACTAAACTAAACTAGAACTCTAACAAAAACTCTAAGATAAGACTCTAAGCTAAAAATCTAAACTCTTAACTAAAACTAAACTAAAATAGAACTCTAACTAAAACTCTAAGCTAAGAATATAAGTTAAAACACCAAATTATTAACTAAAAATAAACTAAACTAGAACTCTAACTGAAACTCAAAGGTAAAACATCAAACTCTTAACTAAAATTAAACTATACTAGAACTCTAACAAAAAGTCTAAGCTAAGACTCTAAGGTAAAACTCTTAACTAAAACTAAACTAGAACTCTAACAAAAACTTTAAGCTAAGACTCGAAGTTAAAATTCGAAACTCTTAACTAAAACTTAACCAAACTACAACTTCAATATCAGTATTGATTCTATTTGAACTTTCTCCAAGTTGATCAAATTGGTCTCTAAACGGTTCATGATAAAAAATAGCTTGGGACAAGAAAAAAAAACCTAAAATAATGTCGGAAAATCATTTTCAAAACTCAGATCTGGGGGGCGCTGGGATTGAATCATAGAGAAACAATGAATTTACTTGTAAAAAAAATGTGACTCAAAGACGTTTCGTTCTTTTCACTGGCTTGAAATTGCATACAAACGAGCCAATCAGGTGTTACAATCCTTTTGTTTGCTCAAAATTCGACAAAGCAACGACGGTTTGGCTAGTTTATTTTGCATGATATTTCTAAAGCCAATTAAGATGAATAAATGTCGTCAAAGTCAAGGCTATAAGAAGAAAAAAAAGTTCTGGATAATTTTGTCAGATTGTAGTTTACGCACTAATATCAATATCAGTAGCGATTCTATTTGAACTTTCTCCAAGTTGATCAAATTGGTCTCTAAACAATTCATGATAAAAAATAGTTTGGGACAAGACAAAAAAACCCTAAAATAATGTCGTGAAATCATTTTCAACACTCAGAGCAGGGGGGCGCTGGGATTGAATCATAGAGAAACAACTAATTTACTTGTAAGAAAAATGTGACTCAAAGACGTTTCGTTCTTTTCACAGGCTTGAAATTGCATACAAACGAGCCAATCAGGTGTTACAATCCTTTTGTTTGCTCAAAATTCTACAAAGCAACGACGGTTAGGCTAGTTTATTTTGCATTACATTTCTAATGCCATGTCAGACGTATTAATGTCGTAAACGTCAATGCTTTGAGAAAAAAAAAGTCTTGGATATTTTCGTCAGTTTTTGGTTTAAATGCTTACCACAATATCGATAGCGATTATAGTTGAACTTTCTCCTTGTTGATCCAATTGCGCTCTAAACGGTTCATTATAAAAAAAAATAGTTTGAGACAAAAAAAAAATACCTAAAATAATGTCGTGAAATCATTTTCAACACTCAGAGCAGGGGGGCGCTGGGATTGAATCATAGAGAAACAACGAATTTACTTTTTAAAAAAATGTGACTCAAAGACGTTTCGTTCTTTTCACTGGCTTGAAATTGCATACAAACGGGCCAATTAGGTGTTGCAATCCTTTTGTTTGCTCAAAATTCGACAAAGCAACGACGGTTAGGCTAGTTTATTTTGCATGATATTTCTAAAGCCAATTAAGATGAAGAAATGTCTTCAAAGTCAAGGCTATAAGAAAAAAGTTCTGGATATTTTCGACAGTTTTTAGGTTACGCACTTACATCAATAACAGTAACAATTCTATTTGAGCTTTCTTCTATTTGATCTAATTGGTCTCTAAACAGTTCATGATAAAAAATAGTTTGGGACAAGAAAAAAAAACCTAAAATAATGTCGTGAAATCATTTTTAACACTCAGAGCAGGGGGGCGCTGGGTTTGAATCATGAACAAACAACGAATTTACTTTTAAAAAAAATTTGACTCAAAGACGTTTCGTTCTTTTCACTGGCTTGAAATTGCATACAAACGGGGCCAATCAGGTGTTACAATCCTTTTGTTTGCTCAAAATTCGACAAAGCAACGACGGTTAGGCTAGTTTATTTTGCATGATATTTCTAAAGCCAATTAAGATGAAGAAATGTCTTCAAAGTCAAGACTATAAGAAAAAAAAAGTTCTGAATATTTTTGTCAGTTTGTAGTTTACACAATAATATCAATATCAGTAACGAGCTCCGTCCAAAATAACTTGCTCCTTATGTTAGACTTTGACTTTTCATCCCAATTATAGTAAAATATAAACATTTTCAACTAGAAATCTGGAACATCGTTAAAAACTAAGATGAATGGAAATTATCCCGTATATGAAGTGAGATACCCCCTCCGAAATACCTTGCTCTTTATGCTAGATTTTGACTTTTCATCCCAATTAAATTAAAAAATAAGCATTTTCAACTTTAAATAAGGAGCATCATTAAAAACTAAGACCTTTAAACTGACAACACTGTTCAAACACCACTTGTGTATTATACAGAACACATCAATGAAGTAAAGCTAGGTCAAGTCATAAGACCATTTTATCATCGTTAACCATTTTCATAGATTTATGTTGTCTCAAATTTATAATAAATAAGGTATGAATTAACATGCTCATCAGGGTTACCTTAACTGCTAATCACTTTAACCCTTTCTTTCTCCATCTTCCAAGCTCCGATGTCTCTGATTGGCTCCTAAAAAACGGATGTTGGCTCAAAAAAAACAGTCTGGTTGAAAAACTTGGAGTTGAAACAAACTTGTGTGGGGAATCCCCGCTCATACTGCTATCTTTTTTGCAATGTTTAGGAACCGGAGAGGAATCCCCGCGCGCTTGGAAAGGTACTAATGAAAGGCAAGCAAAACTCTCACCCATCCCTCCAGAAATATTTTATTCAGAGATTTCTTGTTAAAAAATTATCCAATCTCTAATTAGAATCAATTACACTCCTTTTATTCAAACATTAATTAATATCGTTCATAGAGTCCAATTTTGCAAATTCCTTATCCCTTTTTGCAAATGTCAATCAAACAATTCCGATTGTAAAAGCGTGTTTAATCACGTTGCTTGGAAAGGTATCCATAAGTACATGCTCTGAAAAGGTGCCAAGGAACGTAATCTCGTCAAACTGTGTGAGGGAGTACTGACTCTCTTTGAAAAGGTGTATAGCTTCCATATAATTCCATATTAGCATTCTACTGTCTTCTACGTAAGGTCAGTCCAAAGAATCCTGACCTAAAAACGGAAGATTCGTTGATTATGATTTCCTTGGAGCGTTTAACTTCATAGCCGGTTTTAAACATAATCGTGTTCCTTACTTGCCTCTATCCATTTCTAGCAATGGTCTATTTTGGTAAAGAACATACCTTAATAATGGAGCGTCGGCAACAATTTCAGAAACAAATTCACTTGCAATTTGCACATACTCTTCGTGTACTTCTTTAATTATGACTCCAGCCCGTTCAGCCCACGCTTCTTTAGAATCTAACTCAGTCGTAGAAATCTTTGGGTCACTTGGAAAAACCTAGAAATCGTTAAAAAGGTAAAAAAAAGGGAACTAGCTTGCGTTGCATAAAATCTAAGAGATTTCTAGTTTAAGCTATTTCCCGTTTTTACCTAAATCATATGTAGCATATTTTCAACCTATCTAAACAATTTATCGTTAAACTAACATAGAAAGATAAAGAGAAGAATTGTCAAAGCTAAGCTATTGCTCAAGCCCCCCCCCCCAGGAAAAGCAAGAGGCATGCACAAGTGTAAACCGAAACAATACATAAAAATAAATACAAAGATAAGCCTTATGGAATCAGAAAAATTCTCAATAACACAAAATGCAAGGAAATATAGAATCTAATTATAAAAGCATTTAACAGTATATTGACAAAAGAAGAGGTAAATTCTAGATAAATTTGGAAGGTTAGGCTTTATGACAGCGAAACTCCCATATTTATTAGAGTTATTACCCCAATATTTATTGGGGTAATACAGAATATTATCCTACGGCGTGCCAGGTCGAATCGAGTAGCATTTAGAAAATAAAAAAGGATGACAAAAAAAAATATTAACGAAGAAACCAAAAGTAAAACTGGACTTATTTGTTTGCCCTACCTGTATTGACAGTCAACAGCCAAAAGCTAAATAAGACTAATTTTCACACACACAAATATATACTACACCAATTTATAAATAGTATCATATTTCCCAAAGCGTTAACTATATAAAAATGATGCAAAATAAACCAACACTCGAATAACTAAAAGAATATTGAGGCCGTAATAAGCCGTGAAACCTCAAAACTTATCTAAATTAATACTATAATGACATCTATCCAAAATATGACATTGCACAACATTAGGAGATGAGTCATGGATAATTAGCATCCTGGTGATGTCATACAAAGTAGACTTTCGTGGATGCATTCAATAAAGCACAAATAAGTTTAACTGGGTTTTAATCCTAGAAAAAAACTTATTGAACTTTAGGTACGACACCATAGGCACGAAATATACTTGGCGTTGTTTACCGAGCGTTTTTTCGGGTTCTAGGCGTTTACCCCCGGAAAACATACCCCCCCCCCCCCGGGAAAACAAGGTTTCCAAATTTGAGAATTTTATCAGTCATCCTCAAAGACATAGTTATTATTTTTCGACCATGCTGAACAAAATGGCAATCTCAAAATTTTGATCGGTTATCTTTGGAAAAAAATGAGCGTGGGAGGGGGCCTAGTTGCCCTCCATTTTTTGGGTCACTTTAAAAGGGCACTAAAACTTTTAATTTCCGTTCGAATGAGCCCTCTCACAATATCCTAGGACCACTGGATCGATACGATCAACCCCTGGAAAAAAACAAACATAAAAAAAAAAAAACACGCATCCGTGATCTTTCTTCTGGCAAAAAATACAAAATTCCACATTTTTGCAGATAGGAGCTTGAAACCACTAATGTAGGGTTTTCTGATACGCTGAATCTGGAGGTATAATTTTCGTTAGGGATGTATAACTTTTAGGGGGTGTTTCCCGCTTTTTTCGAAAATCAGGCACGTTTTCTCAGGCACGTAGCTTTTGATGGATAGGACTAAACTTGATAAAACTTATATATTTGAAATTACGGTAGCATAAAAATACAATTCTTTTGATGTATCTATTGATATCAAAATTCCGTTTTTTAGAGGATCGGTTACTATTGAGCCGGGTCGCTCCTTACTTACAGTTCGTTCTTTTTCATAAAAAAAAAAAAAAATCTATTAGACTCCATAATTTTTACTTTGAAGATTATTTGGCTTTATTTCTGCTCATTTTTGGTTTAATGAGGCTCTTTACTTTTCTTTAAAAATTTGTTCCGTATGTTTCCCATTAAGACATACTATCTGTAAGTAATCAAATAGAAATTATTACGTATATGAAAGGGGTTACCTCCTCCTCCAGACCTCGCTCTTTACGCTAAAGCTGTTTCTATAGAATTCTAAAACAAAGCTTACAGGATAAAAAGTCAAAACTTTAGCGTAAAGAGTAAGTTCTTGTGGAGGGGTCAACTCCTTTCATATACGTAAAAATTTCTGTTCGTTTTACGTTTTGATGTTGCTCCTTACTTTCAGTCGAAAAAACTTATATTTTTTAAATTTAATTACTGGTCGATTTTAAATATTATCGAGAAATAAGGCTCTCTCTCCATGAAAAATTTCGGCTCATATGCCACTCGCTCAAGTTCACGCTGTGTAAAACTCGAGAACAAAGCGGTTTCTTCGTTACTTTAGAAACAAATTTGGGCTATATATTTGCACGTTATGGGGGGGGGGGGTAAAGTATATTGGGTCTGCATGCAAAATGTGTTAGGTATAATTATGTTGCATATTATAAAGTAAGAATTGTTTTCTGACTTCAAACTGTCCAAATACTTTACACCTCCCCCCTTATGTGCTATTATATAGCCCAATTTATATAGTTCTCATCTATTCTGTCACCTGTCTTTGTCTTGTCTCGTCCTAAGCTGAAAGAAACTAACGAAGAAACCGGTTTGTTCTCGAGTGTTACACAGTGTAAACTAGAGTGAGTGGCGTATAATACACAAGTACCAAAATTCCTTCGCCCAACGGAAAATAAAAAAACAAAACTCAAATAAAATTATCAAATTTGGAAAGCCTTATTTTCCACGGGGGGGGGGGGGGGGGGTAAATGCCGGCCACCCCATAGAGGTGTATAGGATAGTACTGTGACGTACACATTGGGCGAAAAAAAATATTGGTAAAAAACGCCAACGGCAGCAATGCAGCCGCCCACTGTCAAACAGTTCGTGGTAACGAACTGTAAGTAAGGAGCGACCCAGCTCAATGGTAACCGAAGCTCTAAAAAACAGAATTTTGGTACCAATAGATACATCAAAAGAATCATATTTTAATTCTGATTTCAAATATATAAGTTTCATCAAGTTTAATCTTACACATCAAAAGTTAAGCGCCTGAGAAAATTTGGCTGATTTTCGAAAACAGGGGGAAAGACACCCTAAAAGTTATAGAACCTTAATGAAATTCACACCATCATATTCAACGTATCAGAGAACCCTGCTGTCGAGTTTTTAAGCTCCTATCTACAAAAATGTGGAATTTTGCATTTTTTGCCAGAAGAAAGATCACGGGTGCGTGTTTATTTTTTTTTATTTTTTTTTTTTTTATCTTTTCCCCAGGGGTAATCGTATTGACCCAGTGGTCCTGAATATCGTGGGAGGGCTCATTGGAACGGAAATTAAAAGTTCTAGTGCCCTTTTTAAGTGACAAAAAAATAGAGGGCAACTAGGCCCCCTCCCACGCTCATTTTTTTCTCAAAGTCACCCAATTAAAGTTTTGAGATAGCCATTTTGTTCAGCATAGTCAAAAATCTAATAAATATGTCTTTTACGATGACTTAATCCCCCACAGTTCCAAGGGGAAGGGCTGCAAGCTATGCACTTTGCCCATTGCTTACATATTGTATTGGTTATTGGGAAGTATACAGACATTTTCAGGAAGAATTTTTTTCTGGTGGGGGGGGGGGGGCGGGCGGAGGGGGTTAAACGGGATAAACGTTACTGAGAGAATGTGTCGTGTGGGTAAGGGCCAGTTCGATGACTGGTGCGCTGAATTTCCAAGCATTATTTGAAAAACAATCAGAAATTAAATTTAAAGAAAAAGTTTTTTTAACTGAAAGTAAGAAGCAACATTAGAACTTAAAACGAACATAAATTATTATGTATATGAGGGGGTTCTCCCCCAAGTCAATACCTCGCTCTCTACACTGCAGTTTTTTTTAGGGCTTTCAAAAGAGCTTTCTAATTAAACGGTCTTAGTGATTCAGGGGTTTGTGAATCAAATTTTTTTTTAACTTTTAACGTAAACAGCGTGGTATTGACTAAGGAGAGAACCCCCTCCTATACGTAATAAAAAAAAACAAGCGATACGGCTAAATAGTAATAGATACTTTTAAAAACAGAACTTTGATGTCAATAAATGTATCAAAAGAATGGGCTTATAATGCCGATTCTAAATATATAAATTTTATTAAGTTTAGTATTACTCATCAAAGGCTACGAGCCTGAGAAAATTTACCTGATTTTTTAAAGAGGGGGAAACATCCCCTAAAAGTGAAAGAATTTTAATGAAAATCACACCGTCAGATTCAGCGTATCAGAAAACCCTATAACATAGGTTTCAAGCTCATATCTGCAAAAATTTGCAACTTTGTATTTTTTGCCAGAAGAAAAATATACGAATATAGAAGTTCGTTACGTAAGTTAATTTGTAAATTACGTCAGAAACAAATTTAGAGACAGCCATTAAGCAAAAGAAAAGCAAAAAAGTAAATTTTGTTTTAATTATTCAATGACGGTGAGCCAAAATAAAAGCTGCATTAACTAAAAAACGATCAGAAATTAAATAAAAAAAAAGTTTTTTAAACTGAAAGTAAGGAGCCACATTAAAACTGAAAACAAACAGAAACGATTCCGTATATGAAAGGGGCTGTCCCCTCCTCAACGCCTCGCTCCTTACGCTAAAGTTTGACTCTGTCTCACAACTTTATTTTTTTAAACAATAAAAAACTTTAGCGTAAAGAGCGAGGCGTTGAGGAGGGGACAGCCCCTTTCATATACGGAATAATTTCTGTTCGTTTTAAGTTTTAATGTCGCTCCTTACTTTCAGTTTTAAAAACTTGTTTTTTTTATTTAATCACTGAAATAAACGATCTTTTTTTTAAAGCCTCCACCGAGATGGTGTCATATGGAACTAATTACATGCTTACACACGCGGCGTCCTGTCTGCTGGCGACTGTTGTTGTGTTTGTATCACAGCATAGATACTATACGGTAACAAAATTTGTTTCAGAAATTGGACACCCTATGCTGCTATGGTTTGCATTGAGAGAGTGTGTTTGCAGAGCATATCATAAAAAAAAAAAAAACTAAATTGGAAGCCATAAATAACCTATTTTCCTGGGAAGGGAGAGTACAATTGTAAAAAAAATAAAAAATAAAATAGATAATTGAATTAGGAGGTGCCAAGAAATTCAAGGAAGAATGATGTGCGAGGGCGTTGAGCCCAAATTAGCCCCTGCCTTCGACCCTAAACGAATCAAAACCTATTTATCATAAAAAAAAACGAATGAAAATGCAATTTATGTACCTTAAACTGAATATTATTTAAACAAAATTTGAATTCATTTACATTAAGAAAATTTCTACCTATTGGTTTTCAGAAAAGCGTTTGGTTTAACTGCTCCTTCCTCCTCCCCAATGCCTTCGAAAGGTCCAACAACTATATATGTGGGGACGATGTGACCCCTATAGCCCCTGGGGAAAGGGGTATAAGTTACGCGATTGGTCCATTGTTCATATATAGTATTTGTTATTTGGAAACATACGGAAGTTTTCTTTTTTTTTTGGGGGGGGGGATACTTTCTGCAGGAGGGATTTTCCACGGGGAAAATTTTCTGTGGTGACTAAAATTTCCGAATGAAATTTTCCAGAGGGGGTATAGGATAAGGAAGAAACTCCCTGGCATTATTTGAAAAACAGTCAGGAATTAGATATGGAAAAGCATGTTTTTTCAACTAAAAGTAAGGCGCAACATTAAGACTTAAAACGGACAGAAATCATTCCGTAGCCTATATGAAATTAAATTAAAAAAAACAAGTTGTTTTAACTGAAAGTAAGGAGCGACATTAAAACTTAAAACGAACAGAAATTATTCCGCATATGAAAGGGGCTGTCCTCTCCTCAACGCCTTGCTCTTTACGCTAAAGTTTTTCATTGTTTAAAAAAAATAATAGAGTTGTGAGAAAGTCAAACTTTAGGGTAAAGAGCGAGGCGTTGAGGATGAGACATCCCCTTTCATATACGGAATAATTTATATTCGTTTTAAGTTTTAATGTCGCTCCTTACTTTCAGTTAAAAAAACTTGTTTTTTTTTAATTTAATTTTTGAACGTTTTTGAATAAATGCAGGTTTTGATCTTGGCTCACCGTACATGAATAATTAAAACAAGATTTCCATATTAATTTACTTTTATTTGGTTAAATGGCTTTCTCGAAACTTGTTTAATTTTATTTACGAACGTTTTTATTAGTAATAAATATAGGTAACTTACGAATTAACTTACGTAACGAACTTCTATATTCATATATTTTTAATACATATATTAGGGGGTTCGCCCCCTAGTCAATACCTTGCTCTTTAAGCGAAAGTTCGAATTTTGTTCCAATTCTTTAAAAATGACTGCTTAATCACAAAGGCCGTTAATTAGAATAAATAGCTCTTATGAAAATACTAAAAAATCTTTGGCTTAAAGAGCGATGTATTGACTAGGGGGTGAACCCAATCATATATGTAATATTTTCTGTTCGTTTAAAGTTTTGATGTTGCTGCTGTTGCAGTTGAAAAACTTGTTTTTTTTATATTTAATTTCTGATCTTTTTTTAAATAATGCTGGGGAGTCCGGCGTCCCCTTCATAGCAATGTCCCTTCCCCCATGAAAAAATCCTCCCAAATAACCCCCAAACCACCCCACCCCCCACTACCAGGAGAAATCTCCCCTGAAAACGGAGGTATACTTCCCAATAACCAATACTATATGTTAACATTGGGTAAAGTTCATAACTTTCAGCCCTCCCTCCGGGAACTTCGGGGGATTAAGTCATCCTAAAAGACATACTTATAACATTTTCGAACATGCTGAACAAAATGGCTATCTCAAAATTTTGATCAAGTGACATTGGGGGAAAAATGAGCGTGGGAGGGGGCCTAGTTGCCCTCCATTTTTTTGGTCACTTAAAAAGGGCACTAGAACTTTTAATTTACATTTTAATGAGCCCTCCCACGATATTCTAGGACCACTGGGTCGATACGATCACAAAAAAAAAAAAAAACACGCACCCGTGATCTTTCTTCTGGCAAAAAATTCAAAATTCCACATGTTTGTAGATAGGAGCTTGAAACCTCTAAAGTAGGGTTCTCTAATACGCAAAATATGATGGTGTGATTTTCATTAAGTTTATATAGCTTTTAGGGGGTCTTTTCCCCTTTTTTCGAAAATCAGCTAACTTTTCTCAGGCGCGTAACTTTTGATGAGTAGGATTAAACTTGATGAAAATTATATATTTGAAATCAGCATTAAAATATGATTCTTTTAATGTATCCATTTGTATCAAAATACCGTTTTCTAGAGTTTCGGTTACCATTGAGCCGGGTCGCTCCTTACTTACAGTTCGTTACCACGAACTGTTTGATGGGCTGCTCATGAGATGTTGCGTCGGTAGAATATTTACCGCCCAGTGTGTAAACGCTACATTATTTTAGAGTAGCAGCGGTAAAAAAAAGGGAAAAAAGTTTGGTAAGAAAAACGCTCGGTAAGAAAAGCCAAGTGTGTTTCAGGCCATAGAGTGCCATTGGGTACCCACGTATTTTGGTTGTCTGGGAGAAAGATCAAGTCACATTTTTTACATATTTTTTTCGGAGGTACACTAGACTGTGAGCTTTGTGAGCGAATAATGATATTTTCTAAAAAAAAAAAAAAAAAATATTAATGCCACAAAGTGATAAAATATACTTTATTCACCAATTACTAAAAATGATCTTCTTTATTGTTCTTTTTAGACAATATGTTTAAAGTATTCATAATTATACACAATCCATTTCATTGCATAATTTTCATCGAGACGACATCCAATTTTAAAGGTTGTTTAAACCCATTTTCAAAAATATACAAATTTTCATATGTTAATTTATTTTGATGAACAACTTCAAATTAACCCTTTGATGGCTGGTGGCTCTTATAGGGCAAACCAAGAATTTTGCCTATAGCTCCTTTCTGATTGGTTGAAACGAGAAATTATCTGCATAGCCAGAAACAAGAGAACGAGAGCTATCGAATGGTATATTACTTTGCCCCTTTATGAGTCATCTAACAACGTTCGCACAGTACTGAATTTGACATAGTCAAATTTACATAGTGAAACCGTTGGAAATCTTGTGGTGTTCGTTAGTGTTTGACGGTTCCATCTGTATTATCTTTATTAGAAACTTTTTATTCATCCACAAGCAAGAACGATTTTTAAGTATGTATCTTATAAAACCCATCCGCCCAAAGGGAGGGAGTACAATACCGACCCGCCGAAAAGTTCAGTATAGTTTACACACGTTGCATCGAAGATCTTAGAAGTGTTTCCACTTTCTATTAACTTTCTCATTCAACAGGAATATTTTTCAGTAATGTAGCCAGTGTTTCCACTTCTACTTATTTTGGTAGTAGAATGCTTATTTTGGGACTATTCTACTTCCAAATATTAAATCTACTTATTTTTGGAGGCTTAAGTTTTCGTGCCGGCCAAGTATTTTGCTTTTGATTTCGTTGAATTATAATACTATAGTGTCTTATGGAATGGAAGGGTGCAATTGTTTTTAGCAGTGGCATCTTTGTCGGGAGCGACAAAAAGGAAATCCGAGAAATTATGAAATACCGTACACAATTTTGATCCTGGGTGAGGTATTAACAGCTATTATATAGTAATGGCTACCAGTTGACCTATATACAGCTGATTTATAATCGTTGATCCTGATTGACTTGTAAACAGCTAATTTATAGTAATTGATACTGGTTGACCTATAAAATAGCTAATTTATAATCGTTGATCCCGGCTGATTTATAAACAGCTAATTTATTATGATTGATCCTGGTTGATCTGTAAACAGCTAATTTGCGGATATAAAGATAAGTATAAATGCATGAATTTGTTTAAAACCATAAGGCCATCCATTAATAATCCATGCATTATCCGCCCTGTTTACCAGTTTACTATCTACTATCAGCAGCTGAAAAGCCATTGAGATTATGGAAGCACTGAGGAGGCGACATGAAGGACGACTAAGAAAGAGTGGACCTCAGCACTGCTGTTTCCTATGTCTTAGAGCCGGATGGCGATCTCTCTGACCTGAATTTGGAGGATTCTGAAGACGACAATGACCCTCTCTTCTACGAATCAGCTGAAGACGATCACAATAGTAGTTGGGATGACAGCAACGACGAATACGATCTACCACTCAGTCGAAGAGCAAAGTCTGCAAAATCCATCCGCGATGAAGCCGAATTAGATGTGGTTCCTAAATCTTAAAAGAGATGAATCTGGAAGAAAACCCCTGTGCCAGAGAATGACGTGGACTGGAAAGGCTAAATGCCAAGTCCCGACTCATCTCTAGTTACTCATATCGCATTCTTTCAAAAGTTGTTCGACTCTGAAACTATAAGCATCCTTGTAGAAGAGACGCATCGGTATGCTCTGCAGGAGAAAGGCTTGGAGCTGAAATGTACTATCAAAGAAATAGAACAATTCCTTGGAATCCTTTTGCTTATGGGAATCGTGAAACTTCCCCGAATGTCTATGTAATGGGAAACGGCTTCAAAGACAAGCCACGCAAGTGGGGATAAAAGTATTTACAAGAGCCGGAGCCAGGGGAATAGTTTATGACTTTACAGTCATAAAGGAACCACTGTCGGTTCAGACCTTGGTGTTGGTGCTGATGTGGTGTTCCGACTGTCGAATATCTCCCCAAAAACCAGAACTTCAAAGTGTTCTTTGACAATTTTTACAGCAGTTTTTTTCTAGTAGAAAAGCTGTGGGAAATGCGAATCCAGCCAGTAGGCACAGTCCAAATGGGCAAAATACGGAAATCAAAAGATCCGCACTTGGAAGCTGACGACAAGCTGAAAAGCTCCGGAAGAGGGTCGTTTGATTGGCGAGTTGAGCAACATTCTGGAATAGTCGTGACCAAAATGGTATGACAATAAGCCGGTCCATCTGATTTCTTCATATTTTGGGGAAAAGGGGGAATGCTCCAATCGATGTAGCCAGACCTCATGTTCTCAAAGAGTATAACAAATTCATGGATGTGATGGACTTGAGTAACAGGTCGATCAAGCTATACCATAGTGGTATCAAGGGGAAAAAGTAGTACATGCACCAAATCTATTACTTCCTTGGCGTCAGCATAGCTAATCCTTGGCTACGGTACATGAACAATCATCCCTCTGACGCTGAGAAGCCCTTGTTCGCTTTCGTGCGGATATTGCTGACTGTCTGCTCAGAGGTGCAGTCATCCCTGCAACAAAGAAACCACCAAGCGAGGTGGTAAGCCACCAAACGAGTCTCCAGTTACTACCAGACCGCGAAAGAAAACTAGGAGTGACAGCATCCCCAGTTCCAGCTGGCCTGAGATGGTGGACGAAAGATAAAGATGCAAGTCCTGTGCAAAACACGCCCAGAAGTGCCTGAAGTGTAATGTGCACCTTTGTTTAACCAAAGACAAGAATTGTTTTAAAGCATACCACTCAAGTGTTTAAGTAGACTGTTTAAGTGTTTAAGTCACTATTTAGCTGATGTGTATAAGATCTATATTCCATGTGAAATGAATATTTGAAATAAATGATTTTCCTCAGTTGCCCCTATGTCATGGACCACTAGTAAACTAGTAAAAAGCAAAAATGAATTTTTCTAGTCACAGTTTCATAATTCAGCCACCAAAGGGTTAATGAATTTTCCATATTTAGGAAAATCTTCAATTGCAGATTCCGTCGATGCATATATTACAGTCCCAAACTTCATTTTTTAGAGTTTTGATTTCTACTGACAAGACTTGCAGTCGGCTATTACAAACTATAAGATTAAGGGCTTTCTTAAATGTGAGCTAGACTGCACCTACCTCCCTTTTTTTTAAATCAACCTTAATATCGTATAAGAATGCTTCGGTCACATTGAATGATGATTATTATGATCATGACTATTCATCCCTAATTTTTTTTCTGCATGGGGCTGGGTCTGAAATATCAAAAGACAATTTATAATCAACAATTTCACGTTGAGTTCCTCGATCCAACGATGACCAACCTGAAATTTATTATCAGAGAAGAGATTACTGGAATTCGAGGACACTTGCGTTGCATCCTAAACCTTCAATGCATGCCAGGGCTTACACTTCTAAGGAGATTACACTATTTTAGGGAGGAATCACTTCTTTTTGGGACGCTTATTTTGAATCTAGGGACAAAGGGAAATCTGGGGTAAAGTAATGATTTTTAGGGAAATCTGGGGTAAAGTAAGGATTTTAAGGGAAAGTTTTATGTTTTCAAACAAAAGGCTGAAAAATTCTCAAAGATTACGTATGCTCGGTTTTTAAAAAAACTTATGTAGCAACACTGGCTTACGGTGCTGTAATTGCCGAAATTTCAAAAAGCTGAACCCTGGAATATTATTTAGGTAGCCTAGTATTTATTTTATATGCAATGGCTTTGATTGGTGTAAACAACCGACATAATGGAGTATTGGTTAGGCTATGCAGAAATTTTGTGCAAGGTTTATGTTAACAGATTATTCAGGTAGCTAAGAAACAAACATATCTCTATAGTGAGAATTGCATCCTGAATCAGAATTTAACATGCATTTGCGTCGGAAATAAACTTTACCCCCTGAACTTTACCTTCACTAAAATGGATTTAGTGATGGTTTGGCTGAGGATCTTATTAACTCCATCAAACGAGTCATTTAAAAAAAAACTCGATTCCCTAGCAAAATACTGTTGGATTTTGTACTAATACTACTAACGTCAGGTTTGGAGCCAATAGATCTGCTTCAACGCTAATGAAAGCCATGGTGTCCCATGTATTTAATGTGAAATTCTCATGCCATCTTATTCATTTATGTTCATCCTATGCATCCTTGTAACTTCCAAAGACACTAAAAGACCTGGCGTGAAATATCTATACCCACTTTTCTAGAAGCACTTCCATACCAGATAAGTATGCTGAATTTCCGGAGTTCTTTCAATCCAAATCACTCTCATTTCTTGCACCAGGATAAACGCGTTGGTTGTTCCTTCAGGGTTGCATAAAGAGGCTTATTGAGCATCAGGTTGCTATTACTGAATATTCCATAGAAACCACGTTTGACGACTCAACTGCAACCAATGACCTTATCTTGTCAACATTACAATTCATGTTGACAAAGCAATACCTTGAATTCATAGAGTGCTCTCTTGGCCTCTCCAACGAATTCAAAAAGGTTTTTCAATCTGAACTTCCAGTTCTTCACTCCCTAAAGGCAAGTGTTAGCAAACTTGTGAATGATGTTGCGTCTAACTTCATGAAACTGGGCTGTATTCACAGTTTGCTGTGTTTACCGAACTGGATCCTTACCTTTCAAGTGAGTACCTGCCTTTAAACCAGACATATATTGGAATAGCTGCAACTAATTCAATGCAAGGACTCGTAGATACTCAAGGGCCAAGTGATAACATTGATCTCTTTTACCAGCCTTGTTAAAAATACTATATACTCCTAATCAAGCACATCCAAGACGCTTTGGTTGAACCAAGGAATGCAAGAAATTTGAAACCAAAATCTCTAAGGCCACTGTTTTTGAGATTTCTTGTTCTAAGAAAAAAGTGTTGCCTCCAGAAAATGGACGTAGAATGGAGGTCACAGGCAATGACTGATGTCACTGAGCCTCAGTTGGGAGATGCCCAAGTTAAAGACCCTTTTAGTTGAGCAGTATTGGATAAAGATATTTAGTCCGGAGACTCGCAGTGGCGAAATCAAGTAATCAGAATTGCGGAAGCATATATCACTGATCTTCTCTTTATCTTTTAACAATGCACTAACAGAGCGTTTGTTTAGTCCCCTGAAATTAATCAAAACAGACATCCGAAATAGTCTCGAGAATGTCACACTAGTCTCACTTGTTCGAGTCAATTAATGGTTGAAAAACGAAGATAAAACTTTACCAACTGTCAGCATACTGAAAGCTGTCACTGGCTTCAAGACAAAGGCAAACGCCAAGTGCTTGAGATTACACTTAATTAAACTTTCTTATGTGTTCTAGGTAGTGAAAAAGATGTTTTACATATCAATATCTGAAGTAAAAAATAACAATTTGAGACTGCGCTGTGCAGCATCAAATCATGCAATCATTTAGATCGTGTGGAAATGTAAAGTAAAATATCCCTTCTTTCTAGGGAGAAATCAGATCTAAACACGGGGAATTTAAGGGAAAATGTATATAAAAATAGGGAAAATTGAATCTGATATGTGGAAGCACTGATGCATGCAGTGAGTCACAAATGCGACTGCAAGAGAGCTTACGTCGTAACCATTAATAGCAGTAGTCAGTGTTGGGCGATATTTTGATTAATCGATATTTTTACTTTCTATATATCGATATCGATATTTCGAATCAGTTTTTCGCTATTTCATGGATTTGCCGAAGTTCAGCAACGCAAATGGTAAATAAAGGGTAATTTTTATAGCTTTTTTTCAATTCAAATAATATAAAATCATTTCTTCGTGATTTTATGTTTTATAAAATCAAACAATAAAGATAAACTTCGATTACGTAAATGAATATAATAAAAACCCAGATTTCGATTTATTCAGGCTCAGGAAAAGAAAAAATAAACTACAGGCTATTCAAAAACAGCAGCATACTAATGTTTTTCCCTGAAATTTAGTTCCACCGTCCATAACTATCTGTCTAGCTCTGGAAAATACACCGTCAGATGGGGAGCTAATAGCGGGAACAGACACGGGTCTCATCGTAACTTTGTACTAGTGTTTTTGGGACTCCATAGCACGAGACTTCCATCACTTGAGTGGACAAGTTTCTCTTGAAACTGTTGGCTCCCTATTGAAAGTTTGCAGAGCCATTAGGTTAGGTTACGGATTTAATATATGCTATGCTTTACCCCCCCGCCCCTCCCCTGATGTGCAAATATATAGCCAAATTTTTTTTCTAAACTATTATATACTTATTACTATTATATAAACTTATACATTTTTTGTGGATGTCCTGACGGTTGGATGTTATGTCGTTTGTTGCTTGTGAGGGTTATACGAAATGGTAGCACCCCACGTGTTCATTGATTTTATTACAATCTCGCCGATTTTAACCAAAATAGCATCGATTTCAATGCATTTTAGCCGATATTTCAATCGTGAGCAATAACGAGAAAGTCGGTAAAATCGGTTACCTCTCGACCCAAACACTCTAGCTAGTAACATTTCCAACAGCAGCAACTATTGAAATAAATGCTGCTGTAAGAGATTAGAGCCAAATTGAAATTCATAAACGAACCTTAAAAAAATTTGAGAAGAAAATCCTACGAAATATATCCATGTTTTAGCATCGTTAGAGTTTATTGGATATCCTCACATCCAAACTGTCAAAGTTTTCAACAATATTTCCAGATCTAATTCCGGAGTAAAGAGAAAACCCAGGCCGCGCACTAGTTATTGTCCTCAAATCACGTGGTTTGGATTTTAAAATTATGCAGGGACACAGAGGAACATGTACATGACAAAAGTTATGAATTTCCCACACAACCGCATATCCGGAATATCCGAATTATCGATGGAGTTGTATAGTTATGAGTCGAATAAACGAGTCGAAACCAACATTAGCAATTCAACGGGTAATGAGTGTTCGTTTTAAAATCATATTCGGTTTAATATGCAGATGTGGGGAGCTTCCATCCCAGCTCCTCCTTGCCTTTAAAGGAGGTTTCGTTGTAAAAAGTACTATTGCTGGGGAATGCATCCCCCGGCCTCTGCTAGTTTTTCATATAGCCTACGGGGAGCCAAATTTGAACCTGCATTAGTTGAAAAAGGTTCAGAAAAAAAACAAGTTTCTTTTCAACTGAAAGTAAAAAAGCGACATTAAAACTTAAAACGAACAGAAATCATTCCGTATATGAAAGGGGCTGTCCTCTCCTCAACACTCCGCTCTTTACGCTAAAGTTTTTTATTACTATAAGAAGAAGTTTTGACAAAGAGCCAAACTTTAGCGTAAAGAGCGATGCGTTGAAAAGGGGACAGCCCCTTTCATATACGGCATAATTTCTGTTCGTTTTAAGTTTTAATATCGCTCCTTTCAACTAAAAAAAAATTATTTACTTTCTGAACGTTTTACAACTAATGCAGGTTCAAATTTGACTCCTCGTACATGAAAAATTAAAACAAAAGTTGCATATTAATTATTCCATCTATGAAGAGTTTCCCCCTCCTCAATACCTTGCTCTTTACGCTAAAGCTTCTAGCACTAAAAAAAAAACTTCCTATTCTAATTAAAAAGTCCCCTTGTTTCAGTAGTCGTTTTTAAAAAAATGGGGAAAACTGTCAAACTTTCGTAAAGAGCGAGGTATTGAGGAGGGCAAAACCCTTCATATACGGAATAGTTTCTTTTTGTTTTGAGGTTTAATGTTGCCCCTTACTTTCAGTTAAAAAAAAATTGCTTTCTTATTAAATTTGCACAAGTCAGCAAGGGCCGTGGCAAAACGAACAAGACACCATTCACAGTATATAAATTATAAGGTAGTATTATCTTTCCCTACATCACCCATTATAAACACTTGTACCGAGATGCGAGTGCTCCGGAGACCGTAGAAACATAAGCGTCATTAGATCTTTTCACGGGTAGACGAGTCAGATTTTACTTGAACGCGAAACTTGGATTCAACGTTGTAACACTGTATTTTAAAGAATCTAATTTTAAATTGATTTATTCCAATACATATATGAAAATCGGTAATTAGAAGTGCAATGTTATTATTAGATGTTCTTAGGAACTACAAGTATGTTTCGAAGTCTCGAGTTGGTTTGAAAGGCATTTTGAGAAAGTTTCTGCCAAAATACGTGTTCCAGGGTAATTGGACCGCTGATGGCAGATCAAATGAAAGAAGCTGTTTGTACGCGCTAATGCAAGAAGAAGTGGGAGGAGCTGTTTGTTCGCACCGACAATGAAGAGCCAGAAATTATCTGCGGTAAACTTACTGCTATATCTTTATACTGTGACACCAACTAACAAGCGCCATCACTTAATAATTAACGCATAAATACGTAGATAGAATCTAACATAAACCTTGAAAAAGACCTCTATGCTTCAGCCCTAGTCTCGGGAATTTCCCCAGCTTTCAAATTTCCCTAAAACCGTTTCTTTCTCAATATTCTTATCAATAAAGTTTTTCCAAAAAAATCCTTCCCATACAGCGAAAGGTTCCCCCCGAACCCACAAAATGGGCAGAAGTAAGAACCAAATAGCTGCCTGACCCGACCCACATACTTCCTTCTTTCTGGAAAGAATATTTTACTTTTCACTAAAAACATTACTGCAATAACAGGGAAGCCATTCTCCCTCTAACATTCATATCAAGGAGGCACACTTGTGCCTCTATAAAGAGGCGACCCACCACAATGTTAAGCGATTTCAGGTCCTAGAGGTCGCAGAGAGACGGCGGTGATCGCATTTTGTAGCTCAAGCTCAAACTAAGAAACGTGCAAAATTTCATCCTCCTCCGACTTTATCTTCATGGGGTAAACTGGGCCCGAAGTTTCGACCCTCCCACCACAGCCCCCCTTTAACGTTGTCCGATTGGGCTGATATTTAGAGGTTAAGCTTTCCTAGGACCCAGGAGATTATCCTCGAAATTTCAGCTCAATCAGATCACTCCTTCCCTGTTTTCAAAAAACCAAATATAGCCACTTAAACTTCATTTCTCTTTTTTTTCTTGTTATCCACGCCTACAGGCCACAGTTGGCAACTGATTCGGGTGAATGAGGACTCATTCGAAGCAGAATTCGACCTGTTAGGGCCTTTTGATATTTTCAGACCGAAAAAATTATCCCCCGAATTTACATTTACGAAAAACCTCGTTTTCCTATAAGAAGCCGCTATAAGCGGGCTCTTATCGTTTCCCGTTCGGGCTAGCCCGCAAGCTGTCAAATCAGCTAACAGTTAGTCAAGCAATAATAAGTAATAAACTGTACAAAAACGTGCAGAAATTATTTGAAAAAAAACTACGTTTTCTAAAGAGTTAAAGAGGCTGAGTTACAAGGTCAAACCTTAAAACGTACAGGGATTAGGAGGCACAGTTGGGGGGCTGCGGCCCCCAAACCCCCGCCTTCGCAGCCTTTAAATAAAAAAAAAATTTTTTAAACTGAAAGAAAGGAGCGACATTAAATCTTAAAACGACCAGAAATTATTCCGTATATGAAAGGGGCTGTGCCCTCCTCAACGCCTCGCTCTTTGCACTAAAGTTTGATTTTCTCACAACTCTTTTTTTTAAACATTAAAAACTTTAGCGTAAAGAGCGAGGCGTTGAGGAGGGCACAGCCCCTTTCATATACGGAATAATTTCTGGTCGTTTTAAGATTTAATGTCGCTCCTTACTTTCATTTTAAAAAACTTTTTTTGTTTTAATTAAAGGCTGCGAAAGCAGGGGGTTTGGTGGGCGGTAGCCCCCCAACTGTGCCTCCTAATCCCTGTACGTTTTAAGGTTCGACCTTGTAACTCAGCCTCTTTAACTCTTTAGAAAACGTAGTTTTTTTCAAATTGCATGATAAGTCCAAATTCATTATTCCAAACGAATGAATGCTTCGTTTGGTCCTAAAAGATGAAACATTTGGTCATAATAATCTTTTGTAGAGGGTTTCGGCACTCTTCCCCCACCGAAAAAAGACCCACTGACATTTTACCCTCCCTTAGTAGCTGGCACACATTAAAGAAATACTGTGCAAGCATTAGTAATATTACATATCGTCAATCGGGTATCAAAAGGATGTATCTCCATAACTGTAAATTTTCAGAAGAGAAAAAAAACCTCACAGCTTTTTTATTTCCCCTTTAATAACCGTGAAACAAAAGCAGCTCGGTATGTAAATCAATACATATCAATCAGGTTCATCAATCATCAGAATCAATATGCTTCCTGTGTCATAACCCTTCATTTTGTAGAGATTGTGTATATTTTTATGGACGAATGGGGTACTATGTGGCAGCAGAACCTAACCTGAAATTCCTAGGATATTTATATAGCTTGCTGACAGTTCTAATTCAAATAACTATCTCAAGATTACTTTTCAACGGCACGACCTTTTTAGTTACTTCTAAGGTTCTAGGAAATGCATAATATCCTGCCCCAATTTCCCTCAGATCACACCTTTATTGATGATAATGGTAATAAGCTTACCTAAGCTATGGATGTCAGGTATTGTGTTATCTTGGAACGATAATTTCGACAGGACCTGTGCCTGTCATCATCAGGTTCAAATTCAAGACTCTTAAATCTGAGGCCAACCTGACTCTTATACATGATAATGGTAATAAGCTTACCTAAGCTACGGATGTCAGGTATTGTGTTATCTTGGAACGATATTTTTTTCTTATATAATATAAGATTTCTTATGCTCCAAACTTTTAACGGGTAGTTTGAAATTTAATGAAGTTCATATTTACAGAATTATCGAAATAAGAAGATTTTTTGGTATATTTGCTGTCAGCAATTATCATGTTTCTTAGAGTCTTCCAGTGGGTTATTATCCACCGGCCATTTTTGCAAAGATCGCATTTCCATACATCCACGGGCCATAATAGGAGCAGTACTCCTGATGACACTGGTACCTGATGGGAGGTAGATAAGAGGGCCTCCAATTGAATTAAAAAACTCAAAGATCTTTATTTTCGATCCCTGAAAGATATTAAATATGCAAAATACGACTAGCATGTAAGTAGAGTGTGACGTTATGCTTCTAAGGAAGCTATAGGAAAACATTTCTATGGAAGCTCTACACCTTTTCAAAGAGAGTAAGTAGCCCCTTGCATATAGGTAATACTTCTACGGGTTTATGTTCCTTACCGTGCTATTTGCATGGTTTATGTTCCTTGGTACCTTTCCAGAGCATGCCATTATGGATTTGCCTACAGCTCTACACCTTTTCAAAGAGAATGAGTAGCCCCTCGCATCTAGTTAATACTTCTATGGAAGCTCTACACCTTTTCAAAGAGCAAGAGTACATGCATTACCACGGGTTATTACTAGGATTGGTATATGCCTTAACAGACAGGTTTCTGAGGCAAAATATATTTTTTGGACAATTGCATTTAGTCAAGACTAGTTTGTTAGTAATGCGTCGCTGCTAACTAAAGAATAGGATGCTACACTCAGAATTAATTGATTGGCATATGGTGTTAAATCATTTACCTGAAAAATAACTTTATTTGCGAAAAAAGTATAACTTTATTTAGCATTTGCGAATTGTACTGTATGAACGATCCTAATTGAATAATAGGGAAAAAACAGAGCTAGATAAAATTTGCGAATTGGATTGTATAAAGGTGGTAAATAAGGGTTAAACTGATTACCAGTTAAGGTAACCCCGAAGGGCTTGTTAACTCAGGCAATTTGTTATAAATTTGGAACAACATCAATCTATGAAAATGGTTAACGATGATAAAATGGCCCTGTGAGTTGACCTAGCTTTACTTCTTCGATGTGTTCTGTATAATACACAAGTGGCGTTTGAACAGTGTTGTCAATTTAAAATAGGGTCTAACGCTATAGTATACTAAAATGTTGATACTAAGAGAGATGTAGATGGCAAGAAAATAATTTTAATAAAGAAATTCAGAACAATCCATAGAAATCCTTACAAATCAAGTAGTGAGGTATATATGAGTATGAACCGTCAAGGATCATAAGCACCAACGACCCTAACCACCTGGGACCTCAACCCCCAAAGGTCCCCTATCCCCAAACTCCAAGGGGGCCCCCACCCCACCAACTTTTTGGCCCCCGCCCCCCATTTTTTTTGAAGTTTTTTTTTAACTTATTTTTATTATTTTTTAAAATGATATATTTTTTCAACTTTTTTTTTACATCTCTTAGAATGACATGTAACATACTTAAAAAATAAAAAAATCACATTTAATATTTTCCAAATTCAAAATTAGAATGATATAGAAATGTTAGTCGTGACTTTTACTATTAGAAAAATATTGTTTGTAATAGCACTTTTTTTTATTGGACTAAATTTTTTTTTTTGACTTCGAAATTATTCAACTTTTTTTTCACGTATCTTAAAATGACATGAAATATGCTTGTTGCTTTAACATTTGTACTCTATGCTTGATCAGAGACACGATGCGGCTTTCCCACTGGTACTTTATGGCGGGTTATCGACACTACCGAGTTTATTGCATGTATTAAATCAGTATTTTTTACGCAGTGGAACGATAAACACATAAGTCATATCTTTAAAAAAATGAAGATGGAGCATTTTAAGAAAGTGTGTTCACATGATAGTGTTATTGTAGCATTGAATGCTGACAAGGAGAAGTATTTAAACTATGAAATAAGTACAAGTGGTAGCACTATCGGAAATGTATGCCTGCATTGTCATGACAGTAAGGAATTAAATTTCTTTGGAGTACCGAAAAAATTCAACTCTTATGTTGGTGGATATGCGAGATTGAAATCTCCAGAGATGATTGCACTCAAAGAGAATACCAACACACCTTTTCAAAAGAGCATTGTATGGTCTGTCCAGGAAGCGAGTTCAAGAAAGAGTTAGTAGGCAATTTTTTTCATAATTTCCTGAATTAAATTTCTGTATTGTGCATCCAAACGGCGAATTCAAAAAAGAGTTTGTTACTTACTTAAAATTTTGTCATAATTAATTCAGGAAATTATGAAAAAAAAAATTTTAAGTAACAAACTCTTTCTTGAAGTCACCTTTTGGATACACAATTCAGAAATTTCATTTAAGAAATTAAGAAAAAATTGTAAGTAACTAGCCAATTATTTCTTGAATTCGGCTTCTGGATAAATAAAAAAGACATTTCATTCAATAAATTATGAAACAATTCTAAGTAAGTAAAAAACTTTATTATTTTCACGTCTTATATACACGATGCAGAAATTTCATTCAGGAAATTATGAAAAAATTCTAAGTAAGTAACAAACTCTTTGTTGAAGTCCCCTCTTGGATACACAATACGGAAATTTCATTCAAGAAATTATATAAATATTTGTAAGTAAGTAACAAACTCTTTATTGATTTCACCTCTTGGATGCACAATACAGATATTTCATTCAAGAAATTATGAAAAAATTGCAAGTAGGTAACAAACTCTTTATTGTTTTCACCTCTTGGATACACAGTACAGATATTTCATTCAGGAAATTATGAAAATTTCACAAGTAAGTAACAAACTCTTTCTTGAAGTCACCTCTTGGATACACAATACAGAAACTTCGTTTAAGAAATTATGAAAAAATTGTAAGTAAGTAAGTAAGTAAGTAACAAATTCTTCATTGAAGTCGCCACCTAGATAAACAAAAAGACATTTCATTCAATAAATTATGACGAAATTCTAAGTAAGTAACAAACTCTTTCTTGAATTCACCGTTTGGATGCACAATACAGAAATTAAATTCAGGAAATTATAAAAAAATTGTAAGTACGTAACAAACTCTTTCTTGAAGTCACCTCTTGGATACACAATGCAGAAATTTCATTTAAGAAATTATGAAAAAATTGTAAGTAAGTAGCAAATTATTTCTTGAATTCACCTGCTGGATAAACAATAAAGATATTTCATTCAAGAAATTATGACAAAATTCTAAGTAAGTAACAAACTCTTTATTGTTTTCACGTCTTAGATACACGATGCAGAAATTTCATTCAAGAAATTATGAAAAAATTCTAAATAAGTAACAAACTCTTTCTTGAAGTCACCTCTTGGATGCACAATGCCGAAATTTCAATTAAGAAATTATGAAAAAATTGTAAGTAAGTAGCAAATTATTTCTTGAATTCGCCTGCTGGATAAACAAAACAGACATTTCATTCAAGAAATTATGACAAAATTCTAAGTAAGTAACAAAATCATTATTGTTTTCACGTCTTAGATACACGATGCAGAAATTTCATTCAAGAAATTATGAAAAAATTCTAAGTAAGTAACAATCTCTTTCTTGAAGTCACCTCATGTATACCCAATACGGAAATTTCCTTCAAGAAACTATGAAAATATTTGCAAGTAAGTAACAAACTCTTTCCTGAATTTTCCTCCTGGATACACCATACAAATATTTCATTCAAGAAACTATGGAAAAATCGCAAGTAACTAAGAAACTTTGAATTGTTTTCATCTCTTGGATACACAAAACGGAAATTTCAATCAAGAAATTGTGAAAAAATTGCAAGTATGTACCAAACTATTTCTTGAAGTCATGTCTTAGATATACAATGCAGAAATTTCATTTAAGAAATTATGAAAAATTGTAAGTAAGTAACAAATTCTTTCTTGAATTCGCCTCTTGGATAAACAAAAAGACATTTCATTCAAGAAATTATGACAAAATTCTAAGTAAGTAACAAACTCTTTCTTGAATTTGCCGTTTGGATGCACAATACAGAAATTTAATTCAGGAAATTTTGAAAAAATTGCAAACAAACTCTTTCTTGAACTCGCTTCCTGGACAGACAATACAATGCTCTTTTGAAAAGGTGTGTTGGTATTCTCTTTCAGTGCAATAATCTCTGGAGATCTCAATCTCGCATATCCACCAACATAAGAGTTGAATTTTTTCGGTACTCCAAAGATATTTAATTCCTTACTGTCATGACAATGCAGGCATACGTTTCCGATAGTGCTACCTCTTGTACTTATTTCATAGTTTAAATACTTCTCCTTGTCAGCATTCAATGTTACAATATCACTATCATGTGAAAACACTTTCTTAAAATGCTCCATCTTCACTTTTTTAAAGATATGACTTATGTGTTTATCCTTCCACTGCGTAAAAATTACTGATTTAATACATGCAATAAACTAGGTAGTGTCGATAACCTGCCATAGAGTACCAGAGGGGAAACTGCATCGTGTCTTTGATCAAGTATAGATTAAATCTGTTACAGCAATAAGTTAATTTTAAGTCATTTTGAAATACTTAAAAAAAAGTTGAATAATTTCGAAGTCCAAAAAAAAAAATTTAGTCCAATAAAAAAAAGTGCTACTACAAGCAATATTTTTCTAATGATCAATGTCAAGACTAACATATCTATTTCATTCTTATGTTTAATTTATAACATTTTGAATGTGATTTTTTTATGTTTTAAGTATGTTACATGTCATTCTAAGAGATGTAAAAAAAAGTTGAAAAAATATATCTATGTTAAAAAAAATAATAAACAAAAGTTACAAAAAATAACAAAAAAATGGGGGGAGGGGCCCAAAACGTTGGAGGGGAGGGGGCCCCTTGGAGTTTGGGGATAGGGTACCTTTGGGTGTTGAGGTCCCTGGTGAATAGGTTTATTGGTGCTTATGATCCTTGACGGTTCATACTCATATACACCTCACTACTTGATTTGTAAGGATTTCTATGGATTGTTCTGAATTTATTTATTAAAATTCTTTTCTCGCCATCTACATCTCTTAGTATCAACATTTTTGTATACTATAACGTTAGACCATATTTTATATTGACAACACTGTTCAAGCGCCACTTGTGTATTATACAGAACACATCGAAGAAGTAAAGCTAGGTCAACTCAGAGGGCCATTTTATCATCGTTAACCATTTTCATAGATAGATGTTGTTCCAAATTTATAACAAATTGCCTGAGTTATATAACCCCTTTGGGGTTACCTTAACTGCCAATCAGTTTAACCCTTTTTTTTCCACCTTCATACAATCTAATTCGCAAATGTTATCTAGCTCTGTTTTTTCCCTATTATTCAATTAAGATCGTTCATACAGTCCAATTCGCAAATGCTATACCTTTTTTCGCAAATAAAGTTATTTTTCAGGTAGATGATTTAAAACCATATGCCAATCAATCAATTCTGAGTTCAGCATCCTATTCTTTAATTTGTAGTGACTCATTCCTAACAAACTAGTTTTGAATAAATACACTTGTCTAAATAGCATATTTTGCCTCAAAAACTTGTCTGTTAAGGCATATACCGATCCTTGTAATAGTCCGTGGTCCTACATGTACACTTGCTATTTGAAGAAGTGTAGAGCTTCCATAGAAGTATTACCTAGATTCGAGGGGCTACTCGCTCTCTTTGAAAAGGTGTAAAGCTGTAGGCAAATCCATAAGGGCATGCTCTGGAAAGGTACCAAGGAACATAAACCATGCAAATAGCACGGTAAGGAACATAAAACCGTAGAAGTATTACCTATATGCAAGGGGCTACTTACTCTCTTTGAAAAGGTGTAGAGCTTCCATAGAAATATTTTCCTATAGCTTCCATGGAAGTATAATGTCACACTCTACTCATGTACAGGAAATTATTTTAAGAGGCATCCATATATCAGGGAAAAGGGGCAAGATCAATAAAATATAGAAAAAATAGGCAAATTATACGAAACATACAAGAGACCTCGCAAAGATCTTCAGATTTCGTTGGGTCTCAGAGCCAAAGCCCACCGCCTCTGCAGAATTGGGAACATAAATATGTAGCCATAAAGAATGTCTGAAGTAAAGAAAACTTGTTTGATCATAGAAATGTTCCTATAATTTAAATTGAACAATAAAATTTAAATATAAATTGAACGCTTTACCACGTGATTGGAAAATAAGAGAAACCATTCAGAGACAGCGTAACTTACCAAAAATAAAATTTTCACTTGTCGTCTCTATCTTCCGAATGGGGAGATTATTCTTTCGCATAAATGGCAAAGTCTAATCGAACATGCCATATAAAATAATCTCATCACATATCATTTGTATAACTACATTATATTCAGATTATCACAAATGGATATAATTTTTAAATTATATTACCAATAACAAGTTATGTCATTATTTTATAAAACCACATTCAGATGATGTCATTATTTTATAAAACTATATTCAGATTAAGCATGGGCACTGTTCTGTTTTTCTGAAGAAACAGGAGAAAAATAAACAGGGCTTGATTGAAACAGAACAGAAACAGAACAAGTCAAAAAAAACAGAAGACCTGTTTCTATTTCTGTTCTGTTTTTTGGTAAAAACAGAAAACAGCTGTTTTCGTTCAAAAAAACAGCTGTTTAAACAGCTGTTTTTAGAACACCTAAAGCTTAAAGAAGAAAAAATTTTTAAATGACAAGTTATGGTTTATTATCAGTACTATTGCAGCATTTTTCAGCCAAAAAAAAACAGTGTTTTAATAAAGTGGCGAAAAACTGTCTATGCACACCACATTATCATCCTTTTTTATGGTTATTTTCTTCCATTTCCTCATTCCTTTTTTCCAAAAATGCACTTTTATGTTTATAATGAATCTCCTCGAATTTCCCAGAAATGCTTACTAATTATTTGAGACGTTTTGAAAATAAAATAATTTTCGTCATCAAATTGTGCAGTCAGCTCAAAGTCATTAGTGTTTAAGTAGAGCCCATAGTTGCTTTGGCGGGGGACAGTCTCCCCCTCCAGACCATGCTATCCCCTTCCCCCATCCTGATGTTTGGAAGCCATCTGAAATATTATACGAAAGAAGAAAAATGCACGGGAAGATGACACTTCTTACCACGAAGTCGAAAATTTTCGGTGCCTCGCGACTTAAAACAACTTTTTAAAATTAATTATTTCCTAGCCAATTTGTGTGAGAGACAAATCAAAAGGAAAATTCATGGTTTAAGGGTACTTTGTATATTTTTACGGCGCTTTGCGCTAGAAAATAATGTTCTAGGCCCTCCAACAATTTCATTCTTAAGTAAAAATGTAAAATGAAATTTCTCCAATTCTGAATTTCAAAGAAACTTAGACCCTTTGCTACACAATACTTTCTTTAAGCATTCTCTTCTCTTAATAGGTTTCCAAAGGAATGCAATATAAAAACAATTGCACTTTTTGATAACTTATCTCGAAAATTTCTTTCGCTTTGCGGCACCTTCTCCAACCCATACACTCGCTTCATTATAGAAAGTGTTACTACATCAAACTTCTGTTTTAAAAATATGAGTGGGAATACTTTTGATTATTTAGGCACGTTTTCATGGTCCATTCCCAAAGGAAAAGGAGTAGTGACAACCTCGACTATCAATGTTTGATCAAGTGTAACGTGTCTTCGGATAGCCTGTGTTGCAACCTCATTTTTTGACAGACTCCCAGCTTCCCACTCTTTTTCTCCCTTACTTTCACTGCCCTCTTCTTTAGACACCGCATCAGTTTATTCAGATTCTTCAGAAAGCGTATCTTCATTTCTGGAGTTTTCAGAACAAGAAACAGAAAGACCGTCTGAATCGTTTACAACAGTTGGATCGACATTTTCGACTTCATCAAAGGATTCCAAGCAATCTTCTTCAGGGATGTCATTGGCTAAGCTTCGAGTGGACAAAAATCCAAGAACTCGTGCAACAGATGAATGAAGACAATGTTAAAAACATGAAGTTCAGGAAAGGGCTCACATCCTACAGGCTTCGGTGACATTGTTCCCAGAGTCACAACGCGGAACATCTTATCTGTCATTAAAAACTTCCTGATTGCAACTTGGATTGCTGAAAGAGTGTTAGTAGTTGTATGAGAATGCTTATACCTCACGAAATGTGAAAGATAGTGGTGCAACCTCTGCTCATTTTTCATCTTCCTGGGGTAATAGCCAGTGATAAATATAAAGCCAGATCCTTTTGCAAAGCAGCTGAGAAAAGTCAAACTAGTCTGAGTGGCAGATCTTAAAGCCGCCTTCTGAACTTCTTTTTTTCTTGCAGAAAAACTTATATGACTATGGACGGTTCCCCCAAGTGGTGCTTTCAAGCCCCCTGTTTTTTTTTTTTAAATAAGCTATTTCATATCTGGCGTATCAAATACAGATAGTGGCAATTAGTCCTTAAACAGGTTTTTGTAGCAGAGCATCCGCAGAGCAGCTTATTTTGATCGATTGGAAATAAAAATAACTGTCGTATCTCCGCTCTTCTTATTCCAGATTTCACTGATCCATTGCCCTATGTGTCACTTGCTTTACTATCTGGAACTCTCTCAAGGGAAGCAGCCTGACTTGATATGTTTTTTTAGTTGATTTGGGTTTGTTGTTTTCAGCTCCAGCCGCGTATACTTTATCTTTGTGCATATCAATTGTTTGCTTCCTTTTAAGATAATATATAAATATCATGGCAGAGACTCCCTTAGCCTTTAGAGACGCTCTTCAGAAGTTGCACCTAACACTTCCTTTGCTTCCTTTTTTCCATAGGGTACCCAGAAAGATGTCTTGGAAAATCCAAGTCGTCATCAGAAAATGAAATCATGCTTGTCTTAAAACAAAGGTTGATTTTAGGATTTTCAACAAAATTAGAAGCGCCTTCCAGTAGCCTACCATTTTGAAAATTGCACCTCCAGCCAAATATCTGACCTCTTCCACCTCAGTGGCGTAATTAGGGAGAAAAGGGCCAATTTCCCCCTGAGTAGTTTCGTTTGCGCAATGAGCCAAGAAAACCTGTAAGCAAATAAAAGCAAAATGACAGCTCCTAGCTACGGTTTCCTAAAAACTTAGACAATTTGCAGCACAGTATTATAAGATTATTTTCATTTATTATTTTTGAAGTGTATTGTGTATTAACCATGGCCCAGTAGGGCTTTTAGTGTTAATTAATTAAAATAAACTTTTCCCACAAAATAAGTTTTTCAAAGAAAAGTAAAGAACTCCATTAAACAAAAAATGAGCAAAATTAAAATCAAATATTCTACCAAGTGTGAAACTACCACAAATCAGCATCGATAAATAAGCAAAACCCAAAATGAACAGGAATTAATATAAGTTGGGCTAAAAACCCCTATGCCTTCCCAAGGTCAGAACAAAATTTGCACTTTACTGAAAAAAATATAAATGTTTTTACTTTTATAACTTTAATAGATCAGATAATGTTAACATTTTGATTACTAAATATCATTATATGTATATGGAACTGACAATGCCCATTCATTTATATTTTTAGACCTCTCAATTTCCAATTGAATGAGCCCCTTCTGAAGTTTTACGAAAACTCTATCTATAAAAACCGTATATGCCCCCAGGGCATAACTTAAAATCTTTCCCCGGGGGGCTCTGAGGGGCTTGTCATCCTTAAATGCATGATTTCCAGAACATTCAACTATGTTGAACAAAATGGCTATCTCTAAACTGTGATTGAATGTTTTTGGTGAAATGGTGGGCATGAGAGGGGGAGTGTGAATTACTCTCCACTCACTTTTGACTATTAAAAAGGGCCATTTCAATTTCCAATCAAATGAGCCCTTTTTGGAATTTCTACAACTTTCTTTATAAGCCTTATATGCCCCCAGGGAATAACTTACATCCCTTGCACTGAGGGCTCTGAGGGGGTATCATCCGAAAATGCCTAATTTTCAAAAATTTCAACTACGTTGAACAAAATGGATATCTCAAAATTTTGATTGGATGTGTTTGGGAAAATGGTGGGTGTGAGAGGAGCGTTAGTCGCTATCCAATCACTTTCAACTATTAAAAAAGGCACTAGCCCTTTCAATGCCCAATTGAATGAGCCCTTTTGAAGTCTCTACACTTTGAATTAAAACCTTATAGGCCCCCAGGGCATAACTCACCCCCCTCGCCCTGAGGGTTGGGGGGGGGGGGGGAGGTGTCATCCTCAAAGACCTAATTTCCAAAACTTAAAACTACGTTGAATAAAACGGCTATCTCAAAATTTTGATTGAATGTTTCTGGGGAAATGGTGGGCGTGGAAGGGGTGTTAGTTGCTTTCCAATCACTTTCAACTATTAAAAGGGGCACTAGCCATTTCAATTTCCAATCGAATGAGCCCTTTTTAAAGTTGATACGACAACACGTTCTATAAAAACCTTATATGCCCCCAGGGCATAACTTACAACCCTTGCCCTGAGTGCTGTGGGGGGTTGTCATCCTCAAAGACCTAATTTCTAGCACTTAAAACTCCGTTGAAAAAAACGAATATCTAAAAATTTTGAGTGGATGTTTCTGGGAAAAAGGTGGGCGTGAAAGGGGTGTTAGTTGTCTCCAGTCACTATCTACTATTAAAAAAGGAACTGGATATTTAAATTTCCAATCGAACGAGCCCTTTTTGAAGTTTCTACAACAATTCATTCGATAAAAACCTTATATGCCCCAATGGTTTAACTTAAAATCCTTACCCTGAGTGCTGTGGGGGTTTGTCGTCCTCAAAGACCTAATTTCCAGAACTTAAATCCACGTTGAATAAAACGGCTATCTCAATATTTTGATTGGATGTGTCTGGGGACATAGTAGGCGTGACAGGGGGGTTGGCTGCTCTCAAATCATTTTTGACTATCGAAATGAACATCGGACATTTCAATTTCTAATTGAATGAGCCCTTTCTGAAGCTTCTACAACGGAATTTTTAATAACCACCTTGCAGTGGCTCAGGATGCGATCTGCAACCCCAGCCCGGAGGGATGTGGGGAGGGGGGTTGTCAACCTGAAATACGTAATTTCCATAACTTAAATCTATGTTGAATAAAACGGCTATCTCAAAATTTTGATTGGATATGTTTGGGGAAAAGGTGGGCGTGAGAGGGGGCTTAGTTGCCCTTTAATCACTTTCGACTATTAAAAAGGGCACTAGCCCTTTGAATTTCCAATCGAATGAGCCTTTTTTGAAGTTTCTAAGACAACGCCTTCTATAAAAACCTTATATGCCCCCAGGGCATAAGTTATAACCATTGCCCTGACGACTGTGGGGGATTGTCCTCCTTAAAAACATAACTTCTATCTGGAAATCAACTACGCTGAAGAAAATGACTATCTCAAAATTTTCATTGGATGTTTTTGGGGAAATAGTGGGCGTGGAAGGGGTGTTAGTCGCCTTTTAATCACTTTTGACTATTAAAAAGGGCACAAGCCACTCCAATTTCCAATTGAATGAGCTCTTTTCGAAGTTTCTACGACAACTTCTTCGATACAAAATGCCCTGCTCTAACGGAGAAAATAATAAATAATAGATTGTGCAACATCGTTCTTATATGCCCCTAGGGCTTAACTTAAAACCCTAGCCCTGAGGGTTGTGGGGGAGTGTCCTTCTCAAAAACATATTTTGTATCTGGAAATCAACTACGCTGAACAAAATGGCATTCTCAAAATTTTGATTGGATGAGTTTGAGGGAATGATGGGCGTGGGTGGGGCTAGTTACCCACCAATCACTTTCGACTATTAAAAAGGGCACTAGCCACTCCAATTTCCAATTGAATGAGCCCTTTTCAAAGTTTCTAAGACAAATCCTTCGATACGAAGTGCCCTTGTATGAAAAAAAAAAAATAATACATTGTTGCAACATCGTTCTTTACTTAGGCAGCGCCATTGCGCTGCCTATGATAAATCATATCATATCATATTAATTTTTACAGGAATTTGCTTGTCTATAATAGGTATTTAAGAGACAGATACAAGAAATAATATACTGTTTAGTGGCATTTTTTTTTTTAATTTATTGTGCTGTATGGCAAAAATTACCGTGTTCAACGGAAGATAAGTTATTCTACAGAATGAGAAAAGTGTATCAGCATTTTATAAGACTTTGGCCTGCTAGGCCAGAAGCAGCTAGTTAGGCCACTGTTTCAACTCTAGGCTTTTCCCTGAAAGGGTCTCCATTGATTATATTTAGAGATGGTTGAAAAAGTATATTTGACATCTTGAAAAAGTATATGGTGTTATGTTGATACAATAAAACGTGTCAGCAACAACATATATTTCTACTGGACAAGACTTCAATACATTTACATTCCTCTCAGACTAAACATTTAAGAAAATTTGCAATTAATAATCGGTATTTATCATGTATAGGCTAGAAAGGTAATCATAGCAAATCACTGTCATCTAGCAGAATAAATTCCATAAAAACTGTTAAACTAAAGTTTTCCCGGTTAAAGGTGCAGATTACTTCCCATGTAATGTAGGATACAGAGGCCGTACCAATAGAACCAGAATATACAGTAATAAGTGATTTGTTTGAATCCTGCTTCACCTAGACAGTATCTATGCAACTTTGCTGCTCAATTGACTGAATAATATACACCAAAAATAAATTGTTTTAGTAGAACAAAACTGAACCTTTACCGTTCTCCCATTTACACACCTACCTACTCTCATCTGACTCCTAAGCCCTAATTTTGCCTAGCTTAAACAATCTAGCAGCACATTTGATATGTTAGACACACTGATTGCCATCATTTTACTTACTTCTACTTTATATTAGCGCTCCAATTTCAAAACTGTATGGGGCGTAACCACGCTTCTTCAAAATTTCAAATCACGATTTAAAACACTATTTGGCAAGTTCCAAACTTCTTTTTATTTCACTCTCGAATCAATAAAGTAAAATCGAGAACAGAAGAAAAACAGTTGGGAAAAAAAAAACAGAAACATGACAAAATAGTTATTAAAAAAAAAGAAACAGGACAGGACATATAAATAGAAAACAGGTCATCTGTTTCTTTTCTCTTTCTGTTTTTTTGTAAGAACAGACCAGAAACAGGTACTTTAAAAACATAGCAGAAAACAGAAACATTGCCCATGCTTAATTCAGATGATGTCATTTTTATAACAAATTATTTTTGTGAAAGTGTAACTTTCTAAAAAAAAAAAATGTGTATTTTTTTCCAAAATAAATACAAACAATTTCAAATAGGATAGCTTAGTTTGTTTTTTTTTATTTTTAATCAACATGTAACGAATATCTGCTTTTTCTCAACCAATTGAACTGAGAAAAAACTAACCACATTAGATGACTCTGGGTAATAAGAATAACTCGATTTATTTCAATCTACCTCTGGGTCCGGAATTTTAGGAAATCCAATCAAAATAGAAAACTACGAAAAAAAAATCGAAATTTGGCATTTCAATAGCTAATTTTCTAGAATTACTTCCAAAAAACCTATATGAGATACCGGTTCGATTACATGTTATCGAAGAAACAACATCTAATTTTTAAATTGAATATGAACACGATTCTTAAGAAGCATACGATTGGAGCTTCAAGCGATGTTGTTCCTTGTTTAAAAGATTTCTGTCTTAATAAAAAAAAATCCCTGGAAAGGTTGCAAACTTCAGAGAATTTTAATCCCCGTTTCATAATTCCCATTCTGAAAAAAAAGTTTAAGATTATTCATATGCGCGGGCTTCCATTCAAGCTCGGTAACGATATGACCTCCCTCTCTGTATACTCGTCCTTACTTCCCACTAATTTCGTTGATTTACGACAATCTGTCGGGTATATCTCGTGACGACCAAAATGGCAGGACCCCTCCACCCACAAAGGTTACATTAGATACGGACCCTAAAAGACAAAACTAGGATGCATGCTCTTGCTTTATAACTATCTAGGTGGAGATCCGACAATCCCCCCTCTGTTCGATATAATTATGACTAAATACAGCAGCATCCCTCCCCTTCCTCTTGCAAAGCTCATAGTTGAAATTTTTTGCACTTGATTTAAAACGAAAAACTTATTGCTTGTACAAATAGCATTAAATCCACCAGAGTAAGCGCACGCAAAATGGTCCAACCGCAATATGGGGAAGATCACAATATGTTTGCCCTGAAGGGAGAGGGAAGGGGGCTTGAAAATTACATTTATATTTTTAGATAACAGCAAGAATTCAGAACTAAAAGGTACAAAATAATTCAAATGGCAGTTTGTCCTGCATTTAGGTTGCACCACTCGATTTTTGTGACGAGTCTAATATTTTTGGGAGGAAAATCTCCAAGGGGATTCCTTCGGATCAGTTTCAGGGTGATTTACCCAATCTGCAGGTATGATTTTCCAAAGATTCCCGAAAAAGATCTGAACTCAATAATTAGTGTTTTGTCGAGTAGTATTTAAAACGTACAAAAATCCAAAATGGGGGACAGCTTGGGGAGAAAGATTGAGCTGAAAGGTTAACTTATATAAGTTTTAAATTAACTTTCCCACAAGGGAATCAAGTTAAGCCCAGCTTTAAAATTATGAAAGGTATAGTTTAAAAAAGGGTAAACAATAACGAATATAGCAATTAATGTATTTTTATTGCCAAAATCAACACTAAACTTGATTCTAAAAAAAAATATTATCGCTGAAATGACAATATATTCTTTTTTTAATGTCAAGCAAATTTCAATCTTCGAAAAGGTAAGACAGCCTAAAAAAAAAAATTATAAACTAATTATAAATTCCAATAGCAAGACTTACTTGTTAAAATTCTTAACACGGAAGAATCAGGAATGTCGACCAAAAGCTGAAGCATAAATTACAACACATAGATACATAGTTTTTTTCCTTAAGCAGAAATAAGCTGGATAATTGGTTATTTTTCCTATCTACAAAAGGTAACTACATTTACGCTACTTAAGTCTGAATTTCGAAGGTCAAGACCAAAATCGTTTAATATTAATTAAACTTGTGGTACAGTAATGCCCTAAGTCGTATTGTTTCTCCCATGTAAAGCGAAAAAGAGAACAGCCAAAAATACCCCCCCCCCCGAAAAGTTCCTCCAAAGCAGCCCCCCTCCAGAACCCCCCACCCAAAAAGTGTCTGTATATTTCCCAATAACCAATACCATATGTAAAGAATGAGCAAAGTTCATAGCTTGCAGCCATTCCCCTGGGGACTGTGGAGGGTAAATTCATTCTCAAAGACATAGTTATTAGATCTTTCGACTATGCTGAACAAAATAACTATCCCAAAATTTTGATCAGACCACTTTGGGGAAAAGGGGGACTAGCAACCCTCTAATATTTTTGGTCACTGAAAAAGCGCACTAAAACTTTTGATTTCCAATCAAATGAGCCTCGATCTTCTAGGATCACTGGTTCGGTACCATCCCTCATGGGAAAATTTTTTTTTAAATAAGACGTACCCGTGATCTTTCTTCTGGCAAAAAAATTGCTAAATTCCACACTTTTGTATATAGGAGCTTGAAACCTCTGCAGTAGGGTTCTCAGATATTTTGAATCAGACGGTGTGACTTTCATTGAGATAACTTCATGTTTTAGGGGTGTTGCAGTTTTTTTTCAAAAATTGGGCAAATTTTCTCTGGCTCTTAACTTTTGATGGGTAACATTAAACTTGATGAATTTTATATATTTTGAATAAACATCAAATTTCGATTCTTTTCATACATCTTTTGTTATCAAGACTTCTGTTTTTTAGAGTTTCGGTTACTATTGAGCCGTATCACTCTTTACTTACAGTTCGCTACCCACGAACTCTTTGATTTACAGCTGCAGGTTAGTCGTAAAATCACTTGTTTCAGAGTGAATGTATACCTTAATATAGCAAAACTGTAAATTGTCTATAAAAAAAGAAAATCATAGATTATTTCACTTCAGCCTGAACACTTAAATTGCTGAATTTTAATTTTTCAGTCCCATGCATTTGAGTAGGAATTTAATATCTGTTTAGGTCAGACCTTATTTTTTATGACTATACACCCCAATCAACAGGGATGAAAAATAAATATAAAAAAAGTATTTTATACGATAGAAACCGAGGAAAAGAGTTTCCGGATGATTTTTTTTTAAATTGTGAACTGCCAATAATTAACAAATTTCTCTTAGAAGTAACAATTTTTTCGTCACTGATAACCAGTTTTCTGTTAGAACTAGCATGTTTTCCATCAAAGATAACAGATGTTTCTTACAAGTAACAATTTTTTCGTTTATGACAACAAGTTTTCTGTTAGAACTAGCAAGTTTTCCATCAAAGATAACAATTTTTTCTTAGAGTAACAATTTATTGTTTATGAATCAAGTTTTCTGTCAAAAATATCAGGTACTTCTTAGATCTAACAAATTTTCTCTTCGAAGTAACAACTTTTTCCGTAATACTAATGATTTTTTCACTCAATACCATCAAATATTTCTTGGAAGAAGAACTTATTTCTTATTAGTAAGAAATTTTGTTCTAATAACAGCAAGTTTTCCATCAAAGATAACAAATTTCTCTTAGAAGTGACATTTTTTTGTCTATGATAAATGGAAAACTTGGTGCTATTATAAAAAGTTCTTTAGTATTAAGGAAAATGCTGTAACTTTGACGAGAAAATTTGTTAGTGTTAAGAAAAACTTGCTACTTCTGACAGAAAACTTGTTATCATAAACAAAAAATGTTACTTCTAATTGAAATTTTTTTCTTTGACGGAAAAATTGCTGCTTTGTGTGTGTTTCAAACGTTAAAAGACGCTTACAATGAAAATGACAGGTGTCGTAGGGGGGCTAGAAAGTAGTTATAGTGTGGTACTGTGGCGTGAATTGCTTGCGAAAACTCGAATGAATGGGTTGCAGTAAAACTTTTACCAAAAGATATCTGAAAAAAGTGTGGCTCAGTAATAGTATGGCACAGGTTGGGAATTGACATGGTGTATTACAGAGGGTTGGGTTACGAAAACATGAAACAATAGATTTAATGAATGATTTTTAGCTTGAATAATAGCTGGAATAAAATACCTGGAATATGCTGGAATATAATTTTTCGCTGGAATAAAATATCTTAGGTATGAGGATGGGATGTTAGAGTGTGCCAGGGGGGCCTAGTAATAGTGTGGCACAGGATGGGAATTGAGATGGTGTACAACGGAGGGCTGGGTTACGAAAACATGAAACAATGGATTTAATGTGCGATTTTTAGCTGAAAATGTCTGAAAATATCTTAGGTATAAGGATGGGGTGTCAGAGTGTGCCAGGGGGGGCAACTAATAGTGTGCGACAGGATGGGCTTTTAGATGGTGTATTACGGAAGGCTGGGATTTAACAACATGAACCAATGGATTTAATGTGTGATTTTAAACATGAAAATATCTGAAAATTTCTTGTATATGAGGATGGGGTGTCAGAGAGTTCTAGGGGATCACTAATCTAGTGTGGCACCGGTTGGGAATTGTCGGAAAATAATGGCAATAGAAAATATGTCCATTGGGGTATTCAAGCGTTAGAAAAATGCATAAATAATGATGACGATTGTCAAAGGGTATCATCAAATCACCATTTTTTATAAAACCAGTGGAAAAAAGGAGTAGGCTCGTTCAAGAAGTGTTTTAAATACTCTGTGGCGTGAATTGCATTGGAGTAACACGTTCTAGAAATGAAATATCGACAATCATAACAAGCAAAGGCAGCGCGACAGCGCTGCCTAAGTAAAGAACGATGTGGGCACAATGTTTTTTTTTCCTCCATACCCAGCACTTCGTATCGAAGCAGTTGTCGTAGAAACTTCGAAAAGGGCTCATTCGATTGTAAATTGGAATGGCTAGTGCCCTTTATAATAGTCAAAAGTGAGTGGAGGGCAACTACCCCCCCCCCGCCCATCATTCCCCCAAACACATCCAATCAAAATTTTGAGATAGCCATTTTGTTCAGCGTAGTTGATTTCCAGATTGAAAATTTGTTTTTGAGGAGGACACTCCCCCACAACCCTCGTGTCGAGGGTTTTAAGTTATGCCCCGAGGGCATATAAGAACGATGTTGGCACAATGTATCATTTATTATGTTTTTTTTTCCTTTAGAGCAGGGCCCTTCATATGGAAGGGGTTGTTGTAGAAACTTCAAAAGGGGCTCATTCGATTGGAAATCGAGTTCTAGTGCCCTTTTTAATAATCGAAAGTGATTGGAGGGCAACTATCCCCCCCCCCGCCCATCATTCCCCCAAAAACATCCTATCAAAATTTTGAGATAGCCATTTTGTTAAGCGTAGTTGATTTCCGCACAGAAATTATGTTTTTGAGGAGGACACTCCCCCACAGCCCTCAGGGCAAGGGTTGTAAGTTATGCCCTGTGGGCATATAAGGTTTTTATAGAACGCGTTGTCGTAAAAACTTTAAAATAGGTTCATTCGATTGGAAATTCAAAGGGCTAGTGCCCTTTTTAATAGTTGAAAGTGATTGGAGGGCAACTAGCCCCCCCCCCCCCTCCCATCATTACCCCAAACACATCCAATTAAAATTTTTAGATAGCCATTTTGTTCAGCGTAGTTGATTTCCAGATAGAAAATATGTTTTTGAGGAGGACACTCCCCCACAACCCTCAGGGCAAGGGTTTTAAGTTTTACCCTGGGGGCATATAAGGTTTTTATAGAAGGCGTTGTTCTAGAAACTTCAAAAAAGCTCATTCGATTGGAAATTCGAAGTGATTAGAGGGCAACTAGCCAACACCCCCCCCCACGACCAGCATTCCCCCAAACACATCCAATACAAATTTTGAGATAGTCATTTTGTTCAGCGTAGTTGATTTCCAAATAGAAAATATTTTTTTGAGGAGGACACTCCCCCACAACCCTGAGGGCAAGTTATAACTTATGCCCTGGGGGCATATAAGGTTTCTATTGAAATCTTTGTCGTAAAAACTTGAAAAGGGCTCATTCGATTTGAAATTTAAAGGGCTAGTGCCCTTTTTAATAGTCGAAAGTGATTGGAGGGCAACTAACCCCCCTCTCACGCCCACCTTTTCTCCAAACACATCCAGTCAAAATTTTTAGATAACCATTTTATTCAACGTAGTTGAAAGTTTTCGAAATTAGGTCTTTAAGGATGACACCCCCCCCCCCATGGTCCTCAGGGCAAGGGTTGGAAGTTATGCCCTGGGGGCATATAAAGTGTTTATAGAAAGCGTTGTCGTAGAAACTTCAAAAGGGCTCATTCAATTGGGAATTGAAAGGGCTAGTGCCTTTTTTAATAGTTGAAAGTGAATGGATAGCGACTAACGCGCCTCTCACGCCCACCATTTTCCAAAACACATCAAATCAAAATTTTGAGATATCCATTTTGTTCAACATAGTTGAACGTTCTGGAAATTAAGTCTAATGGATGATAACCCCCTCAGAGCCCTCAGTGCAAGGGTTGTAAGTTTTGCCCTGGGGGCATATAAGGTTCATATAGAAAGTTGTTGTATAAATCATAGGCAGCGCAATCGCACTACCTAAGTAAAGAACGGGGACACTCGAGAACGAGACAAGAAACGGGGACTAAATAAAGAGGAGGACACCCCCCCCACCCTCAGGGCAAGGGTTTTAAGTTATGCCCTGGGGGCATACAAGAACGATGATGGCACAATGCATTATTTAATCATTTTTTCCTTTAGAGTAGTCCACTTCGTATCGAGAAATTTGTCGTAGAAACTTCGAAAAGGGCTCTTTAAATTGGAAATTGGAGTGGCTTGTGCCCTTTTTAATAGTCGAAAGTGATTTGAATGCAACTAACACCCTTTCACGCCCACCTTTTCCCCAAAAAACATACAATCAAAATTTTGAGATAACCATTTTGTTCAGCGTAGCTGATTTCCAGTTAGAAATTATGTTTTTGAGGAGGACAGTCCCCCACAGCCCTTAGGGAAAGGGTTATAAGTTATGTCCTGGGGGCATATAAGGTTTTTTATAGAAGGCGTTGTCATAGAAACTTCAAAAAAGGCTCATTCGATTGGAAATTGAAAGGGCTAGTGCCCTTTTTAGTAGTCAAAAGTGATTGGAGGGCAACTAACCTGCCTCTCATGCCCACCTTTTCCCCGAACACATCTAATCAAAACTTTGAGATAGCTATTTTACTCAACGTAGTTTTAAGTTCTGGAAATTAGGTCTTTAAGAATGACCCCCCCCCCCCAAAGCCCGCAGGGCCGTGGTGTAAATTATGCCCAGGGGGCATATAAGATTATAATATAAGGCGTTGTCGTAGAAACTTCAAAAAGGGCTCATTTGATTGGAAATTGAAATGGCTAGTGCCCTTTTTAATAGTTGAATGTGATTGGACAGCAACTAACACTCCTTCCACGTCCACCATTTCCCCAAACGCATCCAATAAAGATTTTGAGATAGCCATTTTGTTCCACGCAGTTCGAAGTTCAGTAAATTATACCTTTGAGCAGGACACTCCCCCCATAGTTTTCAGGGCAAGGTTTATAAATTATGCCCTGGGGGCATATAAGGTTTTTATTAAAATCTTTGTCGTAGAAACTTGTAAAAGGGCTCATTTGATTGGAAATTCAAAGGGCTAAACATCAGCAGTTTCGTCAAGCATCATTCCAAAATTCTTGTACCTTTTCACTTGATCTATGAGGAGTCTAAGCGTAGCATGGGACATATCCTCAAATATTTCATTTTGAATGTCAGGTGACAACCACTTGTACTTTTCTGGTCTGACAAGCCACTTTTCTAAAACTTGAACATCATTTGCCCTTAGTTCAAGAAGGCATTGGAGGTTCGAAGACTGTTCTTGCTTACCTCTTATAGGTATTCCTTGTGAGGCAAGGTACTTCAAAGACGAGAATATGAGCTTCAGAGCTTTGCGAGAGTCATGCGATTCTTGCTTGTGTTGTGCACTTAGCTGTTGACTCACGTCATTACCGCGGTGCAAAGAGTCTGTGGTTGCAATAGCTGCTTTGTCAAATCCCGAAGCTTCATGCGACTTAAAGCGATCGAGTGCCTTTTTCCAGTTGCTGAACCCTTTCCTTACAAATGTTTCAAAGGAGTCTTTATGACGAGAAGTCTTCGGAAGGGACATTTTCATATTCACTGCTTCTGTGCAGACTGTACACACAGCACCGTTCTTAGTCGTGTCGAGTTGTAACCATTGGTACTTTTCAGTCCAACTAGCTTGAAGTGTTCTGCTCTTTGTAGTACTATTATTACCGACATTGCTGACACTGACTGTATGAGCTACACTAGATACATTGCTACTACTAAGGCTACCATGGTCATCTGCTTTCTCATTTATATCACTAGCTTAAACATTACCACTAAACTACAAGTACTCGGTTGTTCGTTTATCTGTCCTATTTCAGTACCAACATGTGAGTTCCCATCTGTAAACTCGGTTCTGTCTTTAGAGTTCTTAGCAAAAAATAGTTTTCTAATCTTTTCATCGTTAAAGTTTTCACCTCTGTTTCTTTCACTACAGTCCGTTCAAGTTCAAAATGATCACTGAGCACTGATAATTTCGCCAGCAGATCCTAACCTTCATTTTCACTTTTGTTCACTTTCCAGGAAAAGGGGACTCATTCCAAATCAAGATTAAATTTGAAGCCTAATTATGGCTGTAACTATCAAAATTGACAGGTACTTTTTCTGCTTGCCAGGGAGGAAAAGAAACTGATTTGCATGATCAGTTAAAAGAATCAGTCTTAAGACTGAGAAGATAACTGTGAAGTCTGCTTGTGCTAATAATCTGAACATTACAGGGCATAATTTGAAATTTCTTGGGGGGGGGGCTTCGCCCGGAGGGAGCCTTGGCCCCCTGCCCCCCCCCCGTACTCTACGCCTAAGCACTATACTGAAAACAATTTGTGTTTTGAGCAGTATGTTTTTATTTGTCACAACATCAACAATAAAACATACAAAGGACATCTCAAGACTAATCAAGACTAAAATAAGTATGAAGCTATTAGCTACCTTCATACTTATGAAGCATCAACCAAAATTTCACTCTTAGCTTAATAAATGTTAAGCCCCTGATTCAACAGACCTCTTTAGTCCTCAGTTTTATACATTATAAACAAGCATCTGAATCAGCTGATAGAAGGGCACCTGCAAAGGTCCTTTCCTTGTATGGTAACCAGGTGAATACATTAAAGTGATCTGTGCTATGTAGAAGAACAACAACTATGTTTAAGGTAAGAAATTAGTTTAGTAGTTGGTTTAGTCTTGAATCAGGAGTAAAGTACGGTTTAATTTTATCCCCACTTATAAGGGTTATTTTGAGGGACTTTGTCCTTAGGAGCACAACAAAAGCAAAGGCAATGGGAGAACACAGAATAAGTAGGGGAAATAAAATTCTCCAAGACTTAGATTATGAGTATGATCTAAGCATCCTAGATGAAAATCTTAGCAAAATAAATAGATTTTTAAAGATTTTGAGAGCTCAGGGTGTAAGAAGGCTTGAAAATTAATTTTATGACATAAATTGCTTAGATAAATGAAGGAGAACAAGAATAAGAAAAATAAGAAATTAAATAAGAAAATAATAAAATAATAATAATAAGAAAAATAAATAATAATAATAATAATAATAATAATAACAATAATGATAATAATAAAAATAAAATAAGAAGAATAAGAAATTAATTTTATGACATAAGTTGCTTTCATAAATGAAGGATAAATGAAGGAGAATGAATGAATTTGGGAATAAATGAAGAAAAAGAGGTGATGTTGTGTAATGAGAAGATTAATCAAGAGGATAGTTTCACTTACCTGGGTAGCATTATTAGTAAAGGTAGTGGATGCAGTGAGATGTTAAAAGTAGAATAGCCAATTCCAAAGGTTTTTTCTTCACAATTGAAAAAGTTTGGATGAATAGGAAGATAAGACTGTGAACTAGGATTAGAATATTGGTCTTGAAATACTCTGTGATTGACTGTATTTCACACAATAAGCTGTATTACTGTTTCAATTGTGATTAAGCAATTGTTGCAATACCAACCATTATGTTTGGAAACATTGTTGAATCTAAATTGAATGCAATGACTATTTTGTTATTAGCATATAGTGTTTAGTCTAGAAGTTGGTACATACGAGACTTTTATAAATTATATTTGGATCTGTGTTTGAAAAAAAAAAAGAATAAAGATTGCATTAAAAAAAAGAAAAAGTATAAGCCTAGAATTGGGGCTATTGAGAAGAAAACATGTTAAGAAACAATTCTTGCTTCATAATATAAAGAAAAATTATGGCTAGTACATTTTGAAGGCAGTTCTGCTACAAATGTACCCTGACCTGTATTAATGTGCAAATATATAGCACAAATTCAATTTTCCCTGTGCATTTTACTATTTGTCACTCTTGTTTCAACCAATGTACCTATAAATTTAATCTACACTGATGAAATCAAGAAACAGGGAAATATGTTTAAAAATACATAATTTGAGCTCTATATTTAAGCATTAGGCAGGGGCATCATTTTGGGGTGGCAGTTGCCCCCCCCCCCTAATAATGTGGAGAAAAAAATATTATATATCCCATGCCTTTTGACTATCCAGATATGGACCCCTCGTGTCCCCCCAATAAAAATACTGGAGATTTACCCCTGGCATTGGGGGGAGGGGGGGGGGGTAAATCACATTAAGAATGAGTTAACTACACTTTTTTGCATATTATAATGCAAGAAATGTATTCTTACCATGTTTCCTTCCCAATAGCCCTAATTCTAGACTATACAAAAAAAACTTCTCAGAGACAATAGGCCTACCACATGGATGGCAGTCTTGGCAAGGCAGTTGCCAGAATCTGAGCTTAATTATAACCCATTGAAATAGAATTTGGAGTAATTTTGATCAAATATCTTACAGGCAGAAATGGAGACTTACTTAGGCTGAAAATCATCTTATAAAGGTTTTATTCCTATAGGTTAGATTACAATATTAATCAAATACAAAATTGTACTTAGGCCTAGGAGTTGAAAGACAAGAACTTGAAAAGTTCTTGTCTTTGAAAAGTTAGACCTAGGAGAAGGAAGACAAGAACTTGAAAATTTCTCAGTGCTCTAATTCAGACTCTAGGCTAGGTTAGTTCCAATTTAAAAAACACCCTTCATCTAGCTCAACAGCTTTTAAATAGGCCTTTGGCAAAAACTTATTTCAGTATTAAGTCAAAGTATTACTAATTACCAAAATACTCATCACTCCCATGAAGAGGAATGACTCCACCCACCCTAAAGAGGAAATACCCCTCCTCTGAATTATAAGTTTTGTGTCTTGGTAAGTCTGCAAACAACAGTCTCTAACCCACAAATTTTGTGTAAAAAAAAGACTGTATAGAAAAAAACGTGGGTTGGTCTCCATAGTAGAGTCAAGAGTAGGCCTAAGCTATGAAAAAGGAATAAGAAAAGGCTGTTGACATCGGGCTGTAGAACAGTTATTGACAAAAAACTGTTTCAACATCTCCAAAATCATGAGTGCAGGGGCCATTATCGTTCAATGTTAGAAAGACTTGGACCAGATGGCTCCATTATCATAATAGCTGTGAACCAGTCAGTAGCTGCTGCTATACTTTCTATTTCAGATATAGCAGTAAATGGAGGTAAGGTAAAGTTTGTGCTTGGTCCTAGCTCTAACCCTGCTTTAATCAGAAACAGAAAAGGTATTGTATTTATCCCATCCGAGGATGTCATCCATCTGGATGATTTTGTCAAGAAGGCCCAATTTGATGACAAAAAACAACAAGTGACATTGGCCTTTAAAAATCCAAGCCCATCAATTATCCCTTTGGTTTGCACCTTTAATCGGGATGTTAAGTTCCCTCTGAAAATCTGTTTGGGGTGCAAGGTATACAGTTAAGCAGTTTATCCCCGGGCAATTCAGTGTTTCAATTGCCAAGGTTTTTGCCACATGGCCTTAAATTGCCACAGAGGCAGAAGATGTCTACTTTGTAGTCGACAACACACCCTTGATAAATGCCCCCAATCTAAAACAGTAAAGAAGATCAGGTACTCAAGTACCCTAACTGCAATGGTAACCATGCTGCTAATGCCAAGGAGTGCCCAGTATTCATAGAGAAGAAAGCAATTGTAAGTTACTCTTTCACCAATAATGTCCCCATGAGGACTGTTACTGAGGTCTTGAAGAAAGGACTTCCTAAACATACAGAACACATCCCCATAGTACACACACTCTTTCCCTCCACTGACGCCTAACCAACCTCCAGCTGAGGAACTCAACATGAGGCACATGGCCATGGTTGAAGGTGTTGCAAAGCAGATCTCTGATCTAACTCAGGTTATTACATCTATTTGTGAACTGCTTTCTAAGTTAGCACCAAGATCTTTTCAAAATGCAGTCTGTAGTCTAAATAATTCAGTGGAAAACCTAAATAGAGAAGGTTCATTCCTTCCTACAATGTCAACAGATACCAGCAGCCTCGACCTAAATAGCCTAAATAAGTCACTTAATAACGTAATAAGTAGCCTAAAGAAGACAGTTGAAAACCTAAGTAGAGAAGTTTCATCCCTATGAACAATGTCAGCAGGTAATAACAGCCCTGGCAAAGCAGAAAGGAAACGTAAAGGAAAGGAGTCTGTACCTAGCCCAGAAGGTGCTACAATACAACCTAGGGCCAACCTAGGTTGGCTCCTTCTCAGACAATTGACTAGTTATCTCTCCATTGTTTTCCCTTGGGTTTGGCATGGTTGACTAAGCACAAACTCATTAAGTAACTTGGTTAAGACTACTGGTTTGGTTCCCTAAGCTTTTTTTTCCTCTGTGTTTCCTTTTTTAGAGTTGCCTTATTTGATTATAATTTGATCTAGGTGACAGGTTACAGGCTAAATGTACTATTTATTATAATTGATTTGCATAAAATTTGTATTTTCCTGTTTTATGGTTCCTGTTCATAATTGATGGCAGGTGCTGATGGGGATTAACCCCTAAAATAAGCAAGATAAATGGTAAATGTTCTATATTATTTTAATCTTGCTGGCCTTGATGCCTTTCCCATAATTTTTTATTTTAGAGTTTGAGCAGAGTTGCATTATTTTGATTCCTGTTTTTCACTGCAGGCAGTTGCTGCAGGTGAATTACCCCCTACCAATAGCAAGATAAGTGATACATGATCAGGTTCAGTGAATATTGACCAAAGCGACGCCCAAGCAAGCTAGTGATTACAGAAGGCACAGAACAATTGAGTGATACGAACGCATATGACCTAGTGGTCGAACGCGTCAAACCCCAAACAACAACAAGGAATAAGAAAAGAAATAAGCGCATTAGACATGCAGGGATTCAATCAGAGCCAAGATTCACCACTAGCTGATACAAATTACAAACCCTTAAAGGAAGCTTCAATGGGAAAAACTTCAAAACCTAAAGTACATTCACACTTTTAAGACAGCACTCATTAAAAAACAAACCATTTCATTCCCAAAATTCAAATAGAACGCCAAATACTCCTGACTGCATTAAGTCAGTGTTACCGGATACCCGAGCTGTGAAAGGCAAATGCGCCAAATATGTAATCTTCAAAACACTTTGCCATGTAAAAAGCGCTTATTTGAAGAACTAAATGAAAAAAAGAGACCACATGACGTAAATACACCTCATCTGGTAACACTACATTATATTAGAAGACACACTGGAAATTTATAAGACATCCCTAAAGCATTGATTCGGAAATGACCTAAAAACAAAATACGATAAAAGTATATGTTTAAAATAAGAGCAAAAGTAGCCTAAATAGAACAAGTACATCTAACATTATTCTTACCAGGAGAGTTGACTTACAAAAAACAAAAAGATCCACTTAGTTTTCAATAAGTTCACTTGAATATTCAATTTTATGTTCTAACATTATTGCCATCTTCGGCAAGGATATGTATTAGGCCCTATCCTGTTTAATACCCTGACATCCTGAATTAAAAAAAAAATTGCTGGAGGATTCAGAATCAATCTATGCGACCTTAGCTTGCTTTCGTATGCTGACGACCTGCTGATGTTAAGCTATAGCCTTTCTTCTCTACAGGAGGATATTGACCGCCTGATACACTAAAGACGGAGTTCTTGGAACTTTGTCCCTCAGCAAGCAATCAGCAAAACAGTAATCTTACGCAAGTAACGGTTGAACGAACAGAAATATTCCCGGAAAATCCATGAAGAATCTGGGAATAACGCACGGTTATGATATCAGACATTCTCGTTCACTAATAATTGAGGAAATTGCCAAGAACATTCTCTCAAGTTACGGCAAGCTTGTCTCTCTGAAATTTAGCTTGAACAGGCACATCCTTGCAAAGCTTTATGCAGCGGTTGCTCTTCATCACTTGCTTTATGTGTCACTGCTATGGGACTGGTTCACACAAACTCATAGACCAGACTCCGGTCTATATGTTACAAATAGCTATAAAAATATGTTACAAAAGCGCAGAAAAAAGGCGTTTGAAACATTGTTCGAGTTCCTGCTTCTTCATTTGATCTATGAGTGTGAATGAAAAAAATTTTATTTAATTTTATTGTTTGGCGCTGAAATGTTTTTGTTTTTTCTTTTCTTTTTTTGTATTACTCCATCCTTTTTTCTTGTCTGAGCGGGAAAAAATAGAATAATTATTAGTATTATTATGCTATGTGGTAGAGGATCTCCAAAATTTTGGTTTCTTATGGAACAGGATAATTTCGTTCTCAGGTCGTGATGCCTGTCAAATGTTGGACTAACTGTAAAATAAAATTCTTACCATGGCTTTTGTATTTTCTAAACTTTTCAGTGTAATTCCAGGACTGATACTTGTCAAATATTTGCCAGATACGGCTTTTGGATTCAGATTTTCCTTGTCAGCATCACTTATGCGATAAGGTGCCTTCTCCCTAAAACAAAACTTGGTAATTATTTTTCTAGTTAAAAATAAAATAAAAATGTCTCTACACATTTCAGGAGTCATAATTTATTGCGGTTATTATCACAACCACTCTGTAGGTCAGAATAGAAAGTGATATAAAAAAGGCCCAAAGAGAAGGAGGATGGAGGGGCGCACTAGACCCAAGCATCATAGAGATGTAGAAAAAAGTATAAGATTGATGCAGAATTTGGAATGTTACTGCAGAAAAATTAAAAGTTTTTGTTCCTTGGTTAAATCTACAAGCAATTTCTTTTTATTTCTACATTGAATAGGAATTTACAACCTGGCATATGTAACTCTTTCCATAAACTAAAACAGTCTCACCATTGTCCGCCTCTGTTTGACGCATTGATGAGTAGAATGAATTCGGAGAGTAGTCAACCAAACCCATAATGAGTTCGGTTAACTCATTGCCAGAAGAACTCCATCGCTAACCACTCTAACCCTAAATACATCCGACCAAAATTTTGAGATACGCACTTTACTCAAAACAGTCAAAAGGTTCAACAAACATACCTACAGGGGCAAAATCACCCCCACAGCCCCTGGGGCAATTTCTTTAAATTATGCTTGTTGCACATTGCTTACATAGAGGTTTTATTATTGATCAATGTGCAAGTTTTATCTGGGAATTTCGAAAAGATTAAAGGTATTAAGGGAAAATCTTCAGTAAATTCTGAAGTAGATATTGATCTAAATCAAAGACAGGCTGCCAAGCGAGTTTATCTTTAATATATTAGGAATAGCTAAGGGTAGGCTACAGATTAACAGCACAAAGAACCCAGCTGAAACTTGAAGGAATATTGGACGGGGCTAGCTGAAGGATCAATTAGGCTAAATTTAAAATTCTGACTTGAGGGGTCTAAAGGGTGTTTATAAGAACAATACATTTTCAAAGAAAAATTTCGTTGTGATTTTTCGTCTTTTGATTGTGATATTCTTTTTTTATGTTAAACTGCTTAAAATTTACCAAAAAATGGCACAAAAACTCACCAAAATGACTGCCATTCCTCGAATGAAAAGGCTGGAAAACATAACAAGGGTACCACATTATAATCTTCATGGTCGTAAACTCTTTAGTGGACGTTGAAAATCCCCCCTCTTGCATACCCTTCCCCCTCCCAGCCTTCTTAATAAGTAATAACTAAAAACACGTTTAAAAAAAGCTTAATGAAAAATATCATTTTTTGTTATCATTTTTATGGAAATTATTTAATTTCTTATCTGGACCTTCTCAAAGACACCGTTGACAACATAAGTCTACCCTTTTTGTAATTTTTCTATGTAACAAAGATTCACATATATCGTGAAGAATTTTAACGGATATAGGAAATACAACCTATACTTAATACACTATTCAAAAAAAGAACAAGTTGACTCCTTTACTTTCATCGCCTTAATTAGACAAAGATCTTCTTGCAAGGTATATTTTGTATATTAACAAACATAAAACAAGCAAAAATAAATAATTTTACTAATTTTAAAAAATAAAGTTTTGATTACGAAAATAAAGAGCGAAGCCAAAACTTAAAAACGAACAAAATTTCTGGTTTCGCAGGTTACGCAAGATATATCTATAAAACTAGCTAAAAAAAAACTGACTCGTGATATTCTGAAATATCGACCGAATTCTAAAAATTAACGCTTTACTAAAAACTAAGCTTGCTTGAGCATTTTTACTTTTTTTTTTATAGATAATTATGATTGTGCACTAAAAGCTATCGATATCGTGGCTGGTGAAAGACTATCGAGAGCTTTATGAATTAGTATTTTATTTACTGTAGGCGACTTATAGAATTTTCTGCTCCAAAGAAAACATCCAATTTTTTGGGTCGGTTAGCGTTTTATTTACTGCACATTATTGAAATCAGAATCACATAAGTGATTAATAATTCTGTATAATTGGTGACACAGATGAGATCCTATGGCCCAGTCCTGTCCATCTTCGAACCTAAAACATTTAGAAGCATTATCTTTTTTAAAACAGGACCATTCACGATCATTGAGGGGGCGCCGACGCATGTTTTCGTAATTATGCAGAGATTTAGCCATTATTTTTAATTCGGGCCCAACTACAGAACAACTTTTCTTACTATTAAATCCCACTCTGGAAATACAAGCAGATTATAGCAGATAGTTCTGGGAATTTGTTCCGGAGAAGGGAGGGAGCAAGCCAGTTTTTTAGGAGACACTGTCAAACTAAGCTGCGGCCTTTCCTTCAACTAATAAATGTTTCTTGAATGATTTTTAAAAGCAGATAAATCTGAACTCCCCTGTTTTTTTCCTTTCTCCCCTGTTTTTTTCCTGGCCATAGAGCCTTACGGGGGAGTTTATATTGAAGTGTATTTTGTTAAGTTTATTGATTGATTGAACATTCCTGTTGAATTTTAAGATACATGTAAATATGAGTGTTTTCAAGCAAAAACAATACACTTTTTCAAATCTAACATAAAATTCCTCTCCCAAATCTCAATAAATTTCTCCCCGCCCTCAAACTTCAATACAAGCTTTTTTCTATGCACAATTATGCCAAAATGTCCACCGGGAAAAGTCACCTTCGGATCGGTGAAAAGCTCTAATTTAAGGCATTACGCCTTTAAATAAAACATTAATAACAATTAAACCTTAAATAATACGCAAGAAAGGGCAAACGGGCTACTTCCTCGGTAAGAACGGGGGGATTGAGCCTGCAAAAGTACTTCCACAGGTATGGAATGAAAAATTCTTCCAATCAATAGTGCTAGGATTTTTCAAAAAATACAAGACTTTGCAGTTTTTGTGTCTTGTATGGGGAGGGCAAATGGCTAGTCTAAACCTCTCTTTCATATCATTCCTTCTAGGTTACCTTTTAAAAATACATAAAATCAGAACTTCCTTTCAAACAGTTCGTGGTAAAGAACTGTAAGTAAGGAGCGACTCGGATCAATAGTAACTGAAAATCCAAAAAAAAAGAATTTTGATAACAATAGATGCATCAAAAGAATTTACTTTTTATGCTGATCCCATAGATGTAAAATTCATTAAGTTTAATTTTACTCATAAAAAGTTACGAGCCTGAGAAAATTTGCCTGATTTTCGAACAAGGAGGGGGGGGGTCCCATAAAGTCTAGCAATCTTATTGAAAATTGCAACATCAGATTCAACGTATCAGAGAACCATACTGAAGAGTTTCCAAAGCTCCAATCTTTAAAAATGTAGAATTTTGTATTTTTGCCAGAAGAAAGATCGCGGATGCGTGTTTATTTGTCGTTGTTTGTTTATTCTTTCCAGGGGTGATCGTATCGAACCAATGGTCTTAGAAGATCGGGAGAGGGCTCATTTGAACGAAAATTAAAAGTTCTAGTGTCCCTTTTTAAATACTAAAAAAAATTAGAAGGCAACTAGCCCCTCATCTACGTCCTTATAAGTCGTCTGATCAAATTTCTGAGATGACCATTTTGTTCAGTATAGTTGAAAGATAACTATGTCTTTGGGGATGACATGACCCCTCATAGCCCCCGGAGGAAGGGCCGCAAGTTAAAAATTTGCCCATTTTTACATATAGTACTTGTTAATGTGAAGTATACCGACATATTTCAGGGTGGGATTTTCTGGGGATGGAATTTCTACGGGCCGAACTTCCCACTGGTATGGAAGTTTCTTGGGGTGAACTTTACAGGAAAAATTTTACATGGGGGGGGGGGAGTCACGAGAATTCATATACAAAATTCGTTTTATTTGTCTTACTTTCTCGTTGGCGAGCCCATCTTAGGGTCTAGGCCTTCCCCCGCGGCTGGTTAGTCTCCAATCACTTTCGGCTTATTAAAAAAAGGACTAGAATTCTATATTTCTGATCGAATGAGCATCCTTCGAAGTTTCTACGACAATGAGGCAGAGGTGGGGATGAGGAAGGGGCAGTCCCCTCCTATATCAAATAAATTCTGCTCATTTTGGGGTTTAGTGTTACTCTTTACTATCATAATAACAGCGTAGACCAGAAATATTTCCAGAAATGAAGAGGGATTAAAAATCAATTTAAATTTTATGATACTTTTTTATGTTTTTTGTACCCCCCCCCCCGACAGAAAAACAAAGAATAGTCCCGGACACGACCATGGGGATTATACATCAATTTATACATCCACCCGCCCCTCGTCTCTCCCTTGGAACTAATTTTGTGTTTATCTAAAGGTTCAATGAGAGTTGTTTTGGCATTAAAATGCACCCTTTGAGGTATCTCCCTCCCTTTCCAAACATTTGCATATAAGAGTTTTAAACCTCTACAATGAGGTTCTCTAGTTGTTTTGTAGTTAGGAAGGGAGAGAGATGCCTCAAAGGGTACATTTTAATGCCAAAACATCCCAACTCTCATTGAGCCTTCAGATAAATACAGAATAAGTTCTAAGGGAAAGACGAGGGGAGGATGGAGGTAGAAATTGTATCCTAGAAATCCGTCCCCTCCATGGAAAATTCCACCCAGGCAAATTCATCCATGACAGTTCATCATGCGCAGATTTCCCCTCCTTCCTGACAATTCAATCCTTGCTGAAAATTCATCCGGAAAATTTCTTGCAGACAATTCCACCTGGAAAATCCTGCTTAGCCTACTTTCATTTGATTTTTTTTTTTTTTGTTTAATTTCGGACCGTTTTCAAATCCTGCCAGAAATCCCCCTCCGCGTAATTTTTTTCCGGGAAATCTTCCCCCAATAGAAAGTTTCTCCCGCGGAAAATTCCCACACGGAAAATTTCTCCCGGGAACAATTTCACCAAACAAAATTTTCCCCACGGAAATCCCACCTCTCACGGAAACATTACTCAGACATTTCCAATCCCGCTGAAAATTTCAGCCGGAACATCTGCACGTGAAAATTTGAGTCGCCAAAGAGAAATTAAGACAAATAAAAACAGTTTCATATAGAAACTCCAGGAAATTTGCTCCGTGTAAAGTTCCCCCTGAAAGGTTCAACCCCGAAAACTCCCCTACCCATGGAAGACATCCCCCAGCATAATCCCCCCCCCCCGAAAAGTGTCGGTATACTTCCAATAACAAATACTATAGTAGAGAGGGAGGTGCTACTCCGAACATGACCACGTGGTTTATGGTTTTCTCAGTGAGAATGAAAAAACAGGAATTTTCTCACTTGGAAAAACATGAATTTTCTCACATTTATAGAAGTTTTATTTGATGGTTATGTGTGTTGGTCAATTAATTTGATGTTTTTCATGGATGTCAACAGTAATTTATGTCTGTTTTATGGTTTTTGTCAGTGAGAATGAAAAAACAGGAATTTTCTCAAATTAATGGATGTCAACAGTAATTTATGTCTGTTTTATGGTTTTTGTCAGTGAGAATGGAAAAAACAGGAACTTTCTCATTTTGATGGATGTTTTCTTGGACGATTATGGGTGTTGGTCAATTTATTTGATGTTTTTCATGGATGTCAACAGCAATTTATGTCTGTTTTATGGTTTTTGTCAGTGAGAAGGAAAAAACATGAACTTTCTCTCTTTGATGGATGTCAACATCAATTCATGTCTGTTTTATGGTTCGTTGTCAGTGAGAATGAAAAAACAGGAACTTTCTCACATTTATGGATGTCAACAGCAATTTATGTCTGTTTTATGGTTCATTGTCAGTGAGAATGAAAAAACAGGAGCTTTCTCACATTTATGGATGTCAACAGCAATTTATGTCTGTTTTATGGTTTTTGTCAGTGAGAATGGGAAAACAGGAATTTTCTCACTTTTATGGATGTTTTCTTGGACGGTTATGTGTGTTGGTCAATTCATTTGATGTTTTCCATGGATGTCAACAGTAATTTATGTCTGTTTTATGGTTTTCTCAGTGAGAATGAAAAAACAGGAACTTTCTCACATTTATGGATGTTAACAGCAATTTATGTCTGTTTTATGGTTTTTTTCAGTGAGAATGAAAAAACAGGAACTTTCTCACATTTATGGATGTCAACAGCAATTTATGTCTGTTGTATGTCTTTAGGCGAATCTAACCTGAGAAATTGATTTACATAATCGGTGGGGGAATTATTGATCCACGAAGGGGAATTAAGAAACAAACATGGCTTCTTTGATCTTTAGGCTAACCTAACCTGAAAAATTTATTTACATAATCGCTAGGGGAATATATTGATTCACGAAGGGGGAATTAAGAAACATTATGGCTTTCTTTATTCTTAGGTCTGAGGGATAAACGTTCTTTAGGTCAGAGAGAAAAATTAATATTCTATTTTTAAATAGGGCTTCATTGATCTTTACTGTCAGGAATTAAAAATGACATCACTTGTTATCTTGGAATTATGCGGGAGGCTAAAGAGATAGAAATTCTATTTTTAAATACGGCTTCACTGAGCTTTAAGTCGGAGAGATAAATTGATATTCTAACGAAACCTTAATAGTCTAGCTAGGAACATGGGATGAAGAGATTAACGTAGGAAAGGGTTTCCTACAAATTTGAAATGTGAAAGCACAGAGATGCCAAAAACAAAAAGAACACGCTGAGATTACTTTTAGGGGATTATTTGGGTGAAACGGTTTTAGACATTTTAGGGATTTATTTCGGCGAAACAGTTAGAGACATTTTAAAAGATGATTTTAGAAAAGGTTTTAGAAGAGGTTTTGAGTGTGGTCGTTATAGTAAACAAGTTCTATTTGAACAGTGTCGTGAGGTCCTCTACCCCAACCCCAAAGGGCCCCGATCACTCTACCCCGATCCAAAGGGTTTCAATCCCCATACCCCAATCCCGAAGGAACCCCCCGGTCCCCAAAGGTTCCCCGGGCTCCCACCCGGCCCCCCCAGACCCCCAAAGGCCCTCCCCGGGCCCCCAGAGTCCCCTCCATATTTTTTAATACTTTTTTTAAGGCTTTATTATATCTTTTCAGAACAAGTTATTTTCCTAATGTCCATCCTAAACCCATTTTACAAGTTGAAATGGGCGAAACCGTTTTAGGCATTTTAGGGAATTATTTCGGCGAAACAGTTAGAGACATTTTAAAAGATGATTTTAGAAGATGTTTTAGAAGAGGATTTGAGGGTGAAACTCTGTGGTCGTTATAATACACAAGTTCCATTTGAACAGTGTCGTGAGGTCCCCTACCCCCCTCCCCCCCGCCCCCGGGCCCCCTAATGCACATCGAGCCCCCAAAGACCACCGGAACCCCATCCCCCCCCCCATTTTTTAAAAATAATTTTTGAATTTTTTTAACATGGTATTTTTTTATATCAACCCTCTTCCAACTTGAAGTACTTATCTTTTTCACTCACAACTATACTTTACAGCTTTTTGGATACCTCAACACCATGAAATACTTTTCAAAGACCATTTCAGAGCAAGTTACTTTCTTAATGTTCCTCCTAGACCCATTTTGCAACTTGAAGTACTTATCTTTTTCACCCACAACTATACTTTACAGCTTTTTGAGTGTCCCAACACCAAGAAACACTTTTCAAAGACCATTTCAGAGCAAGTTACATTCTTACTGTCCCTCCTAAACCCATTTTCCAACTTGAAGTACTTATCTTTTACACCCACAACTATACTTTACAGCTTTTGGATACCTCAACACCAAGAAATACTTTTCAATGAAAATTTCAAAGCAAGTAACTTTCTTAATGTCAATCGTATACCCATTTTCCAACTTGATATACTTATTTTTTTCACTCTCAACTGTAATTTACAGCTTTTTGGATATCTCAACCCCAAGAAAAACCTTTCAAAGACCATTTAAGAGCAATTTACTTTGTAACTTTTCCACCTAAACCAATTTTCCAATTTGAAGCGAAAATCAATTTCAATCAACGATATACTTTAAAGCTATTCTGACACCCCAAAACAAAGAAATACTATTAAAAGACCATTTCAGAGAACATTACTTTCTTAATGCTCCTCCTAAACCCAGTTTCCAACTTGAAGTACTTATCTTTTTCACCCACAACTATACTTAACACAACCGAAATAATTCCCTAAAATGCCTAAAACGGTTTCGCCCATTTCAACTTGTAAAATGGGTTTAGGATGGACATTAAGAAAATAACTTGTTCTGAAAAGATATAATAAAGCCTTAAAAAAGTATTAAAAATTATGGAGGGGACTCTTTGGGGGCCCGGGGTGGGCCTTTGGGGGTCTGGGGGGCGGGGTGGGCGCCGGGGTAACTTTGGGGGACGGGGGGGTTCTTTGTGGTTTGGGGTTTGGGGATTGGAACCCTTTGGATCGGGGTTGGGCGATCGGGGCCCTTTGGGGTTGGGGTAGAGGACCTCACGACACTGTTCAAATAGAACTTGTTTACTATAACGACCACACTCAAAACCTCTTCTAAAACCTTTTCTAAAATCATCTTTTAAAATGTCTCTAACTGTTTCGCCGAAATAGTTCCCTAAAATGTCTAAAACCGTTTCACCCAAATAATCCCCTAAAAGTAATCTCAGCGTGTTCTCTTTGTTTTTGGCATCTCTGTGCTTTCACATTTCAAATTTGTAGGAAACCCTTTCCTACGTTAATCTCTTCATCCCATAAATGTTCCTAGCTACACTATTAAGGTTTCGTTAGAATATCAATTTATCTCTCCGACTTAAAGCTCAGTGAAGCCGTATTTAAAAATAGAATTTCTATCTCTTTAGCCTCCCGCATAATTCCAAGATAACAAGTGATGTTATTTCTAATTCCTGACAGTAAAGATCAATGAAGCCCTATTTAAAAATAGAATATTAATTTTTCTCTCTGACCTAAAGAACGTTTAAGTTCATTTAATTTAATTTCTCATTAAATCACTACAAGACAAAATAACACTTTTACAATATGAATCAATGGAAAACAAAATATTTACAGAGGGTGCCTACACAGTTTATCCCTCAGACCTAAGATTAAAGAAAGCCATAATGTTTCTTAATTCCCCCTTCGTGAATCAATATATTCCCCTAGCGATTATGTAAATCAATTTCTCAGGTTAGGTTAGCCTAAAGGTCAAAGAAGCCATGTTTATTTCTTAATTCCCCTTCGTGAATCAATAATTCCCCCGCCGATTATGTAAATCAATTTCTCAGGTTAGGTTCGCCTAAACACATAAAACAGACATAAATTGCTGTTGACATCCATAAATGTGAGAAAGTTCCTGTTTTTTCATTCTCACTGACAAAAACCATAAAACAGACATAAATTGCTGTTGACATCCATAAATGTGAGAAAGTTCCTGTTTTTTCATTCTCACTGAGAAAACCATAAAACAGACATGAATTACTGTTGACATCCATGAAAAACATCAAATAAATTGACCAACACACAACCGTCCAAGAAAACATCCATCAATGCGAGAAAGTTCCTGTTTTTTCATTCTCACTGACAAAAACCATAAAACAGACATAAATTGCTGTTAACATCCATAAATGTGAGAAAGTTCCTGTTTTTTCATTCTCACTGACAATGAACCATAAAACAGACATAAATTGCTGTTAACATCCATAAATGTGAGAAAGTTCCTGTTTTTTCATTCTCACTGACAACGAACCATAAAACAGACATGAATTGATGTTGACATCCATCAAAGTGAGAAAGTTCCTGTTTTTTCCTTCTCACTGACAAAAACCATAAAACAGACATAAATTGTTGTTGACATCCATGAAAAACATCAAAAAAATTGACCAACACACATAGTCGTCCAAGAAAACATCCATCAAAGTGAGAAAGTTCCTGTTTTTTCCATTCTCACTGACAAAAACCATAGAATAGATATAAATTGCTTTTGACATCCATAAATTTGAGAAAGTTCCTGTTTTTTCATTCTCACTGACAAAAACCATAAAACAGACATTAATTTCTGTTGACATCCATGAAAAACATCAAATAAATTGACCAACACACATAACCGTCCAAGAAAACATCCATAAAAGTGAGAAAATTCATGTTTTTTCAAGTGAGAAAATTCCTGTTTTTTCATTCTCACTGAGAAAACCATAAACCACGTGGTCATGTTCGGAGTAGCACCTCCCTCTCTACTTACTATATGTACTCAATGACAAATTTCATAATTTACAGCCCCTTTCCCAGGTGTTGTAGGGGTCAGTTCATCCCAAGAGGCATAGTTATGGGAACATTCAACTATGCTGAACAAAATGGCTATCTCAAAATTTTGATCGGATGACTTTGGGTAACTTTGGGTAAAATCTTTTTGGTAACTTAACACGCATCTGTGGCCTTTCTTCTGACAAAAAATGCAAAATTCCACATTTTGTAGATATGAGCTTGCTACATGTACAGTAGAGTTCTCTGATACGCCGAATCTGACGGTGCGATTTTCATTAGGATTCCTTGACTTTCTGGAGTTCCCCTCCCACCCAGAATCATGAAAATCACGTGAATTTTCCCATGCTCGTTGCTTTTGACAGGTAATATTAAACTTAATGAATTTTAAATATTAGAAATCAGCATAAAAAGCTAATTCTTCTGATGTATCTATTGTTATCAAAATACCGTTTTTAGAGTTTTTAATACTATTTAGCAAAGTTGCTCCTTAATTACAGTTCATTATCACGAACTAAGGTTCTCTGATACGCTGAATCTAATGGTGCGATTTTCATTGGGATTCCTTAAATTTCTGGGGGTCCCCCCCCCCGAATCACGAAAATCACGCGAATTTTCTCAGACTCGTTGCTTTTGATGGGTAACATTAAACTTAATGAATTTCACATATTAGGAATCAGTATAAAAAGCTAATTCTTCAGATGTATCTATTGTTATCAAAATACCATTTTTTAGAGTTTCCAATACTATTGGGCAAAGTCGCCCCTCAATTACAGTTCATTATCACAAACTGTTTGAACAAAGGTTTATCACCAGAATTAGAAATAGTAAATTGTATTTTATTGGATCTAAATCCAGCTGAACGACAGACATAAAAAGCCAAAAATACAATAAAAAAGGAAGATTACTATAAAATGTAAAGAAAGCTAAGACATACTTCAAGTTTGTTTGGCCACTGTCAAAAGGAACAATTTTCAAGGCGTCCCAGATATGATAGAAAAAAATCCGAAGTGGAAATCTCCGATTTCACCCTATTTTCCCCTAAGCAATAACAAGTCAAAACACATTTAGGGATTTTTTTTTTATAAATATTAATTGAAATCAAATAAGATCGGATTCAAACTATCAATATCAATTGACAAGACAGAACGTAAATCTAGTTTTTTTTTCTAATTATATCACATAATGTCTTTTGAATTGCCATATCTGACACCAGTATTATTTCAGCATTCATTCCGCTAACATCTAAATACACAGGCAGTGAAATAACTTGAAAAACCAGTTCCTATTGACAAGAATTGTCATGTTAAGTTGAAATCTTACTTTATAAGACTTGCAATGTTAAGTGGAAATTTTGTGAGAATAATTATAGTCACTGGAATAGTCACTCGGATGCATTAGTGAGGCTCGGCCCTCACAGAAAGACAAGTAACCTTTCTAATTATTATAACCATATTTCCGGATTAATTATGACTTCTGTTAATTTATCTGAAACTCTACAAGAAATTAATCGAAAATTGAACGGAATAGAAATAGTTTCGTCGCAGGTTCAAGAACTTAGAAACGACCTATCTGCTATTTCGTTGGGAATGGATTCGACAGTAGAGAAGTTCTCGGAGGGTGCGTCACAATTGAAGAAAGATTACCTAAGTTTCCAAGCTGAAATGTCGGCTACTAACGTAAAATTGCCAAAACTAGAAAATGAGTCTAAAAAGTGTAATTTGGTCCTGTATAATTTTGACCCTACAAACAAAGGTTCTTCGTTACGAGAAGATGAAATGAAAGCACTAAACTTACATGTGCCAAATTTAGGGCTGAAAATGATGGACATTAGACATTTTCGGCTAAACGCTAAACAAGGCGCTCGACTGGTGTTGCTTAAGTTCACAGGCGGTTACATTCGTGATATTATATTGCGGTCAAGTACTCACCTGAAAAGGGCGGGTCTTAGTGTTAGTCCCGATTATACAGAGCGTGAACTGTCTATCCGTAACCGCCTAAAGCCTTTTCTTGAACGTGCTAGAGGAGAAAATAGAGAAGCAAGACTAAGAGGGACAAAGTTATATATTGGTCAACAGTGTTTTACGTATAGCTTTGATAAGCAATCTGTAGTTGAGGTTACGAATGCCCCTAATATAGAGTCATCAGCGAGTACCATGACCCATTTTAAGAAAATCTTGGACAAAAGTTTCACCGTGAACCTGGGTGTTTATTCAGTGCCGCAAAAAAGTTTAGTAACGAGTTTGGTTTCTGAAAATAATCGGTTTAACCTGGAAGAACCTTGCAATTCAAGATCGCGTCCAGGATCTTCATCCTATATTCAATCTTTCTTTAGTGTAGTGGTGGAGCTTAGTAGTGATAACGAAATAAATGGGATGAACAGTAGTAGAGAGCGAAGTACCAGCGCGACGAATACAAGATCATTGACCATCTAACGGGACAAGATCATTGACCTACTAACGGTACGAACATCTGGACGAACAAGATCACGACCGGGACATGTGACATCATCAGATAATGAAAAGATGACAGCTGTCAATCACCGGTTGGAATACTGTGATAAAAAGGTGACATCATCAGATAAGGAAATTTTCAATATTGGAATATTCTTATCAGAGAGTTGGAAATACAGACGGGACAAGATATTTGATTGACACAATTTCTCCATGAGACAACATAAATTTGAAAGTAGAAACGAAAATGGTAAGGCATCTCAGGTAATGCTAACTCCTATTAAGAGATACATATTGTTTTTTATTTGGGCGGTTCTCGACTGTGTCCAGTATAATACATAAGCACAATTTGAACAGAGTTGTAAGGTCCCCTTCCTCAACCCCAAAGGGCCCCCTCCCCCCAACTTTTTTGGGCCCCCATCCCCATTTTTTTTTAACTTTTTTTTGCGCGCTTGAGACACAGAAGGGCCCCCACCCCACCCCTCCCCCCTACATTTTGGGAAAATTCCCCAATTTTTTTTTACTTTTTGAAGTTTATTTTTTAACATGATAATTTTATTTCAACTTTTTTTACATGTATTAGAATGAACAAGTACACAATATGGGATTAGTGAGATGGTTATGGATTTGAATCATCAAGGACCGCAACCACCAACAACCCTAGCCACCAAGGACCTCAACTTCCAAAGTCTCCTACCCCAACCACTAAGGGCCCCCCTCCCCCCAACTTTTTGGCCCCTCCCAGTTTTATAATACTTTTTTTACGCACTTGAGACACAGAAGGGCCCCCTCCCCCCAAATTTTTGGGACCCCACCCCATTTTTTAATACTTTTTTTTGTGCGATTGAGACAAAGAAGGCCCCCCCAACTTTTTGGGCCCCTCACCTCATTTTTAATACCTTTTTTGCGTGCTTGAGACTGAGCAATTAACAAACTGAAAAGGTTTTTCAGCTAAAACAGGGAACAAGTTTAAAACTTTTTTAATAAAGTTTAATAAACGTAATTAATAAAGTTTTCAGAAACATGAACATCCCAGTTTGAAATACATCTGATTTTATTAATATTTTTTTTAGCTAGGTTTCTTAACCTTTCGTAGATGTGTGTTGCATGAAACTCATGATTCGGGATGTATAGTTTGCTATTTTGGACTTTTCTGAGCTAGACTTTCAAACCTTTCGTATGTGTATGTCCTGTTTTATTAATAATATTTGATTTTCTAATCAAGTCGGGTTTTAATTTTCAGAAATAAGAACATCCATGTTTAAAGTACATCTGATTTTATTAATAATATTTTATTTCTTTTTAATAATTGGGTACATTTTGTATATTTTTCTAATAAAGTTGGGTTTTAATTTTCAAAAATAACAACATTCATGTTTTAAAAACATCTGATTTTATTAATAATATTTCATTTCTTTTAATAATTGGGTAAATTTTTGCATATTAAAAAAAAAATAAAATTAAGATTTAGTTTTCAGAAATATGAACATCCCAGCTTAAAATATATCTGATTTTATTAATAAAATTTTCTTAGCTAGGTTTCTTAACCATTCGTAGGTGTATGTCTGGTTTTATTAATAATATTTGATTTTCTAATAAAATTGGGTTTTTATTTTCAGAAATAAGAACATTCATGTTTAAGATTTATCTGATTTTATTAATAATATTTGGTTACCTTTAATAATTGGGTACATTTTTGCATATTTTTTAATAAGGTAGGATTTTACTTTTACGAAATATGAACATCCTAGTTTAAAATACATCCGATTTTATTAATAACATTTTCTTAGCTAAGTTTCTTAACCTTTCGTAGATGGATATTGCATGAAACTCATGATTCGGGATGTAGATTGCTATTTTGGACTTTTCTGAGATAGATTTACTAACCTATCGTAGGTGTATGTCCGATTTTATTACTAATATTTGATTTTCTAATCAAGATGGGTTTTAGTTTTCAGAAATAAGAACATCCATGTTTAAAATGCATCTGATTTTATTAATAATATTTGTTTTATTTTAATAATTGGGTACATTTTTGCATATTTAAAAAAAAATAAAGTTGGGTTTTAATTTTCAAAAATATGAACATCCCAGGTTTAAAATACATCTGATTTTATTAATAGCCTTTTTTTTAGCTAGGTTTCTTAACCATTCGTAGGTGTATGCCTTGTTTTATTAATAATATTTGATTTTCTAATGAATTTGGGTTTTAATTTTCAGAAATAAGAACATCCAATGTTTAAAATACCTCTGATTTTACTAATGATATTTTATTTCTTTTAATAAATGGGTACATTTTCGCATATTTTTTTAATATTGGGTTATAGTTTTCAGAAATATGAACATCCTAGTTTAAAATACATCTGATTTTATTAATAACATTTTCTTAGCTAGGTTTCTTAACCTTTCGTAGGTGTATATTGCATGAAACTCATGATTTGGGATGTCTAGTTTGCTATTTTGGACTTTTCTGAGCTAGATTTCATAACCTTTTATAGGCGCATGTTTGGTTATATTAATAATGTTTGATTTTCTAGTAAATATGGGCTTTGATTTTCAGAGATAAGAATATCCATATTTAAAATAAAACTTATTTTATTAATAATGTTGTCTTCTTTTAATAATTGGGTAAATTTTTGCATATTTTTTAAATAAAGTTGGGTTTTAGTTTTCAGAAATATGAACATATCAGTTTAAAATACATCTGATTTTATTAATAACATTTTCTTAGCTAGGTTTCTTGACCTTTCATAGACGTGTGTTGCATGTAACTGATGATTTAGGATGTATAGTTTGCTATTTTGGGCTTTTCTGAGCTAGATTTCATAACCTATCGTAGCTGTATGTCTGGTTTTATTAATAATATTTTATTGTGTAATAAAGTTGGGTTTTAATTTTCTGAAAAACTAACATTCATGTTCAACAATTATCTGATTTTATTAATAATATTTGATGTCCTTTAATCATTGGGCATCCTTATACATTTTTTTTTAATAAAGATATTTTTTAGTTTTCAGAAATATGAGCATCCCAGTTTAAAATACATCTGATTTTATTAATAACATTTTCTTAGCTAGGTTTCTTGACCTTTCAAAGACGTGTGTTGCATAAAACTCATGATTTGGGATGTCTAGTTTGCTATTTTGGACATTTCTGAGCTAGATTTCCTAACCTCTCGTAGATGTATGTCTGGTTTTATTAATAATAATTGATTTTCTAATAAAGTTGGGTTTTAATTTTCAGAAATAAGAACATCCATGTTTAAAATACACGTTTTTATTAATAATATTTGATTTCCCATTAATAATTGGGTACATTTTTGCATATTTTTTAAAATAAAGTCGGGTTTAGTTTTCAGCAATATGAACATCCCAGTTTGAAATACATCTGATTTTACTAATAACATTTTCTTAGCTAGGTTTCTTAATTTTTCGTAGATGTGTGTTGCTTGAAACTCAGGAATTGAGATGTATAGTTTGCAATTTTGGGAATCTATAATAAAGATTTTATGGCCTTTCTTACGTATATGTTTTGTTTTATTAATAATATTTGATTTTTTAAACAAGTTGGGTTTTAATTTTCAGAAATAAGAACATCCATGTTCAAAATTTATCTGATTTTATTAATAATATTTCATTACATTTAATAATTGGATACATTTTTGCATATTTTTTAATAAAGGTGGGTTTTAGTTTTCAGAAATATGAACATCCCAGTTTAAAATACCTCCGATTTTATTAATAATAATTAATTATAATATTAATAATATTAATAATTTTGACTTTTCCGAGCTTGATTTCCTAACCTTTCGTTGGTGTATGTCTGGTTTTATAAATCAAATTTGATTTTCTAATCAAGATGGGTTTTAATTTTAAGAAATAAGAACATCCTTGTTTAAAATAAATCTGATTTTATTAATAATATTGTTTTCTTTTAATAATTGGGTACATTTTTGTATATTTTTTAAAATAACGTTGGGTTTTAGTTTTCAGAAATATGAACATCCCAGTTTAAAATACATCTGATTTTATTATTAATATTTTCTTAGCTAGGTTCCTTAACCTTTCGTAGATGGATGTTGCATGAAACTCATAATTTGGGATGTCTAGTTTGCTATTTTGGACTTTTCTGAGCTTGCTTTCCTCAACTTTCGTTGTTGTATGTCTGGTTGTATTAATAACATTTGATTTTCTAATCAAGTTGGGTTTTAATTTTCAGAAATAAGAGCATCCATATTTAAAATACATCTGATTTTATAAATAATATTGTTTTCTTTTAATAATTGGGTACATTTTTGCATATTTAAAAAAAAAATAAAGTTGGATTTTAGTTTTCAGAAATATGAACATCCCAGTTTAAAATACATCTGATTTTATTAATAACATTTTCTTAACTGAGTTTTTTAACCTTTCGTAGGTGTATGTATGGTTTTATTAATAATATTCGATTTTCTTATCAAGTTAGGTTTTAATTTTCAGAAATATGAACATCCATGTTTAAAATACATCTAATTTTATTAATAATATTTTATTTCTTTTAATCATTGGGTACATTTTGCATATTTTTTTTATATAGGGTTTTTGTTTTCAGAAAATATGAACATCCCAGTTTAAAATACATGATTTTATTAATAATATTTGATTTTCTAATAAAGTAATTTTCAGAAATAAGAACATCCATGTTTAAAATTTATCTGATTTTATTAATAATATTTGATTACCTTTAATAATTAGGTACATTTTTGCATATTTTTTTAATAAAGTTAGGTTTTAGTTTTCAGAAATATGAACATCCCAGTTTAAAATACATCTGATTTTATTAATAATATTTTCTTAGCTAGGTTTCTTAACCTTTCGTGGATGGGTGTTGCATGAAACTCATGATTTGGGAATGTCTAGTTGGCTATTTTGGACTTTTCTGAGCTTGATTTCCTAACCTTTCGTTGGTGTATGTCTGGTTTTATAAATCAAATTTGATTTTCTAATCAAGATGGGTTTTAATTTTAAGAAATAAGAACATCCTTGTTTAAAATAAATCTGATTTTATTAATAATATTGTATTCTTTTAATAATTGGGAACATTTTTGCATATTTTTTAAAATAACGTTGGGTTTTAGTTTTCAGAAATATGAACATCCCAGTTTAAAATACATCTGATTCTATTAATAACATTTTCTTAGCTAGGTTTCTTAACCTTTCGTAGTGTTATGCCTAGTTATATTAATAATATTTTATTTTCTAATCAAGCTGAGTTTCAATTTTCAGAAATAAGAAGATCCAATGTTTAAAATACATCTGATTTTATTAATAATATTTGATTTCTTTTAATAATTGGGTAGATTTTTGCATATTTATTTAAAATAAAGTTGGGTTTTAGTTTTCAGAAATATGAACATCCGAGTTTAAAATACATCTGATTTTATTAATAACATTTTCTTAGCTAGGTTTCTTAACCTTTCGTAGGTGTAAGTCAGGTTTTTCGTAGGTAAATGCCTAGTTTTATTAATAATATTTTAATTTCTTTTAATAATTGGGCACATTTTGCATATTTTAAAAAAATAAAGTTGGGTTTTAGTTTTCAGAAATATGAACATCCCAGTTTAAAATACATCTGATTTTATTAATAACATTTTCTTAGCTAGGTTTCTTAACTTTTCACAGATGTATGTGTCATTTTATTAATAAAATTTTCTTAGCTAGATTTCTTAACCTTTCATAAGTGTATGTCAGGTTTTATTAATAATATTTGATTTTCTAATCAAGTTGGGTTTTAATTTTCAGAAATAAGAACACCCATGTCTAAAATACATATGATTTCATCAATAATATTTGATTTCCCTTTATTAATGGGTACATTTTTGCATATTTTTTTAAATAAAGTTGGGTTTTAGTTTTCAGAAATATGAATATCCCAGTTTAAAATACATCCGATTTTATTAATAACATTTTCTTAGCTAGGCTTCTAAACCTTTCGTAGATGGGTGTTGCATGAAACTCATGAGTAGGGATGTTTAGTTTGCTATTTTGGACTTTCAGAGCTAGATTTCCTAACCTTTCGTAGGTGTATGTCTGGTTTTATTAATAATATTTGATTTTCTAATAAAGTTGGGTTTTAATTTCCAGAAATAAGAACATCCATGTTTAAAATACATCTAATTTTATTAATAATATTTGATTTCCTTTTAATAATTGGGTACATTTTGGCATTTAAAAAAAATTAAGTTGTGTTTTAGTTTTCAGAAATATGAACATCCCATTTTAAAATACATCAGATTTTATTAATAACATTTTCTTAGCTAGGTTTCTTAACCTTTGGTAGATGCGTTTTGCATGGAACTCATGATTTTTGATGTTTAGTTTGCTATTTTGAACTTTTCTTAGCTAGATTGTCTAACCTTTCGTAGGTGTATGACTGGTTTTATCAATAATATTTGATTTTCTAATCAAGTTTTGTTTTAATTTTCAGAAATACGAACATCCATGTTTAAAATACATCTTATTTTATTAATAATATTCGATTTTCTAATAAAGTTGGGTTTTAATTTTCAGAAATAAGAACATCCATGTTTAAAATTTATCTGATTTTATTAATAATATTTGATTACCTTTAATAATTGGGTACATTTTTGCATATTTAAAAAAAAATAAAGTTGGGTTTGAGTTTTCAGAAATATGAACATCCCAGTTTAAAATAAATCCGTTTTTATTAATAACATTTTCTTAGGTAGGTTTCTTAACCTTTCGTAGATGGGTGTTGCATGTAACTCATGATTTGGGATGTCTAGTTTGCTATTTTTGACTTTTCTGAGCTTGATTTCCTAAACTTTCGTTGGTGTATGTCTGGTTTTATAAATCATATTTGATTTTTTAATCAAGATGGGTTTTAATTTTAAGAAATAAGAACATCCTTGTTTAAAATAAATCTGATTTTATTAATAATATTGTTTTCTTTTAATAATTGGGAACATTTTTGCATATTTTTTAAAATAAAGTTGGGTTTTAGTTTTCAGAAATATGAACATCCCAGTTTAAAATACATCTGATTTTATTAATAACATTTTCTTAGCTAGGTTTCTTACCCTTTCGTAGTTATATGCCTAGTTTTATTAATAATATTTGATTTTCTAATAAAGTTGGGTTTTAATTTTCAGAAATAGGAACATCCATGTTTAAAATACATCTGATTTTATTAATAGTGTATGTCTGGTTTTATTAATAATATTTGATTTTCTAATCAAGTTGGGTTTTAATTTCCAGAAATAAGAACATCCATGTTTAAAATACATCTAATTTTATTAATAATATTTGTTTTCCTTTTAATAATTGGGTACATTTTTGCATATTTTTTAAAAAATAAAGTTGGGTTTTAGTTTTCAGAAATATGAACATCCCAGTTTAAAATACATCTGATTTTATTAATAACATTTTCTTAGCTAGGTTTCTTGACCTTTTGTAGATGCGTTTTGCATGGAACTCATGATTTTTGATGTTTAGTTTGCTATTTTGAACTTTTCTTAGCTAGATTGTCTAACCTTTCGTAGGTGTATGACTGGTTTTATCAATAATATTTGATTTTCTAATCAAGTTGGGTTTTAATTTTCAGAAATACGAACATCCATGTTTAAAATACATCTGATTTTATTAATAATATCTGATTTCCTTTAATAATTGGGTACATTTTTGCATATTTCTTAAATAAAGTTGGGTTTTATTCATTTTTAAGGTTAATTTAGACTAGATTACGTGTGCGCACGTAACCTAGTCTAAATTAACCTTAAAAATGAATAAAACCCAACTTTATTAAAAAAAATATGCAAAAATGTACCCAATTATTAAAAGGAAATCAAATATTATTAATAAAATCAGATGTATTTTAAACATGGATGTTCTTATTTCTGAAAATTAAAACCCAACTTTATTAGAAAATCAAATATTATTAATAAAACCAGACATACATCTACGAGAGGTTAGGAAATCTAGCTCAGAAATGTCCAAAATAGCAAACTAGACATCCCAAATCATGAGTTTTATGCAACACACGTCTATGAAAGGTCAAGAAACCTAACTAAGAAAATATTATTAATAAAATCAGATGTATTTTAAACTGATATATTCATATTTCTGAAAACTAAAACCCAACTTTATTTAAAAAATATGCAAAAAGGTACCCAATTATTAAAGGTAATCAAATATTATTAATAAAATCAGATAATTTTTAAACATGGATGTTCTTATTTCTGAAAATTAAAACCCCACTTGATTAGAAAATCAAATATTATTAATAAAACCAAATATACACCTACGATAACTTATGAAATCTAGCTAAGAAAAGCCCAAAATAGCAAACTATACATCCCGAATCATGAGTTTCATGAGTTCAATGCAACACACGTCTATGAAAGGTCAAGAAACCTAGATAAGAAAATGTTATTAATAAAATCAGATGTATTTTAAACTGATATGTTCATATTTCTGAAAACTAAAACCCAACTTTATTTAAAAAATATGCAAAAATTTACCCAATTATTAAATTAAATGAAATATTATTAATAAAATCAGGTTTATTTTAAACATGGATGTTCTTATTTCTGAAAATTAAAACCCAGCTTGATTAGAAAATCAAATATTATTAATAAAACCAGATATACACCTACGAAAGGTTATGAAATCTAGCTCAGAAAAGTCCAAAATAGCAAACTAGACATCCCAAATCATGAGTTTCATGCAACATAAACCTACGAAAGGTTAAGAACCCTAGCTAAGAAAATGTTATTAATAAAATCAGATGTACTTTAAACATGGATGTTCTTATTTCTGAAAATTAAAACCCGACTTGATTAGAAAATCAAATATTATTAATAAAACAGGACATACACATACGAAAGGTTTGAAAGTCTAGCTAAGAAAAGTCCACAATGGCAAACTATACATCTCGAATCAAGAGTTCCATGAAACACACATCTACGAACAGTTAAGAAACCTAGCTAAGTAAGTGTTATTAATACAAATAAATCAGATGTATTTTAAACTGGGATGTTCATATTTCTGAAAACTAAAACCCAACTTTATTAAAAAAGTTTTAAACTTGTTCCCTGCTTTAGCTGAAAAATCTTTTCAGTTTGTTAATTTCTCCGTCTCAAGCACGCAAATAAAGTATTAAAAAATGTGGGGAAGGGCCCAAAAAGTTAGGGGGGAGGGGGCCCTACTGCGTCTCAATCGCACACAAAAAGTATTAAAAAAATGGGAAGGGGGCCCAAAAAGTTGGGGGGGGGAGGAGGGGGACCTTCTGTGTCTCAACCGCGCAAAAAAAAGTTAAAAAAATGGGGGGGGGCAAAAAGTTGGGGGAGGGGGGCCCTTGGTGGTTGGGGACCTTGGAAGTGTGAGGTCCTTGGTGGCTAGGGTCATTGGTGGTTGCGGTCCTTGATGATTCAAATCCATAACCATCTCACTAATCCCATGTTGTGTACTTGTTCATTCTAAGAAATTAAAAAAAAAAGTTGAAATAAAATTATCATGTTAAAAAATAAACTTCAAAATGTAAAAAAAAAATGGGGGAATGGTCCCAAAAAGTAGGGGGGAGGGGTGGGGGCCCTTGGTGGTTGGGGTAGGGGATTTTACAACACTTCAAATAGTACTTGTGTATTATACTGAACACAGTCGAGAACCGCCCAAATAAAAAATAATATGTATCTCTTAATAGGAGTTAGCATTCCCTGAGATGCCTTACCATTTTCGTTTCAACTTCCAAGTTTATCTTGTCTCATGGAGAAATTGTGTCAATCAAATACCTTGTCCCGTCTGTATTTCCAACTTTCTGATAAGAATATTCCAATGTTGAAATTTCCTTATCTAATGAGGTCACCATTTTATCCCAGCACTTCAACCAGTAATTGACAGCTGTCATCTTTTCCTTATCTGATGATGTCACATGTCCCGGTCGTGATCTTGTTCGTCCAGTTGTTCGTACCGTTTGTAGGTCAATTATCTTGTCCCGTTAGTAGGTTAATGATCTTGTATTCGTCAAGCTGGTACTTCGCTCTCTACTAACAGTGAAACTCCGGTTATTCAAAAAGGCTCCACATCAACTTTTGTCGGGCCTGTGGGGGCTCCCAAACGTAACAGCTAACAAACTATTAGCCCAGGTGACCATATAAGACAGAAGAGCAAGTCGGTTAGAGGTGACGACCCTAAAAACATGGAGCCTAGGCGGCTATTTAATCCGTCACAACCCATTGGCTCAGATAGTGGACAGGATAAGCAGGGCCATGGCGCAAATTACGAGTGTCATTTAGCACATTGGAATGTTCAGGGTTTCTCGTATCTTAAAGTAGAGTGTCTTCTTAAATGTCGTGATTTTTCAGTTGTATCGTTAGTAGAAACGTGGCTGGAAAAAGAGGAGAGAATAGAAGGTTTTTCTTATTTTGGATCACAAACAAAGCGATCGCAGAATGGTAGAACTTATGGAGGAGTTGCATTATTCATAACAAAAAAAATGGCGAAATGTATCTCGGTTGAAAAGTGTTTCATGTAATCTAGTATGGGTGCGAGTATCTTCGGGTAGTAACTCGTTTATCTTTTGTTCAGTGCATTTACCGCGGGAAACTATCACTTTTAGTGATGAAGATACCTGTGAGATATTAGAAAATTATATGGATCGTTTGTCAGAACAGTTTCCGTCCGATTGTTTTATTTTTCTATGGGATTTTAACGGATATACAGGGGAGGACAAAGGAGCCCGTGAGGATGAGGTGGATCTCGAACTAGAATAAATGAATGGAGTCTACATGATTGAGTCGTCGGTTATGAGGAGGACGAGTAAGGATGGTCATCGGAGAAAAAATAATTGGGGTAAAAAATTATTGAATTTTTGTGGTAAGCAGAATTTGGTTATTTTGAATGGGAGGACAGGGAAGGATAAAGGAGTGGGGGATTTTACATATTTTTCGGGTAAATCTCCAAGTGTTATAGATTATGGGGTTGTTAGTCTGGGGCTTCTTTCTTGTTGTCTGGATTTTGAGGTGATGGCGCTGGCTGGGTCGGATCACACGCCTATTAGGGTTGAATTAGGAGGGGGAAGGATGGGCCAAGAGCCAGAAAAAAATTGGGGTTAAGGAACAGATGGGTAATGAGCTTGAAGGTTTGATAATGATAGTGAGGAGAAATTGAAAAAGGTACTAGTTGAAGATAGAGGGCTGGATTCATTTATTCAGAAGTGAGGATATGGCAAGGGAAGGGGATATAGCAGGTTCTGTTGATTTTTTGTCGGGGGTTTTGTATAAGATAGGAACTAAGGTGGCACGTAGGAGAAAAAAAATGGTAGGAGTACAGGCTTGATGAGTTTTTTTTATAAGGAATGTGAGGAAAAGAAGAAGGAGGTTTCAGAAGCTTTTAGATTGCTTAAGGCTAGTAGTACAGTTGATCTTGAAAAAAAACTGCAGGCTCTTAGGGCAAGCGAAGGGGATATAAAAGGCTACTTAAGTTGAAGAAGAGACATTTTGAAGAGAAAGAGAGCCAAAAAATACGGGAGAAATTTAGCGTGAATGATACAACGGAGTTCTGGAAGTTAATTAGGAAATCAACAGAAAATAGAAGGTTGACTGATTCAGTCCCTCACGCCGATACCTGGCCAGAATACTTAGAACAAAAATACAAAGAGATATACACCAAAGAGGACGAAGAGAGATCTGATGAGGAGATTGATAGTTTCGAAGAGACAACCGATATTGAGTTGGATTCAGAGGACGCTAAACTACTGGAGCCGATTGAACAGGAGGAAATATGGCACGCCATGAAAAGACATGAGAGGGAACTCAGCACCGGGCATCGACGGAGTACCAACTAAGCTGTTGAAATGGTCAAGAGCATGGATACTGCCAGTGTTTGCATTGATATTCTCGGCAATTCCAAGTACACCTCTATGGCCGCAAAATTGGCAGATATCGATTATGATCCCATTGCTTAAGAAAGGAGAAAGAAACCTGCACAAGAACTAATAAGTCTAGGAAGTTCTATCAATAAGTTATTTTGTAGAGTGCTGTCTAATAGGATGGATAAATGGTTCCAATATAAAGGTAGATTAATTAAATGTCAGGCAGGGTTTAGGGAAAACTATAGCACAATTGATCAAATATTTTGTTTACAGGTTTTAGTTAGTAAATATACGAGGTATAGGGATAATAGACTATATACGGTGTTTTTGGACATTAGGGAAGCATTTGATGAAGTTTCAAGAAGCATGTTGAAAGGGGTGTTAGTGAAATTAGGATTGCCAATTAGGTTAGTAGAAGTTATAGTGAAAATGTATGAGGTGGTCAAAGTAGAAGTGAAGGTAGGTATTTCTTATTCTAGGCCAGTTTTAAGTAAGGTAGGCCTTAAACAGGGATGCACTCTATCACCGCATTTGTTTTCTCTTTTTATTAATGATATTGAGGAGTATTTTAGAAATAGAAATGTCTCTATTTTAAAATTCATGTCGCTGGAGCTGTTTTGTTTATTATTTCCAGATCACAGAGTATTGCTTGCGAAATCGGCTCCGGATTTGCAAAAGATGTTAGAGATTTTGGATAGTTATTTGGGGAGTAAAAAATTAGTTATAAATATTGATAAATCAGTTATATTAGTTTTTGGAAAGGAAGAAAGGGAAAAGTATAAGTTTTATTTTAAAGGGAAAGAGATGAAAGAAGTTAAGGATTTTATTTATTTGGGATGTAAGTTTACAAGTTCAGGGAGGTGGAGTGATCAGGTGCAAATGGCGAGTTGGCGAGCTACAGAAGAGAATTTTTGAGACGAAGGTAGGTCCAGTATTGAGTTACGGTGGGGAAGTTTGGGGGTTTGAAAAAAGGGAAAAAGTAGAGATAATTTATTTCGGACATTTCAGGAGACTTTTAGGGCTAAGCGGGAAATTTAATAGTCTGGTGCTAAAGGGTGATCCAGGATTGTTTTCATTGAGGGTAAGAAGATTGGTTAGAATGATACGATACTGGGAAAAGGTGATTGGTTTACAGAATAAGGGGTTAGTAAATGCAGCTTATCTGGAGGTGTTGCAAGATAGAAGGAAAAGTTTATGGGCTTCCCAGGTGAAATCAATTTTAAATAGTTGTGGGTTACCAGGTGTTTGGAATGAAGGGTAAGGGATAGGATTGGAAGTAGGAAATGTAGCAAAATTAGAAAAGGGTGTGCTGGGTGATAAGGAGATTCAGAAACGGCAGTATGAAGTTGCGGTAATGGCAACCCTCGGCGTTTACCGGGAATGGAAGGAGGTCTGGAGATATTAAAGCGGGTTTAAATAGTAAAGAAATTAAGTGGTATATTTCAGGGAGGGGTAATTTCCTAGTACTTGGAGAAATGAGGAAATATTCTGGGAGGGTAAGGGCAATGGACGGTCCTTACTCATGCCCTATGTGCGGAGAAAATGGTTAGGAGCTGCTTCACTTCATGGCCCTTTGTCCCGAATTACAGGATTTAAGGAAATAATTATTTTTCGGTAATGTGGGGACAAGTGAGTGGTTGGTTTCAGTAATGGGATCAAAAAATTATGGGACAATAAGAAGACTATAGGCTTTAGATACATAAGGCTTGGATACAAATCATCTAGGATGAATTCCAAGATCGTGACTTTGAGCCCTAAGAATGCGTTTTTCCTAAGCATCTATTTTTCTATCTAAACATTTTGTCAAAGATGTTTCTAAACATATTTTAATCTTAGCGAATTCTCAACATATTTTTAATGCCTTTTGAATTACCATAGCCGCAGCTGAAACCGTGTGGGATGAATTCCGGGATTTTGACCTTGAGCCCTCAGAATGCGTTTTTTCTAAGCATATATTTTTCTATCAAAACATATTGCCTTACGAAACACATGATTCTTATTTGCGAAAACTCTCTCCGTTCCTATTCAAAAACAAATATTAGTGAACATTGGCCAAAATACTCAAGGTCTGTTTTATTTAGCTACCGTTCTAACACGATTAATGCTGCTTACGATTCATAGATATCCAAGGCTCGTGAAGAGACTGGCCAAATACGTGGTTTATAAATATAAATCTAGTGCTTCAAAAGTTAAATTTTATTATTCCAAATTTACACTCATTAACCAGGATTGGACAGGCTCTAAAACACTGTTTTAAAGTTTACTAAATACATTCTCGTATTAGTTTCTTCCTTTCATGTTTAAATTATTTGAATTCTTAATTCAATTATATTAGTTATATTACTAACATTAATAATCTAACTATAAAATATAAAACTATTTTAGCTACATTATTTAATTTTTGAGTTTATATTACCTCAGAACGTACTCGGTTGGAAATTAATAAAACTGAAAATATACTTAAAATGTAAATACAAAAACGGTTAAAATTTTTAAATAAGAAATGGAAAGTTTACCCTCTTTTTTTTCGGGGGGGGGGCGGGGAGGGGCTATTTTCAATTAATTTTAAGCATAAATGGAAAGGCAGTTTGGTCAAAGAAACTATTTTTATATAGTTTAAAGCAATATTTTTATCTATTTGGCAGTAATTGTTTATTTTGGGTAGGCCTGACATCCTCCCCAAAGGCATCCTTCATCATCTTGCTTCAGGTAACAGCGTAATAAAGTGTTTAAAACGCTATCTAAAAATTTATGAATCGGAAGAAAATGTTAACGCCATCTGTTACGATTTATGATACCTGTAAAACTTGTCATTCTGGAATTAACCTGCAGATATGGCTTGCAATTAAAGAACAATGTAATTATATCAATCAGTTTCAGACCAAAGAGTATGGGTAAAATATAAGAGCCAAAACTGGTGCCAGTGTTGGCAAAAAAGACCATCAACGCGATATAGCTTTTGGTGACACTTGACATTTTTGTGATCGTTTTTTTCCTGTCAGGGACTGAGATCAGACACTTATTACTACACTAATTTTTACCAACTACACAAATTAAGCTAACAATTTGTTAACTTCATTTTTGTTTTTAATGTTGCTCCTTACTTTCAGTTGAAACAACTTGCTTTTTTAAATTTAATAAAGTAAGGAACTTCCTTTCGTTACTAAATAACAATGCTATTTCAAGCAGTGATGGTCACTCAATCAGTTAAACTGGCTATAAAGCATCCAAATAAAGTTGATGGCTTGTGGACAATTTTCTTCTGAAAAGAGGTCGCAAGTAAAACATGATAATTATAGTCAGAATGGGCAGTTATTATTGGAATCTTTTTTCCACTGAAGGTAGAGCCGAGTCTCGGGTTTTGATTCGTCACGGGAGAGGACAAGGAAATGCAAGCCCTCGCTTTAGGTGGGTGGGTATGAGATAGTATTCATCATATACAAACTATTTCCAGCTTACGGTAAAAAGCCACAAAATTTAACTTTCAGAATTAAAAGCCTAAGAATGTTTAAAAGAGGATGGAAGCGACAAAAAAAAAAGAAGAAAAAAAAGACAAATGTCCCCAATTTTACTTACGGTAATTAGGCTAATGTAGCTAGAATAATATCAATATGTGCATCATCAATATACTGATTTTATGGCTTATCGGTTCACTAAATATAGACGGTGGTCCTGATCACCCGGGGGCCAACAAGCCCTAAACTTCTGATAATATTGATGAGTTTGAAGTTAGGGAAAGTCAGTGGCGCCAATTCAATGTTGGGGGGGGGGGCAATTTATTTATTTTTCATATTTTCTATGGATAATACCAAAAAGGCACATTTTTCAAAGAAAATACAAAGAAGGTATTTTTCTAATCTGGGGGAGATTCCCCCTGCCCTAAAATCAGCGCTAATGGGGGGGGGGGAGGAGATTTGAAAATAATAGTGGGAAGAAAATACATGCATGTAGTCATATTTCAAATTAGCATTACATTCTTTTTAGCGCAAAAGTTTTATGAAAAAAAATCCTTCTTATATCTTCGATACGTTATGAATTAAGGGTACTTACGTGTTATAGCGACCACACCAAAGAGGTGAAGTTAGGTTACTCCTGATAAAACATACCAAATTATGATGAAAATATAACACTTTGGCAACAAAATTATGGAAAATACAACAGAGAATTATGGCAAGCAGGCCTCCCAGAACGAATTATATTAAATACATAATCTAACTTAACCAACTCTATATATTAAATATTTAATTACAATTTACCTCTACAGTAGGCTATCTCACTGAGACTAAGCTAATTATCTCCTAATGCAGACAGAGAAACCGGTTTTACTCAGATCAAGAGCTTGAGTGGGGTGGCTATAGTACGTAAGTACCGAATTAAGACCTCATATATTCCTTGACTACATAAATGTAGACGTAGTCAGTATGAATCATATTTGCAAGAAATCCTTATAGAGATGAGTCGTGGCTCACTATTTTCTATACGCTTCGGAGCTATTTCGCTTAATGCGCATTGACCGTAATACCATTTTGGAAAATTTACACCTACAGAGAATCAAATTAATTTCGAAATGGAATGATAAATCCGGGACTTCTGTCTTATTCTGTAAGTTATAATATAATTTATAATTTTCCTCAACCATATGAACTTATTAATGATCAATAACTTGCTTTTCAATTGAGTTAATTTATTTACAGAGTTAGCTATTACAAAGATAAAATTTCCACGTGCTAAATAAAAACTCTTAAGTATTCCGAAAGTAAAAAGGATACAACGGTTTCAAAAATGAAAATATATACCTTTACTTAAGCAGAAGTACATAGGATAATTATAAAAAAAACACAATTAAATACCAAACCAGTAAACTAACGCCAAACTATAAAATAAAACCATTAAACTATTGATCGTTAGTACAAAAATACTATCAAAACTTCAAGAACCATTAGTTCCAACGTACTAAACCATTAAGCCACCAACAAGAAGTCCGTAGAAAGTTCATTTGTACGGATGACAAAATCAAGGATCTTTGACCGTTTATCTACAGGGAGGACATGGATCCACCCTTGTATCACACTCCTCTGTAAATCATAAATGATCGCCAACAGTTTTATCAGCGGATGAAAAAAATAAAATAAATGCCACAAAATGAAAGTCTGCTTCAGCAAGGGTCATACTTACAAACCTATGCACCACATTTGACAATTGCCTGCTTTTCTTCTTGTTATAAAAAATAAACTATTTTAGATAGCGCAGAAGCATTCATTATTAGTTGGATACGACTGTTATGTAGTCCGATTCTTAAGCAATTCTGAGCTGGATTTCGAGTAATCATATAAAAATGCAAGTTGATACAACAATCACGCTCTTTCAAAACTTCAGCCACTTACGAAATATCGTTACCCTCACTTTTGAGTCCCATTAAAAAATTTAGTTTTCAAAAAAAAAAACATGGTTATTTTTATGCAGGAGGACGAAAGATAGGGGGGAAATGATGCATCCCCCCCCCCCCGACTGCTGAAATTTGAAAAATATGCTTTTCAGTGTTTTACATGAAAATTTTTGGATATAAAAATCAATTTATCACTGCAGCGTTCGTAAAGATTGTAAATTCCTAGTTGCTTATGTTTATCGCCAGTGATAGAAAAATAAAAGTACGATTACACAATTAGCTCATAGGGAACAATTTATACAAGGACACACACGAAAAAAACTAAACAACTGAAACATTATCCATTTTTTTAGATTTCAAGACAAAACCAAAAGAATGATCATTAAATCAACTGGTTAGTATAAGAATTTAAACATTTTAAAAATAAACAATAAAACAATTCAGTTCAAAATCCGTTGATTTTGAATTGAAGTTATCAAGTATTTTGAAGTAGGTTGCATCAATACATGGCTAATTGTAGAAAGAGAAAAACCAAAACAGATAGTCCAAGCAATTGAGAGGCAAATGTTTAAATGGCTGTGGCACGGGTAAATGACAGGAGTAAGTATGACTCTCTTATTGGACACATACTTGTTTGTTAGTTTTTGGAAAGGCACGCCTGCTTAGAGTCTCAGGCATGTAGACCAAGAATTTAAAATTGACAATACCATTGATTTTGAATTGAAGTTATCAAGTATTTTACAGTAGGTTGCATCAAGACATGGCTAATTGTAGAAAGAGAAAAGCCAAGACAGATAGTCCAAGTAATTGAGAGGCAAATGTTTAAATGGCTGTGGCACGGGTAAATGGCGGGAGTAAATATGACTCTCTTATTGGACATACTTGTTTGTTAGTTTTTGGAAAGGCACGCCTGCCTAGAGTCTCAGGCATGTAGGCCAATTGAAGTTATGAAGTTATTAGTTATGAAGCTATTAAATTGAATTGAAGTTATCAAGTATTTTGCAGTAGGTTGCATCAAGACATGGCTAATTGTAGAATGAAAAAAGCCAAAACGGATAGTACAAGTAATTGAGAGGCAAATGTTTAAATGGCTGTGGCACGGGTAAATGGCGGGAGTAAGCATGACTCTCTTATTGGACACATACTTGTTTGTTAGTTTTTGGAAAGGCACGCCTGCCTAGAGTCTTAGGCATGTAGACCAAGAATTTAAAATGACATAGGACCGTTAGATTGCCTGGAATGAGAGTCAAACAAGGCACGCCCGCCTATGGACTTAAGAAGGTTGACCAAGAATTTAGAATTGACATAGGACCATTAATTTGCTTGAAATAACAGTCAAACAATCGTTTAAAGCAATTATAATCTTCCAATAGTACCTATTTGTTGCCTAAGCTCAGCCCCACATTCTGAGAAAATTTCAATTTTTCAAATTTTTGGGTCACTTGCCCGAGACTCTGGGCGGGTTGCCGCCCCTAAACATTGTCCCTAATTCCTCTCTCAATTTAGCACCTGTTCACGGATGCCCACCGTCTCCAATCACTTTCCAAATAGTATCTATTCATTGTCTCAGCTCAATACATTAATCTGAGAGAAATTCAACTTTTCCAAGTTTTGGATCACTTGGCTGAGACTCTGGGCAGGTGGGCGCCTCCAAAAATTGTCCTAAATTCCTCTCTCGCCTTAGAACTTATCCAAGGATGCTTAAAATCGTGAACGGTTAGACTGTTTCCCTAGCGGTAACCATGCTTTACACACATACCAACAATATTTACACGCATACACACAGACAAACAAAGGCGGAGTTATGACGATAGGTGTGCGACTGATGGGTCCCAAAAATCTTTAATAGAGAGTATAGAAATTTCCCTACTTAATAATATTTATGCTGTGATTACAATAGAAGCTTGTTATTATTGAAAACAAAGAGACATATTTAAATATGGTTAGAACAACCAGTTCAAAGTACAAAAACTTCAATTCAACGTGAAAGCACTCAGTGATCCCCGAACTTATCAAAACCCAGCTTTTCCCCAAAAAAAGCTTAAATGTAGTAAAATGAAAACTTATCGTTAATAGTCAAGACAATATTAATAGCATCCCCTGTATTAACGGAGTATTAAGATAGTTAAGAAACAAACTTACCTTCAGAATCAAAATTTCATCCTAAATCCAAATATTGCATTCATTTCCGTCGCAAATTCAATTTTAAGCCCTTACGTACCCTCAAAGACAATACCTTTTTCTCTTAGGCCTATTTTAGATACGGCTTCTACCTGTGTTAGCGTGAATCTTATTAAAATCGGTTTATCTGTAAATTGAATTGACAGTGATAAAATCAAGAACCAATAAATGCATGGAAAATATATAATATGGGCTACATATTTGGGTAAGGTTAGAAAGGATATGTTAGGTTAAAATTGAATTTGCGATGGAAACGAATGTCATATTTGGACTCAGGATAAAATTCTGATTGTAGAGGTAAGTTTGTTTCTTAGCTATCTGAATACTCCGCTAATATAAATATTTACCCTTTTTTTAACTTAGAAAACTTCTTTAAAATCATCTTCGTCTATCCAATTTATAATGTTGGCAGGCATAGAAGAAGAAGAAGACTTAAAGCCTTTACATTCGTAGTCAAAACACTCTTGATGATAATTCATAGTTTTTAAGCTGACAATAAATTTAATATGATTACTTTTATGATGTCTTCGAATCCTATCACAATACCGATAATTTCCCCCAATTTCATAAATAATTGATGTTTCCAATAGAGACCATTTCCTGATATATCCAGGTTGGACAATGCTTGATATGAAGTCATCAATTTCAGCATACACAGACTTACTACACCCAGAAAACTTAGGTTTGTTGGAATGGAACGTATTTGCTGTGTTGGAAGACATATTAACCTTTGCATACGATAAAGTATCAGGTTTGCCTTTAATATTTGTAATAAGTGATGCATAAAAATAACTCTCATTCAATGTTTTTCCAGGATATTTGAGTGAATCAGGGGTAAACTCGTTATTTGATCCAATTTTAAAATGGTTATTTCTTCCAAATTTATTACAATATAACATCCTAAAATTCCTATTTTGACTATATACGCTGGTATCAACAAAAACACTGTTGCCGGAAACTGTTTTCACTTCCAATTTGCTCAAATCTTTTGTTGAAACTACTTCTGAAGGAACTCTTTTTCGAGTAATTTCCTCAACAATATTTGAAACAAAATATCCAGCATGAATATTGCTATTAAATATGACGGTGTCATATACTAAATGACATGAGAATTTCTTTTCTGTTGTTGCATCTAAGACTAAAACATCACGAATCTGCACTTCCTTTTCAAAATGAACCCTGACGTAATATTCAACACATTTCATAAAAATTCTCACTGCATCTATACCATCTAATTCAGGATTTAACCTTTTATCAAACTCAATATCAAAATAAAGCTTACTATCACTTCCTGGTGTTATAATTTCATAAAAACATCTCTCTTCCGAAGGTCTTTCGTTTAAACGAATCCATAAAAGGTGTGGATGCGCCGCCAAAAAATTTCTTTTACCGTGAGCATCTGCGAATTTGTACTCACAAGAAAACGCTTTCAATTCCAATTTTGAGTCTGATATAAAACTTAAACACTCATCTTGCTTTGGAAATACTTCCCAAACATCAGGTATACACGATAATATATGCTTTGGAATAGTGCTCGGCAAAGGATTTCGTTCATAGATGACACACTTTTTTGAGATCTTTTCAACTTTTTCTTCAAATTCACTGGATCTCTTCTTACCATAAAAGTTGAGAGGACAGATTTCTTTTCCCATATTCCCTTCCATCTAAAAATGAGATCTTCACTAGAACATGTAGATAGGGATCAGCCATGAATAACTATGAATAATTTTAATTACCGCACTATTTGCTTCTTTTCTTCTTAAGACCAATATTATAGATGGCATTTTAATCAATGTTTCCAGTTTATCGTCTTTTTCAGCAGTCGAAAGAGAGTTTTTCTCATCACAAGAGATCTTTTTTTTTTGCATCTACATGACTTCTAGGAGCTGTTGTAAAAACCCATCTGTCTCATTTTTCAAATTTTGGCACTCGGGTGTTACCGTTCAGTGCAAAGAGCAGAAATAGCATTTTGATAAAAAAAAATAATAATAATAATAAGAGAACGAAAAAAATGGTAGGCTTGCTTCTTCCTCAAATAATTTTTCTCCCTTGTCAGTTTTTTTTAATGTGATTTTTAGTTTTGGTTACTATGGTCCGTGGTTCGTCCTTTACTAGGTTGCAACTACTGCTGTAACCATGATGACTTTGTAAAATTACTATTCAATACCATTACTTTTCAGCTAGTAAAGATCAGGGTTAAGTGACAAAAGAGTAGGCGATAGTACTAGAATCTTTAGTACCCCAGAACTTTTTGGTGGCCAAAACATTTGTTTTCTCACCAGAGAGCGGTAGTTTGGTGACGACAAAATACAGTTCGACAAAAAAAAACGAAGGAAAAAATAATTAATGAACCAAATGAGGATTATTTTCAGCCAATAATATATAAAAAAAAAAAAAAAAAAAAAAAAAAAAAAAAAAAAAACAGAGCAAATATTTGGGCAGAGACTACTAACTCGTCCTCAATTCTCAAAATAAAGAAAAAAAAATGTAAAGAAGTAATAAAATTAAGCAAAACATGTGATATATAATGATATTAATTGCTGAAAGCTCAGCAATTCAAGATTTTATTTCAATGTATTTTTATTATTATTTTGAAACGTTGTAAATATATAAGAAAATATTTGCAATATAATTCGTTTTCAGTAAAGTAAAAACTGACGCAATAGCTTTAGACTTTTACATCTAACTCTGGTTTGTAGTGCTTTTGGTTGTCTTAAATTCGATCCATATATTCAATTCATTTTTTTTAGTTTTAAGATTTATTTACTTATATTAGCATCTGTTATCTGTATGTTTGCTATGATTGTTTATTTCATTTCTGTTCCTTTTGAGTTTCATTTATTCTTTAGTAGTAATTTCTGGTCATTTTGAGTTTGAATTATTATAGGAATTTATTTCTGCGTGTCTTAGGTTTAATATGGCTATTAAAATTTTTTTTTAAAAACGTCTTTTTCCGAGAGTTTTTTAATAAATTTCTTATTCTTTTTGATTGCCGTAATTTCACGTTTTTCAACATGCCCTGTTACAACATCTAAGTTTCATCAAATTTTAAAAAACATCAAAGTGTTCAAGTTCATCAAATTTTTAAACTTTAATGTTAAAGTTTTGAAGTTCAACATTTTCTGACAGTAGTCACAAGTAGATATAGTAGGAGTTGCAAGCATTCGCAGTGAGAGTTTCAATTTATCGCGGTTGGAAGTAGTCAAGACTTGCAGTCACAACTAATCTCATTTGCAGCCGCAATAGTATTAGTAGTAGTAGGCTAATAGTGGTCCTGAAAATTTCAAGTTAATATCCTTACCCATTCCTAATATATTGCAGATGCATCTTTTTGATAACCTGGATGCAGATAATGTCTTTTGATTTAGCTCAATAAACCCCTCAACATTATCCCGAAATGTCCTAAATTGGCACAAGTAAAACCATAAATATTCTTGACACAAGTAAAACCATTGAGAAATCTTTTAGTTATTCCCTTTTATAAAACAATAAAAAAGTAATGCCATTCAACACTTTTTCCAAATTTAATATTTACTTCTGTGACAATTTTGTCCCCCCCCCCTCTCTAATACCTTGAAAGAACCCTGGGTTTGCATAAAGATTCATAGAATTTATTGGTTTGCATTAAAGTTCACAGAATTTATTGGTTTGCATTATTCTTTGTATTTATTTTTCATCAACAGTTGATTCATATTGTCAATTTGAATAAAAAAGCATAATTTTCTTTATATAGCATAGGGGTATATCCGGCTATTAGGAGGCCTGCAATGTAATTATCAGCACACCAAATATTATATTTGGAAATATATATTGAAAAGGGAATTAAATCATAACCTATTACTCTTTACTTGCAATTGGAGTTAGTTTAGAAGCAGAATGATTGCAAAAGATTACCCCATTTTGTATAATGAATGCTTTCAGGAATGTATAAAAGGCCTGAATTCCTAGGAAAGTATTTGAAGTATCTACCTCCACTCCTTCCCTTTGCAGGGGCTTACCTGGTCTCTGAAATTTGATGACTTTGGACAAATTTTATGTTATAGAGATACAAGGCAGCCTGACAGTTTTGTGCAAGGTTCATTCTGAACTAGACAGTGTGATAACAAAAGAGCAGCATCATTCTGTCCCCGCTTTCAACACTGTTTCTAACTGGAATTGTTGCTGTTGCAACAATTTCATTATGATTCCACAAAATACGATTTTGTCCCAGTCTGCCTCTCCCCAATGGGCCAGATAAGGTACTAAGCTAAATATAGAACCTTGCTGATTTTTTTTCAAATGTCTATTATGAACCAATTTTTGATGAGATATAAGTACAAGAGAAACTGACAGAATCAGGAGTTTTTATATAACCTAGCGCTTTAGCTTATCTTACCCCACCAGGGGAGGGGGGCTGGGATGCCATTGTCAAAGATTATATACCATGGTAGCAACAATTATAGAGGTTTTTCCACTGTTCAAACAAAACAATGTTAGCTACAACAGCATTATCTCATTCTGAGCTAAGGAAGGGCTAAGCATTCTCTGTGGGCCCCCTAAAGCGGCTGGCTCACAGTTGCTTAAGAGCAATATTTCTCCACAGTGGTTAGCACAGGCCCCTCCCAAAACTGACTAATAATAGAAAGAAGCAATTTAAAAGTGTTTTGGGAACAAAGAAAGAACTTAGTTGGAAATTAATTTACAGTTTTATTGCACCAGTGGGAACCAGCAAGGTCTCATTTTTTTCACAAACAATTTCACAAGAATAAATATTTACATCAGATCACTGAGCCTTTTATCGCTCATTGTTGATCTTAAATAGGTTTCAATCAGGTTTAGTGCAGAAAAATATCTCATTTCTAGCCGTTGTGATATGCAGTCTAATGATGTATAATTTTGAAAACTTTGGAATATGCTATTGACATTGCTTTCAGACAATCGTGAACTTCAAAGAAATCTTTTGGCTTAATGGCTAAAGAGTCGATTTATCTTCTCACAACATCTGTTTGCAAGGCCAGCAGGGTTGTGTCAATGTAAACGTCTTTAAAATGCACTGCTACACTAGCTAATTGGCTAGTATCAAAAACGAGCGGCAAATCAACATCTAATGCAGGCTTTCAAACTCAGAGCAGAATATGTCTATCACAAGAAAATAATCCTTTCTAAAAGCATTTTTAGTCGATTCTTTATCACTTCAGCAAGAATGCTTTTTCCCAAAGTAGACATGGTTACAAAATAACGTAAAGGGGAAGCTACTTCCTGTGCACGCTTTGGTCTTTTACATGAGGAGCCAGAATTCTTAAAATTTTGTAGGTCTTCAGTGAGGCTGTACTCACAAGATTTTTTTTCTTTATGAAAGGCTTAATCAAAAGCTTGGTCAGTTCGCATGTCAATAATTTTATCTTGTGCAGCTGCAACCAGTAGCTCAAGAGAAAACTAGGTCTGCCACATGCAGCTGCTCAGACAGAGAGTTTGTGGCAAAAAAATCCTCTGGATAGTGTAAATATAAATTCAAATGTATAAGGTCTGGTTGCAACTCTGTGGGCCTGAGCTGCCAATTTCCACTCACTAGATGTTTTGGTAATTGATAAAACGGCCAAAATACAGTTCAATCTATTTGGTAGTTTGTTCAATGGTCTATAACAGTTTGCCAATTGTAGTAGATAAATTCTCCAGCTAGAGAACAGCTATGCCAGCAACTTTCTCAGAATTAACAAACAGTTGATAGCAAGCATTGCTATTTGCAATAAAACAGTACAGTTCTTGAAGAATGGAGATAAAAGATGCCATTCATCTCAAGTTCTGAATGAAATCACCCAACACAAGGTTTAGTCTATGAGCACAGCAGTGAATGTAAATTGCATTTTGGTACAATTATTTTAATACCAGCTTGGAAACCCTAAAAGTGGCCGCTCATGACACTGGCTTGGTATTTTCATAGACATTTTGAAAAAACAACAAATTTGCCCCCTCTCCTAGCCATCCTAAATTTTCTTGAATTGAAAAAAATTGATAGGTCTGATTTTTTCCTTCAATGCTGGGTTGTCCTTGTATACCTCTTATTTGCTTGTCTCTCCCTCCCCCCCCCCTATCTGTTGATAAGGCCTTGAAGTCAAAATATTTGGTCTTTGATTGTTGGTGCTATTTCTTTATAACTGGCCTATTAACAAATTGTGTTTTTTTCATATTCTCATTTTGTTATAACCTTTTGTGTGTGATATTAGGTACTGTCCTTCAAGATTTTTATAGACTGTTTGAATTGTCCTTTTATATAATATATCTTTCTTATCTTTCCTGAACTCACAAAGGAATAACTGGTCTGAAATTCACACTTTGATTTTCTCAAAATTCAATAACTTACCATTGGAATCAGCATGGTCAAAAACCTGTTTATGGAGACTTACAGCCCCCCTCCTTTAACAACAGGGAAAGTGACTTAACTACATGGTTAGCATTGATCTGTCTCCTGTTTTTTTTTTCTAGCAAGGCTAGAGGGTGACAGTGGCGCCAAATCACGAAAATGTAGGGGGGGGGGGCAAGGATTTTTTTTCGATTTTTTTTTTAATTAAGATGCAAAAAAAAGAACAAGATTTAGCAAACATACCTAAAACAGGGGGTAGCGGCGAGGTCGCTGCTTGGCAAAATTTTGCTTTGGCAAAAGCTTGGCTTGGCGTCGACTAATCTATCCAAATCCAGTTTCTTTACCTCCTCTTTTTCAACGGCCATTATCATGAGATCACTGAGTCTGTCGTTTCCCATCGTCGATCGCAAATAGTGTTTCACACGCACTAATGCCGAGAAGAATCGTTCATTGCTGGCAGTGGTCACAGGCAAAGTAGCAACTAGCTTCATCAGTTTTAGCACTGCAGAATAGGCAACTGAGAGGTTGGATAAAATTTCGATAGCTCGAAAAGATCTATCTTTGAAATATCACTTTTTGACGGATGCAGCTGTGCAAGAGAAAGCTGGGATTCTATGGCATGTCGTCGACACCGAGAATCTCTTGATAATGACACATAACTCTTTCCACTTTCGAAAGTTCGAGAAAATTTGAACTTGAGGGGTCGAAGGCAGATAAAGCGTCAAGCAGAGGCATATTCTGCATGAAACGTTGGTCCATCTCACTCGTGAAACGATCTATTACCTCAAAGTACAGAAGTTTACCGCAGTCTGATTTAACTGGCTGACTGATATTGCGTTTACCGGTTGTTGAGTTTGAAAGAAAGGCTTTGAGACGAATGGAAATGGCTTGACTTCTCTTGTTTCGAGCACTGGTTTTAGATTGTGGAGATTTCGATTCCTGGATATCGTTTAAAGCTAAGAATTCAGATATGTTTTTGCTTAAGTTGTTCCATTCGTTATCATTGCTCAGCTTTTGGAGTGTCTCATATGTCCCAGAAATCAGTGCAAGTGCCTTATAAATCAACAAACTTCCGGATTGAAGTTGCTGTGATAAACAATTTACAATGACTAATACTTTTTCCATTATGTGCAAAATTAAAACAAAAGAGGCAGAGTTGATTTCGTCCAGAAGTCCTTTTGCTTCACACGCTGCTTCGCCATTGGAACTATCTGAGACTGCGGCAAGCAAAGTAACAATACAATCAAATCTGGCATTCACCTTCAAAATAGAGTGGACTGCGTAAAACCAGCGAGTCTGGACGGTCCTCTCTAGCTCCAAGACTTTTTGCCTGCTAATACGCTGGGATTCCACAAATAGCTCGTGACGAGTATTGCTGCATGATATAAATGCGTAAAGTCTTTGCACCACAGAGAAAAATTCAGAAAGTTCGTTGATATTTTTTAGGCAGTCAGTCAAAACCAAGTTTAATCTGTGGGCGTGACAGTGTACATAAACTACATGAGGCACCTTCTCCCTAAACTTTGCTTGAACTCCGTTAAATTCCCCACTCATAACGGATGCGCCATCATAACATTGGGCAATACACAGCATTGAATCTACACCAAGCATTTCTATAGTTTCACAAATCGAGGTGGATAAGCTCTAGGCGTCTAATTTGTGCATGTGATAGCAGCCGATTGGTCGCTCCACTACTTTTCCATTTGATATGTACCTGAGTAGGATCGCTAATTGTTCTTTTCTAGAAACGTCTTTTGTCTCGTCGAAAAGAATAGCAAAGTAATTAGCTGATTTTAATTCTGAAATAATATCTTGGCGCAAGGCATTTCCTATCAGTGTAACTGCGTCATTTTGGTACTGATGACTGCAATAGTGACCATATCGGCGCTGTAACTTGGCCTCCAGCTTTTCGTCGCCTTTAGACATTTCCTCCATCAATTCAACCAAATTACCCCGGTTTGCAGATGTTTCTGATTCGTCATGACCCCTCAAAGCAAGACCCTGGCGGCCAAGAAAGCAAATAGCGCGAAAAATGTACTTCACATGATCTCTATTTTTCTGAGCCTCTTGAGATCTGGATTGAATTAAGGCTTTTGCTATAGATTTTGAAGTATAAGTACTCATTATCTTAAATTCCGTCCATGCTGACATACAATGCCTATGTCTTTCAGAACCATCATGTTGCTTTAATAGAGCAGAACTGTCTTTCCACTTGCAAAATCCTGACTCAATGAAAGCCCTTTTTCCAGCAGTTTCTTCAGCCCTTAGAGTCCCCATAGAAAAATGGCGGCAAGCAAAACAAAACACGGAATTCAAGTTTTTTGAGTATTCAATCCATTCATAAGTCTTATAGTAATGTGCACTGAATTTCCTTCCGTTCAAAGTGGAAGCCAGATATCTCTCAAGAATAGGTTGAGCTGGTTTGTCGTGACGCGTCCTAGAGATATCTGAGAGAGTTTCTTGACTGCTACTGGAACCCACAAGGGGTTCAGCAATGCAGACCGAACTTTCATGTTGATCTGAGCCATTTATTGTTCCACTTGTTTCCGAAATTCTGTCACAGGTGGGGGAATTTATCTCAACTAACCCGAGACTTTGGGCGCTGACACTATTGCCATTTTCTTGCACTAAAGTTTCTTTATTTTTCTTCCGCATTTTCACCGAAAAATAATCCAATGTTTGTTGTCGCTTTTTACTCATAGTTAAACGAGTAGTAGACAATGACTTCACTCAGACACGGCAAGAGAAGAACTGAAGAAACACGTAGAAACTCACTTAGAAAATCACTCCCATACTCCATGGTGAAACTACCCCACTTAGAAACCCTATAAACCAATCACTTACATTTCCTGTTCACAACAGTCCCATACACTCCACTGGGACTAGTCATCCCATAAACTATTCAACAACGTCAAGAACGTGCTGACCAAATCCCCTTGAAACCCTAGAACACATTTCCTTTCCCAGCTACTAAAAAAGGCAATATACAAAACTCATAGTTTACAACGAATTCTTCACAAGAACAATAATAAAACGGGTACTGACCACATGAAGATTAGTTTTGAATGAACCCCACTCGGAAATAAAATAGTGTAGACGCGCGTGCTCTTAGACATTTCAAAACAAGATTATATAATTAGGGCACCAGTTTGTTGGTCGTATTTATTGGACCAGTTGCTGGTTTAATATAGCATATAGCTAAAATAGAAAATAGCTGTGAAATATAAATAAGAAGGTAATTTTCAAAGTATAGGGGGGGCCATGCCCCCCCTGGCACCCCTGGAGGGTGACCAGAACATCATACAGAGATGTATAATAGCTCATTCAAATGGGAATTAAATTTGCTAGTGCACTTTTAAAGTGACAAAAAAGATTGGAGGGCAACTAGCCCCCCCCCCAAAGTCATCCAAGCACAATTTTGAGATAGCCATTTCGTTCAACATAGTTCAAAGGTCAAATATATTTGGTTTTGGTGATGATATGACCCTCCATAGCCCTGGGGAAAGGGCTGCACAGTGTATAGGTATCAGATATATTGATATCACACATATCAGTATTGGTATATCATTATTGCAGGTATCTAGACAGATTTTTAGTAGCTCATATTATGTCCTTCCTATAAATTCAACTGTCAGAAAGTTCCAAATGGCAGTAAAAACAGCACTTTTGGTGCCATGTCTCAAGTGGAAAAGCTGGGCCTAGTGGGCTACCAGAACTTTTAGAGTGATGTTTAATGGCTCGTTTGAAAGCTATTGCCCTGATCTACGTGGTTTATCAATTCTACCATCTATAAGTGTGATATAGCACTAAAAACAACCCTTCTGATGTCACTTCTTAAGTAGAAAAGCTTGGAAGCATAAAATGATATCATCATTGTAATACTTATGATTCAAAACCCTTAACTGGAAGTTTGCAAAAACATCTCTCATTTATTCCTCCTCCAAGCCCCCTTGATAAGCTATGTAATTAAGGCACAAACACTAATATATCAAATTATATTATCAGAGCTCTAATTTTGTTAGTACAGTGTTTGACTTCAAATTAGAGTATCTTGCATTCAATTCCTCCTTGGGTGTTTTTTTTTTCAATTGCAGTTTTCTCCCTTCTATACAATCACTTTCAGATAATTTCACTGTTTTTGTATATGTGATGCACTCATTTTGTAAAAACATGTCCCCGGAAGGTATTTGGTTAAGCATTTTGATTCAAAAGGGAATAGAGGTCATCCAATTCATGGTTTGCAATGAAATTCTGAGTAGATAACTAAATCCATACCCCAATGAATGGTGTAATTTTGTCAAAATCCTGTGGGGGGTGGTCAAAGTTGGAGCCAAATAAAAAAGGTTTATCTTATCTTATGCAGGCTTATCTTAGTTTTGACAACATTTTTGGAAATACAAAATATCTGCTGGAAGGAGGGACAGGGGGGGTGGCAAACTGGAGTCGGAAGGAAAACTGAGGTCTGGGAGGGGAAGTTTCCCCCCTCTGCCCCATAGCAAATTAGACCCCTAACACCAACCCCTTGCCACTAAGTAGTTGGAGGAGTGTAGGCATGTGGTTTTGGAACCACTCAAATTTGTAGATTAAAAGAAAAATTACTTATTGTTATACTTACTTATTCAAATTATTTACTTGACATTTCTGCTGTAATATTTACTCTATACATAAGATTGTGCATCCAAAGAGGAAGAAAGACAAATGAAAACAGTTCTGTAGGAGAATTCAGGCAATCCTTCCCCAAATTTTGAAATGAAAACAAACTTAGTTTATATTAGTATTTATCATACCTACACAAGAAATGATCTTTTTTGAAATTTCTATTCATTTCTGAGTAGAGTGGCTTTTTATCTAGGGACAGGTCAAGCCTAAAGGCACATTCCTGTTGAGATAGCAAGATTTTCTGCAAGTATGTCAACATACAAGCCTGTCCAAGTGTGAATAAATTTATTTTTTTTAAACAAATAATTAAAGATTTATTTCTTCTTTTTTAATATTTTTTTTTACATAAAGAAATGACACTATGTTTTGATTTTTTTTTCTTCCACACTAAAATGTATTTTTTTTATTCAATTATTAGTTCAGCTCCTTAATAAGGGTTGATGTGTCTTATCCCCCCCCCTCCCTAGATTGGAGATGATTAGAAATTATATAAAAAATAAGTTTTCAGCTGAAACTAAGAACCAACATTAAAGCTTTTTTTGGCATTAAACAATATTTAAGGGTGAAAAGTAAATACATAGCCTTGCAACAGCAAACTAATTTAAAATGCTTTTCATGGTCCTACAGGAGCTGTAACTTTCAGTAACTGTGTTCACTTTCACTCAACTGTGTTTGTTTCAAACTTTCAGTAAACTTTGATACTTTCAGTAGGCTATACAATTAAAGTTATCTTAAAAACTTAGGCATAAAAATAGCCTAATAAGTTTAAAGTCATTACACAGCATATAAAATAATGGATTGATTTGTCAGTCAATGGATTGATATTGTTATTAAAATTGTTATTCTTGTTAGTACCCTCACATTGCACCATGCTGCAGTAAAGTAGGGGTGGTCCAAAAACTTTTCTCTATTTTATGGAATGCCAAAGAAAAGTAGGCCTAGTCTTTCCCAAAAAGAGGTCTTCTACCCTATACCCCTTCCATAGGCTATTAGATTATAGGCTACAGGATGTATTTATTAATCATACTATCATGTTTTCTTCTATTATTAGCCCACACACTTTTTAAAATCATTTCAAATAATGTTTTGGTAAATTATGCAATGAATCATAGGCTAGGCTAAACAGGGATTAATTTCAGACTGAGAAGATATCTGGTTTAAGATATGTTCAAGCCTATAATGAAAGACTGCATTGATATAACAGGGATATACATTATTAAAGCTATAGGCTATATGGGACCATCAGGATGGAAGGGTGCATCTGTGCGTGAATTTATTACCCTAATAGCCTAGAGCCTAGAATATTTGGAAAGAGCATAAAAAAGAACTGAGCAGTATGTTCTCCTGGTCCTTGGGTTATTTATGGAGTCTTGTAGGCTACATATGTTGACCCTAGCCTAGTTTTTTTTTTATAAATAACCTAGACTAGCCTAGGGCTAACTGGCTGAATAAAAGGGGGAGGGGTCACAGTAAGCCTAGCCTATGAAATGTTATAACTTTTTTAATGGTTATTCAATATGAAATAGGCCTAGTATTGAATGGCACCATTCTTTGTTATTAGCCTAGGCCTAGCCTACAGTGTTTTCATTCTAGAAAGTATCCACTAGCATAACACAAACTTAACTAGCCTATAGGCTTGTTTTCCAAAACCAATATTCCATGATCTTGGACTTTAATCAATTTAGCTTACTTTACACTCTCCATAGGTATGTAGAAATTCCAAGCAGAAACTCCAGTTCCAATGCACAGAGATAAATTCAAAACTAGACCCTAACCAACCGCCATTAACTGCCAAAAATTTCAAATTCAAATATAGCATATTAGAGCCATCTGAAAAAGAAATTTCAGTGTATTCAGATAGAAGTTTTCTAATAAGAGAGACTACAGACTAGGCCTACCGCCTATTGAGATTGGGTAGTGAATAGGCTACTGACTGTGACTTGGTAGCCTGGAATTGAACCAAAGGAGAGGAGAACGCGTTTATGAAGGTAATTTTGTTTTATAACCCAATGTAGTATCATCTCCTACAGTTTACTGCACTGCCATCAGTCAAATCTTGGTAGCTTTGCCAATTTCTTAGGCCTAACTCTTTGAGGCTTAAATAGGCTAGGCCCAGGCTAGGGTATTTGGTAATTTTTTCTGGTTTTACATAATTTAGCTAGAAAATAAGTAAATACATCACTTGATGCCTTTTTCAGTGCACTTTCCAAATATAGCCTAATAGGCCTAGCCTAATTGCTTTTGGCCGAAATTCCTGTTGATCTCTTAGTGGGGCATTAAAAGTAGACTTAGGCCCATGGCCTTGTCTATAGCAAGAATGTACCCAGGATTTTTTTTTCAGAGGGCGTTTTAGGCTACTCAAAGATTTTTTGGGGGGGGGGGGCTACACAAAAAATACAGGCAAAATTTTTGTATATCCATTTTCGTTAGGCCTATGTTTTTACAAGTCAAACAAACATTTTGCAGAGGGAAGGGGGGTTCAACCCCCTCCCCCCTCCAGGTACAACCTTGGTCTAGGCTATAGGCTAGCAAACAGCATAGAAGTTCTGATGCACATGTTGTTTACTTCTGAGGACCTGCAGTTTCTGGTTGTGTCCCCTGGAGATGATAGTTGTCATTATTTCCAAAGTGTTGACTGGGGGGGGGGGAGGGTGTTACTCTTTTGTTATGATGGTGTGTCTTTTAGAAGAGGGCATAGCCTACCCTTTCATGATACCAGCTAGTTGTAGCCTTTTCTTCTTGGTTCCCTCAGTAAAGGCCAAGTCAAATTAGGATTCAGTTAATTTTATTATCTAGCAAGTATTTAACTTGAAAATTAATTTGATCTAGAGCTGTTTTCATAGCTGACTAAGGCTTAGCCTAGCTAGGCAAACAAATGCTTTTCAAACCAAATTTATTTGATATTTCAAAGAAAGCAGTAAATTTTAGTAGAGCAATCCCCTTCCCACCTAGCTGCAATAGTAACAAAATTCTTGGGCTGCTTCAGTATTATGAATAGGCCTAAACTGCTACAGAGCAACTTTATTTTATTGATTTGTTAGGTAACACCCTGGTTTCTGTCCTGTTCTGATCAAACAGTACAATAACAAAATTAGGTACTCCTATGTTAAATGCACTCTTTTATATACTGCAATGGAAACCAGTCATGAAAACAGGTTTAATTCAAGACACTACTATAGGGTAATACAATGTATATCATGGTTTTCATTGTGTTTACAATATTTAAACTGTTGTTTTTTGGGGTTTAGGGGGGGGGGGTACCTAGGTTAGGTTACATAATAATATAGGCTATGCTATGCTTTACCCACCACCCTAATGTGCAAATATATAGCCCAAATTTGTTTCTAAACTATTATATATTCATATTAGGTAGAAAAAAAAGAAATGTACTATTAGATCACCTATTAAGTGTTTGTTTTCTTGTTCTGAAAGAAACTATAATAGCAAAATTTTTACTTTATAATATGATAAGATCTATGATATGATAGGATATATTAACACTAAAAGCCCTACCGGGCCATGGTTAATACACAATACACTTCAAAAATAATAAATGAAAACATCCTTATTATAAAAAAAACAAAAATAATATTAGAAAATGTATGATATTTGGGCTTTTCTTGGTTGTGTCTACTTTGTCCCATTTTGTCCACTATGTTTTTGGTTTATTTTCAATGTTAGCCTATAGTTATATTTTTTGCATAAACTTATATTTGAAATACTGGTTCTTTAAAATAATCTGAGATAGCTTGATAAATAATTTCACAGATAGGTAATTTCAATTAAAAAAATAAAATGAACATCCCTTCCTAATGGTGTTTATACAGCATAACTGAATATACTACATGGAAAAGTTTTTTTTGAGATTCTATATATTTGCAAAAGTTAGTGCTAGTGTCAACAAAAACCATGAACACCATCTAGCATTTTATGACACTTCACATTTTTTAATCATTTTTCTGTCAGGAGCTAAGATCAGACACTTGTTACTACACTTAGTTTACCAACCACATAAATTATATTAATTATTTTTATTATTACACTGAAAAAACAAGTGTTGCTAAGTGCTAGATGTCATTGAGTTTTGTTTGTGGACACTAGCACAAGTTCTCACTTTTGTGTGTTATCCATACTCTTTGGCTCAGACCACAAATTTCTATTGTGTTTTAAAAATTAAACTGATCAAGAGATAAAACACATAATTTTCTTTTAAAGGGGGGGTTCATTAATCTTCAGGGGACATATTACTATGTTGATAAGATTTTGGTGTAACACAGAAAAAGGTTCTTGGCCGTCTTAGAAAACTGTTGAGCTAAGTGAATAAAATTCTTAGAAAGGATCTTGAGCTCTTGGCTTATCTTCCATGTTTTTCTTCTGGGGGCCACTGAATTTTTTAGAGCTAAAGAAATTTCATACTCAGTGAATACCTTAACCTAGGTAACTAAAACCTTTGTATTTTATCTTGAGCCCAAATAACTAATTGGATTTTTTTTTTCAATGTTGAAGCTTCTCTCATTTTGTGCATGTAAAGCATGTGAGATTCTGGCAGAATTGGTCCTAACTTTATTTCAAATTTGTCTTATAATCAAGCTCAAATTTTCAGAGCTTCTATTATCAAATAGATATTGTTGGTTCTTTTAAAAAATAGAATCTTTGCTCTGTTTTCAAACACAGTTCAAAAGAAAATTTGGAAACAACCTTGTGCATAGGCTCTTCTAAACAAAATACTATAATAATAAAATAAGTGCATCATCCAGTTTCCTATTCATCAGTATCACTAATATAATGGTTGCTACTGCAAGAATTGTGTCCCCCTCAACAATAGGGCCAGAAATAGCCCCAGGCCATACAAAGAATTTACCTGTTTCTGTTATTTTAGATAATTTTTGTACTTATTTTTCATCAATAGTTGGTAAAAAAAAAAGTGACAATAATTCCAACTAACAACAAAAATAAAATAAAAAAAATCTGCAATTAGAATCCATTAAATTATATTCGTAAATAGTGTTAAAGGTGGGTTTGAATCATACTATCTTTTTGTTTTTACCATGGAAATCTGGTAACAATCACAGTGTCACCACAAAATTCTTATTTGGCAAATTTTTGTTTTCAAGCAGAAATCAGATAGAAAAAAGAAATGTACAATTTAGTGTTCTTTTCAAAATAATAATCACTACTGTTGTATCCCAGCTCTCTCTGTCCACCATTTCCTAATGTGGATGGATATAGCCCTAGGTTGTATACAAAATTTTCTAGTTTTGTGGGTTTGAATTACTTTTTTGTGCTTAACCAATAACTGGATCTCACCAATAACTGGTTCATAAAGCCAATAAAAAAAGAGCAAACTTTGTTCATAGCCTAGAGCTAAAGCCAGTCCCATGCAGGGAGGGGGGGGGGGGTAGTGGGACACAATTGTAGGAGCAGTAACTGTTAGGTTTATAAAGAATATTGGACAGGGAAGTAAGTGGTAGGTTTTTTTCCTGTCTCAGATATGCCTTCCAATGTAAATTTTCATTATCCTATATTCATAAAATGTGTATTTATTTGATTTTCAGAGTTGCTTTCAGTTTAATTTAGTCTTTTCTTTTTATTTTGTGTGCTTTTTGTGCGTTTTTATTGTTCACTCCAGTTTCTTCAGATGTCCATAAAGATGTATTCTAGCCTATAGTCTTTGGTTAAGTCAGAATGTAAAGGCAAGCTAAAATTTCAGCAATGTTTTGTTTCTTAATGAATGAACAGTATTTTCTCGTTTTTCCAAGTGGGAGCCATGACTACTGTTAGTCCTGCGTTTTCTTCTGGTTGCCTTGCAACCTCACCACAATCTGCTCAAAGAATCAGTGCAGAAATACATAATCCAGACAAGAAGGAGGTTGATAAATTCATCAAGTTTTTCACCCTGAAAGCCATACAATTAATCGTTCAAAGCCGTCTTGGAGAACGTCAATGCACTCCATGCAAGGTTGACCCAACTTCATCTGACTGGGTAGGTTTCCTTATTTTTCAATGCAAAACATTTGATACACATAAAAAAAAATCTTTGAATGTTACTGTTTCATTAAGAACATCAACAAAGTAACCAAGTTGTGTTATTTCCTGTCAATGGTGGTGTTATTTGGGGGGGGGGCATTTGCCACTGCTTAGATTAAAAAAAATATCTTTTTGGGGTATTTTCATTGAAAATGACGTTCTTTTATATTTTCATTGGAAAAGTGAAAAAATCCCCCTCTAGATTTTGAAAGATACATTTCTGCCCCACCCCTAATTTCCATAAATTGACGCCGCTGTTCCTGTAGTCAAAAATATGTTGCTGTTTATCTCTCTTTTTGAGGATGTCTTGCTTTTTTTTTATAAAGTCCAGCAATTTTAATATATTGCAAAGAACTGTTTACTGTCAATACCAAGAGAAAATTAAACCTATATTAAAATATTATTATAAAAGATAAAGCTATATTAAAGAGATTGCAAAATTAAGAGGGGATTTATAAGGGTTCAGCCTTTATTTGATAAAAATATGTATACCTGAAAGGGTACAAAACAAGTGTAGTAGCTATTTAAATCAATAGAACCGCTGGCTGCAGCTAGCTTGCGTGATTTTTATACACTGGTTTTTATGTATAAGTATTGTTATGGGTACCTGCAATCTTGTACTGTGCATTAGGACTTACCTATGAATCAGACTTCGTTGTGATTTTCCTTGTGGCTCAAGCTCAAGATGGGGACTGTAATTCTCCGAAATGGGGTTTTTGGCTATGATGAGATTTTTGGTTATTATGGGCTAGGATTCGTTCTTTACTTGGTCGCTCCTAAGTGGGCAACCGTGATTACAATCGTTTTCAAATCGTGTTTTTAGATTTTTGGTTGCAATGCGCTGAACTTAGTTCTTTACTAGGTTGCAGTGCATGGAACTATGATATTATGCTACTCCTTCATTAGGGCATAAGACTTCTCATGTTGCAATCTTTTAACTGAATGATACAAGTACGCCACATACAGGAAAACTTCTAGTTTTTTCTGAGCTGAATCATGGTTGTGTTTTCATACGCAACCTATTAAAGAACGAACTTTAGCGTGTACCAACCAGAAATTGAAAGACATGTTTTGAAAAAAAAGCTATCAAATGAGGAAAAATCGCCATTTGAAGCTGATTTAGGAATGGTAACTGTTATTTTGGCTAATCTTATTGGTAGATGTTTGCTTGCAAAACATTTATGGGAATTTCAAAAAATAGCCTGAAACCTCTCAAAATGGTGCCAGATCGAAATAAAAAACTCCACTATTGAAATTATCATGGCTGAAAAACCCATACATCAGAATTACAGTCCCCCTTCTTAAGCAACAAGGAAGATTTTTTTTTTGTATGGGAAGCACTGATATCCCCTTTTCCTTTTTTTCTTCTTTTTTTCCATCGCGGCTAGTGTGCCTGATGTATCTAGTGCTAGTGTGCCGGACCAGGACAAAATCTCGGAAGAAAACATCTGGAATTCTGAAATTTTTCGTACTCTAATTTTTCAAACTTTTCTGATAAACGAGCCTTAGCCATACAAAAGTCGTGGCGGAAAGCATTCTGAGCTATTCTAGATATCTGCTGAAAATCCGTCGGTGAAAGGTTTTGCTGTAGAAAATATCGAGTTTTTGAAATTGTATTACTTAGGAAAAAACGTCGTTTTTTTTGGTCTTTTAAAATGTGAACCAAAGACTGAAAACCAACCCTATCCCGAAATTGCCTTTCGGATTGTGTACCTAGGTTTAGGTGGAAACGAAGAGAATTCGGAAGAATTCTCTTTACTCTACAACGCTGTAAAAATTCTTGTTGATTAATAAGGTTGGCGTGTTTTATAGACAAATCAAAATAATTAAAAACAGACTCGGTCAAACGCGCCTCGTAAGATCGTTGTAAATAATTTCTGAGACCACACTGGCTAATCATGGTAAATAAAAAATCGCGAAGAAAGGAAGAAAACGAGGACAATTAACAGCCAGTGAAAAAATTGAAAAATTATGCAAATATTTCGGTCAAGACCTCCACTTGACCGTCCTCAGTGCAGAATAAAACTGATGAAAATATAAAAACCAATCCTTAAAATAAAAACACCAAGCTAAAATTGGACAACCCTTTCCTAGTAACGGTGAAAGGGTAACTGAATAAAAAACACAAGTCTAAATGGCATTTCAGAATTTCATTTTGCGTAAAGCACTTTTAAAGGCTGATCGCTTTCCAGTTTGATTGTTATTGGAGACTCTATTCGATTGCACAATATAACTTTGTGGATGTATGTAAAAACGATCAGAATTAATAATTTTGTCATAAATGGGACTTTTTCCTAAGTAATACAATTTCAAAAACTCGATATTTTCTACAGCAAAACCTTTCACCGACGGATTTTCAGCAGATATCTAGAATAGCTCAGAATGCTTTCCGCCACGACTTTTGTATGGCTAAGGCTCGTTTATCAGAAAAGTTTGAAAAATTAGAGTACGAAAAATTTCAGAATTCCAGATGTTTTCTTCCCAGATTTTGTCCTGGTCCGGCCATTGAGAACCTATCTTCTAAAGTTCTTCCTCCGGAAGAAACCCATGTTTTGTCTAAGGGACCTAAATTTTGCCTACCTCAAACACAAGTGAATTTCTCAGAGATAGTCTCCAATGTTGGGGCGGATATATTTGGTTCACGTGGTGCTGTGGAAAATCCAGATTTACTTCGAGGAGAAGTGGTTAAGAATATTCTTGATTTCATTCCATATTCTTTAAGGTCGAAAAATTAGGAAACACAAATTCTCAAAAATATAAAAAAAGACCCACACATCATTATTACCAGGGCTGATAAAGGAAATAAAATTGTTATCCTTGATAAAACTTCATATAATAAAAAAGTTACTGATATTTTATCCGCCACCCATACTTACAAGCCCATAGATTCAGACCCCACCGATAAGTTCACCCGTTTAGTACGAAAGGAGCTAAGAATTTTGCAAACTGAAAGATTCATTACTCCACAAATGTTTAAAATATTTTATCCTAAAGGTTGTTCCGCTCCTAAAGTTTATGGGCTCCCAAAAATCCAGAAAGATAGAGTTCCTCTACGCCCAATTGTAGCTTCTTATAGCTCCCCGACTGCCAGATTGGGGACATGGTTGTCGACACTTTTTCGCCCCCTTATGCAAACGCAAACTTCATACATAAGAAACTCAGTTCACCTTGTTGAAAAATTTAAAGACATTGAAATAAAAAAAGATACAATTTTGGCCAGTTTCGATGCCATTTCTATGTATACGTCTTGCGACATTAAAAAATGTGAACTAGCTCTTCAAAGGAAATTAGAAGATAATATTGATCAAATAGACTACAAAACACTGGATATAGAAACTATTATGCGTCTCGTCCGTCTTTGCAAAAGTTCCTCCTCATATTTCCGATATAATAATCAATTTTTCACCCAAATTACGGGTTTACCCATGGGTACAAGTCTTTCACCATTTTTGGCAAATTTTTATATGGAATTCATAGAAATCTCTGCTCTGGAAAATTTTCCGATGAAACACCGTTTCTGGGGTAGGTTTGTGGATGATGTTATTTCTCTGTGGGAGCATGGAGGAGAGTCACTTAACTCCTTCTTAACTCATCTAAACACTTTAGACTCTAACCTTCAGTTCATTATAGAACTAGAACATAGCCACAAACTTTCTTTCCTAGATGTTTTAATTTTCAATAAGTCTCCTGACCTTGAATTTTCTATTTATAGAAAGCCTACGCATAACGATAGGTATTTGCATTTTTCCTCCAGCCACTCTCCCTGCATAAAAAGAGGAGTTGTTATTTCTTTGGTTGACCGAGTAATAAGAATATGCTCAGAGCCTCACATAGACTCAGAATTGAACTATATTAAGGACATTTTATTTTGCAATGGCTACCCTATAAAATTACTTGAGACCATTATAGACAGAAGACGAAAAAAGGCAGGGGGAGTGCATCAGGTCCACAAGCCCCAACAGATACCGTCCCATTGGTGGATGATAAGAAACTTTTCACTGTTCTACCCTACATTCCAAAATTGAGTGACAAATTGAAAAGAATCCTTAAAAAACATAAACTTAGCGTCAGACTCTGTATGAAGGATAATCCTGAGATAAAAACAATAGAATTAAAAAAAAAATTGTGATAAAATTAGATTTGCCATCCAAAACCTTTCCTAAATATAATCTTCTTGCTGTAAAAACTGCAGCCCCTCCCCTCTGCCCCTCTTAATGAGACAAAATTAATCTATAGATTATGTTAATTTGGAGAATAGTTGATTAAAACGGAAGCGACTCCTAAACATGATTCATAAAAAATTGTATATTATAGCCAAAAGTAAAAATTTGGTTATTATTTACAGATTGTTTTCTTCCAAAGTTTTTTATTACAAACAGTTGGTATTTATTTCTTACTCTGCTACCTGATATCTGTGTTTAAAGATTGATCAAACAGTTTGTGATAATGAACTGTAAGTCACTCGACCCAACAGGAATCAAAATTCTAAAGAAGAGCAACTACAAAACAAAAAGCTGTTTTTGGTTTTTATATTGTTTTTTTACCAAGTGATGTATCTCTTCTGAAATATCTCTTCTCACAAGATGTATGTATCTCTTCTCTTCTGCAAGAAGAGATGTATTTCTTCTCATGCTGCAGCTTTTTCAAACTTGTTCAAACTAAAAGCTCCTTGAGTTTCAATATTGCTATATGAAAATTCACTTTTAAGTCATTGTTATCCTTTGTCCTTGTGGACAAGTTTTTACTTGCTCCACTTCTCTTCAACTGAAAATGAATATTTGTCCAAATCTTGCACAAATAGCTAAATTCTCTTAAAGATGTTTATTCGTCAGTTGAAAGAATCTTAAAAGGGCCGGTAGCTATCAAGGTGTACATACAGTTAAAGCAGGTAATGGGAAAGCTGGAACGTGGAAGATTAGTTGCCTAAAACAGCCGCAGTACTATGTAGCAACAACTCTCTGTTTATTTTGAGGATGACGTTAGGGAAAAATTAATATTACAGCTTCGTAATGCATATTACTGCCAGGCTGCTAATCAATATTGTTCTCCCAGAAGATTAAATTATGCTTTTTATAGCTGTAGTATAGTGATCAATGAGTATCAAGCATGCAGTTGGGTATGCATGATTTTTATAATACCAATAACATTGGAGTGTACAACTCCAGCCATAAAGTAACAGGGGCATAATTTGCTATGGGGCAGGGGGCAACTGTCCCCTCCAAACCCCAATTTGCCCCTCCCCCTCGACCTCAGTTTACCCCCCAGGTGGAATTTAGTTTCAGCCAAAAATCTTGTCAAGAATTAGACAAGCCTGCATAATTCAAGCATCCAGAGAAACAGGCCAATTTTCGTTAGTATATCTCTACGTTTATGGTAACAAATTTTCACTGTCATTTTCACTTGATTTGATAGAATTGGCTCCAATTTCGGCTCCAAGCAGGACTAAATGGCAATATTAACTGGAAGAATAAACTCTCAAATGATTAGCACTAATCCCATTCAAATCTAGAGAGGCTTATAATTTTAATCTTTTACAGAGGCGATTTTAGGGGAGGGACGGAGAACTTACCCTGGGCGCAGAAATTTTAAGTGCGCAAACTTTCAAATAAATAATCTAATGGTTATAAACATTTTGTAATTTTTGAAATTTCAGTTTTATTAGAATAAAGGACAGGGCCCAGTCAATAAACGAAAATAATTAATAAATTATTGATTCATTAATAAAATAAAAACAAATAAAAAATAATTAACTATAATTAAATAATCTAAATAATAAATTATGAATTAATCAAAGAATTGAAAAATAATATTGTTAATAAATGAAAATTTTGTGAAAATTTAGCCTTCAAATTTTGTGGGAGACAGGGGGGGGGGGGGCTAATCAAGATTTCACCCTGGGCGCAAAAGAGGCTAGAACCGCCACTGATCTTTTAACACTTTCCAACAAAGACACGGCACTAACCGGAACTGCGTATTTTTGTGCACAGTTGTCGATGTTTTTAAGACAAATATCCTGGAAAACTGAGAACATATAGCGCAATTTAAAGGACTGAGCATTTTTGAATAATGATTAGGCCACAAAACGGCAGAAATTAATTCGGCGAGTAATTGAGAATAAGCTTACTAGAATTAACCACTTGATTCCACCACAAAGCACATTCCGGAAATTATTTGGCCTTATATCTAACATTTCGTAAATAACTTTTAGTTCAACGATCATTTCAATTTCGATATTAAAAACATGTCCAAAATGTAGGCAGCCATTGGTGGCTCATGTCCAAAGCCACACCTTTGCCCTATTCTTAGCTGTCATTAAGTTATGGTTTTCTTACCACAAAGAGTTTCGGGTTTCAAAGAAATCCACGAAACAGGGAATGCAATAGACTCGGATTGCTTGAGGCAAGCGAAACTATCAGGGTAATGTGCAAGTTCGAGATGAACTTGCGCACTGGAGATGAACACGTAGAACAATTTGAGATTAACACAATCAGCACTGCTACAAGATAAGTGGTAAGGGTTCTTGACACAAGAGAGCAGAGCTGCCAGAGTATACAAGCATAAAGTTCGATCAGCCTTATTTCATTTACTTCCATAATGATAATTATTATTAAAATAAGCTGAAGTAGGGTTGTTCTGGGGAAAAGAGGGCGAAACATTGATAGTAAAACATAAGAGGAAACGGTCGCAGTCCCTTTCATCCTTAAGAATTTCAACACCTGGCCATAAAAAACATGGAGAACAGATAGAGTGATCATTATCAGACACGATACCATTGTTGTGAATAAAAGAAAGAATTCCGTGCTTTTTATTACAATTCAATATCCATGAGGCAGACACCCAAGCAGAAGAAAGGACATGTCGACTATTTCTATTTGTTGCAGTCTAAGTTCCCAGTTATGATCCACTTATAAGTATGATTCTCGATATTTTCGAGAAATTCTCTCAGAGAGGAGTAAAACTTAGTAAATTTAGTGAGTAAAACAACCGACTTCTTATCACGAAGTAGATATATATTAATAATCACCGAATGACTGTTAGCAACTGCATTGATAAAAAGGATGTTTAAGTTCCTCTGTGCTCCCTCCATTTTCAGAGATGAAAAAGCTACTAAATAAATTATTCTGCTACAAAGTTTCAATATAAAGGGTTATTTTTAATTTCACAGTAATTGATTCTGTCTTCTCTTGCTCTTTCTTCAAACGAAATAAATGTGAGGCATACCGATAATGACGTTACCAATATAAATAGGACTTGCTTATCGACTTTTTTCACTCAAACTAGGAAACAGGCAAGTTCACAAACTTTTTCATTTTTAATTATTACCGCTCAATGTCTACCCCCTAAAGGCTGGTGTCTGAAAACGATATGTGTGAATTCTGAAACCACTTTACTGAAAATTGAAATATATTTTAAAAAATACTAGTCAAGCTTACAAAAAAACTTTTTTTTTCTGACATATACGTTTCTGTGACAGTTAATTCAAATTTCTTATTTTAATGTAACTCATAGTTTCATTAATTTTGTCTCCTTTTAAATCCAATCCTTTCGAACGGCTAGAAAACCAAAGACTAGGCAAAACTTTCAGACCTAACAATTGGTGTGCTTTTGATTTCAATCAGCCACTGTTTGAAAGGGTTATCAAGCTCTTTTTCGAAAATCGCATAAATTTTTTTCAGGTATCTCACATTTGACCTTGCAACTCTTATATGTCTCGCTGTTTCTACCACTCATTATTACTATAATTTACAACCTTTGGGTTCTTTGTACATATATTAAACACATTTCAACACAAATAAAGAACAAACAATTTAACTGGAACTAATTTTATCAGACAGAATTTCGTTATGGTGATATTTGTGAATTCTGAATTCATTTTACTGAAACGAGAAACATTTTTATGCTCTTCCACAAATTTTCGTCAGTTGACGTCACTGCTGAGGGGCCCAACCTAGGCACCAAAGAACTGACTTGAGTTTTACCGAGAAGCTTGATTCTTTCAGGTATCTCGCATCTGACCTTGCAACTCTTATATGTCTCGCTGTTTCTACCACTCATTATTACTGTAATTTACAACATTTGGGTTCTTTATACATACATTAAACATATTTGTGCTAAAACATATTTTAGAAAATACAAGCCAAACTTACTAAAAAAAACTTTTTTCTGATATTTACGTTTCTGTGACAATTAATTCAAATTTCTTATTTTAATGTAACTCTACTTTTCATTAATTTTGTCTCCTTTTAATTCCAATCCTTTCGAACGGCTAGAAAACCAGAGGCTAGGAATAACTTTCAGACATATCAATTGGTTTGCTTTTGATTTCGATCAGCCGCTGTTTGCGAGGGTTATCATGCTTTTTCTCGACAATCCCACGAATTTTGCTTTCGTCATTACTTTTAAGTTGTTTTTTTATGCAACCAATCCTTGTTGAATGTTTTGCCTCTAATGATGTTTGTTGCCCTGATATTTGCCTAGTCGATGGCGTCAATTTGGCGGTGAATAAGAATGTTGTTACCACCCATCTAGATTTTTTTAGACCCCTCAGTTACAGCCAATGATCTGAAAAAATTTCGTTCCTCTATAGTTCAGAGCTTCTCTCCCCTCTCTTTTAACATTCCTTATGATTTGTGCTCTCTCAATTTTACCGTTGTTTCGCCCTCAGATGTGGAGGCAAAAATTAAGAAAATTAAAAAGTGCAGTACTTGTCCACTAGACATCCCGATTGTACTAACTAAAGTCTTTGCCGACAATCTCTCAGAGCCTTTGCCTTACTTTTTAATGAAACCACCTCTACTGGTAAATTCCCAAAGTGTTGGAACTTAGGCTTTATTGCTCCCGTAAAAAAGGAAGGTAAGAAGCAAGATTTTAATGGTGCCCGTCCCATTACTCTTACTACAGTTTTTTCCAAGCTATGTGAAAGCTTTTTAGCTGAGTGGTTGAAAGATAATCCCAAATGTTGACCAGCGACAATTCGGAAACATACGTTCTACATCTACCACCCACTATCTTGTTCACCTTATGGACATAATATGTAAAACACTCGAAAAACCCAATACCTGGCTCAATGTTATCGCTGTTGACTTGTAAAAACTTTTGATTTAATTAACCACAATACACTGGTGGAAAAACTATCTAATGACTTCCAAGTTGACCCTTATTTAAACATATTGTAAACAGTAACCTTTTCAATGTGATTATATTCACTTTATATATAAAACAGATAGAAAGATAAAAAATATGATGAACTTAAGCTGGTTCTTTTCTAATATAGATGTTCTTTGCTTGATTTGAAATTACAAACAGGAAAAAGCCTATGGCTTTTTCTTAATTGGAACAGTAAGAGACGACCTGGCTAAAACCTACGATTATGACGTCATTGATTAATCTTTAACATGAAATCTGCAGTTTTTCGTAAAAATTGATTCTATTTTAAAAATAATTTGTTTTAATTGCAAAAGGTTTTTAACCCCATTAATTACCTTTAAAATGAGCCATTGAAAAAATTTCTACAATGTTCCAATGCCAAGCTATCTGTGGAAAAGAAAAAAAAAGATGCCGTTTAGGTAGAATGCTGTAGTAGCCGCCACTTTTCTTGATTTTCAAGCCAATATATTTCCCTTACTGTTCAAGCCAAGGGCCAGAAAGTTTCCTAAGTAAGGGTTTCAGACATGGCAGTTCTAATAGTGTACTTTTTGTTTTGATCTGACTCTATTTTTAGGAGTTATGGGTTATTATATTTCTTAGCATTGGATGTAATCTTCTCTTACTAGGCTGTTAGCCACTACTGCAACTCGGATACTTCAATAGCAGCATTAGAGTAAATATGATAAAAAATCTTTTGATAAAATGGTATATATTAAATTATGGAGTATGATATTTATGGCTAGTATATGGCTTGCCACTGAATCAGGTTACACTGTTAATTGTGATTCAGAAAACTATTTATATTTCTAACTGCAAGCTATACTAAGTTACATTTGTTACTTTTCTGCAAATTTTACGTATAAAGATACCTTTTGCTCAAAGAAAAGCTCTCGAAACACAAGTTGTGCTGCTAAAGTGTCGGCAGCTTTTGTGATTCTGCTACTGGCAGCTTCGGAACTTATTGCACACCTGAAATTGATAATCTCCCATTCGACTTTCCAGACAAGCAAATTGTAAAAATGTCCGAATACGTGGTTTCTAAAGAGCTTGAAAATCTAAAAAGGAAATCTGCTCCGTATTCAGGTGAGCTGCCTGTCAAGTCAATCATTGAATATGCAGTATTTCTAGTTAAACCTGTAAAATCGATTATCAATCAAAGCTTCAGAGAACAAAAGCTCCCGCGAGCCTAGAAGAACGCTTACGTACGCGTTATTCCTAATGTAAAATACTCAAAATACTGTGAAGAGCTCCAACCCATATCACTAATCCCCAATTTAACCAAAGTCACCGAGTCGTTCTTATATCCAAAAATTTTTAGCAAAAATGCCCGTGCCTCGACCGTTACCAGCACTGGTACCAGTGCAACTTACTACTTAATGCGGCTCTGTCATCTAATTAATGAATCACTTGAAAAAGGAAGTACCATACTTTATCTGTTTTTGTCCGACTATCGCAAGGCGTTCGATTTAATAGGCTTATGCCACATCACAGCTTTGCAGAATCTGAAACGGATGGACTCTAGAAAAGCCATGATTCTACTACTCATAGTAGACTTCCTGAGACATCAATATCAGTGCGTATATGCACTTTTTCCAGAGGATATTGACTCTGATTTGGCAGAAATAATATCCGGCGCTCCACAAGGCACTAAACTTGCTGCCCTCTTGTTTTTAATCTGTCATTAACTGTGTTATATGTGACAACGGTGGCGAAAAATTTATTGATGATTTGGCAGTTTTGCTGAGGTGCAATCTTATTGGGAGGCCTCAAGTAATCCCCCAGTTCGATAGTGACCTAAAAGACAATTTCAGAGATCGGTGCATTTCAAATGGGCTTCAGATTAATGCTAATAAGACCAAAGTGATGCGCTTGGATCCTCTGAAAAGAAACTTTGCTTTTCCTGACCCCTGGTACCCTACTACTTTGACTGCAGTTGTCCTTGGTCTGACAGCCAGTAACGATTGTTCATCTAGCCCATACGTCACAAGCCTTGTAAGAAAGGACAACCATGTATTGTGATCCTTAATCACACTGTGTCTTTTGGGTTTTTCTATAAAGCAATTAATGCTCCCGTACACGGGTTATGTGCGCCCTTTGCTTGAATATTCATGCCCAGTTTGGGGACCATAAGTGCATAATATCGACTACCTCAACGAAGAAATTGAAACATTTTAAAAAATGGTCTTGAAAATTATTCTAGGAACCAAGTATGTCACTTACGAATGTGCCCTCGCAGCTGTACAAATCCCAACCTTTAAAGAATTTGCAGGTACCATCTGATGTGTGAGTTTGGACACTCCGTGCTTTTTAGTGATTAATTTAAAAAACTTTTTCCACAAAAAAAAGTTTTTCAAAGAATAGTAAAGAATATAAATGTTTTTACTTTTTTAACTTTGATAAATCAAATAATACTAACTTTTTGATTACTAAATATCAGTATGTTTATACTTAACTGACAATGCACATTTATTTGTATATTTTTTCAGTAAAGCGCAAATTTTGTTCTGACCTTGGGAAGGCAAAGGGGTGTTGCGCCCAACTTATGTTAATTTCTGCTCGTTTTGAGATTGACTCGGTTATTTATTGTAATTTCTGTCCGTTTTGGGTTTCATTTATTTATGGATGATGATTTGTGGTAGTTTCACGCTTGGTAGATTATTTGATTTTATTTTTGCCCGTTTTTTGTTTATGGAGTTCTTTACTTTTCTTTGAAAAACTTATTTTGTGGAAAAAGTTTTTTAAATTAATTTTTGTTTGTTTTATATTGACATAGTCTTTTCAGGAAAAAAAAAAATAATACTTTAAAGCTTTTCGTTTTTTAAGACTAGAGCTTGGCCTGCTATTTGTATGCTGGAGAAAGATTTTCGGCAATTTTTAACAACATACCCTCTTTTAAAAATCTGGACACAAATAGTACTGTTTAATTTAGTTATACCTCCGCTAGTTGACCTGAAATGGAAAACTTGATACTATTCGCAAAAAAATCTGTTTACTTTCTTTGATAGCTTGGATACACTTACGCTATTTTGATTTGGTTAAATTTTATGAGCAGAAATGGGAGGGTGGGCGTGGGACTGGAAGGGGGATTAGTTGCCCTCAAATCACTTTCGACTATTAAAAAGGACATCAGCCCTTTCTATTTTCAATTGAATGAGCCCTTTTTGAAGTTCCCACGACAACTCCTTCGATACAAAGTGCCCTGGTCTAAACAACAACATCAACAAAAAATAATATATCATACCCACATCAATCTTTACTGTGAAAATTTCAAGCCTTCCAATCACTTTCGACTATTAAAAAGGGCACTAGGCCTTTCGATTTCCAATCGAATGAGACCCTTAAATGACAACACTTTTTATAAACACCTAAGATGCCCTCAGGGCATAAATTACAAACCTTACACTAAGGTCTGCTAGGGTGGTTGTCATTCTTCAAGACCTAATTTCCAGAACTTTCAACTACGTTAAACAACATGGCTATCTGAAAATTCTATTGGATGAGTTTGGGGAAATGGTGGGCGTAATAGGGGCGGTAGTCGATCTCTAGTCACTTTCAACTATTAAAAATGGCCCTAGCCCTCTCAATTTCGAATTGAATGAGCCCCTTTTGAAGTTTTACGACGACTTTATCTATAAAAACCTTATATGCCCCCAGGGCAGAACTTACAACCATTGCCCTTGGGGCTCTGGGGGGTTTGTCATCCTTAAATACATAATTTCAAGAACTCATAACTAAGTTGAACAAAATGGCTGTCTCTAAACTTTGATTGAATGTTTTTGGGGAAACGGTGGGCGTAAGAGGGGAGTTAATTACTCTCCACTCGCTTTCGACTATTAAAAAGTGCAATTTCAATTTCCAATCAAATGAGCCCTTTTTGACGTTTCTATAACAACTTTCTATATAAACTTTATATGCCCCCAGGGCATAACTTACAACCCTTGCACTCAGGGTCTGAGGGGGTTATCATCCTAAAAGATCTAATTTCAAGAACTTTCAACTACGTTGAACCAAATGGATATCTCAAAATTTCGATTGGATGTGTTTGGGAAAAATGGTGGGCGTGAGAGGGGCGTTAGTCGCTATCCAATCACTTTCTACGCTTTCAATAAAAACCCTATACGCCCCCATGGCATAACTTACACCCCTTGCCCTGAGGGCTGTGGGGGGGTTGTCATCCTTAAAGACCTAATTTTCAAAACTTTCAACTACGTTGAATAAAATCACTATCTAAAATATTGATTGGATGTGTTTGGAGAACAGATGGGCGTGAGAGTGGGGTTAGTTGCCTTGAAATCACTTTCGACTATTAAAAAGGGCACTAGCCCTTTAAATTTCCAATCGAATGAGCCCTTTTTTAATTTTCTACTAAGAAGATTTCTATGAAGACCCTATGTGCCCCCAGGGCATAACTTATAACCATTGCCCTGAAGACTGTAGGGTGAGTGTCCTGCTCAAAGGTATAATTTCCAGAACTTTGAACTGCGTGGAACAAAATGGCTATCTCAAAACCTTTATTGGAAGTGTTTGGGGAAATGGTGGGTGTGAAAGGGTGTTAGTTGTTTTCCAATCACTTTTGACTATTAAAAAGGGCACTAGCCATTTCAATTTCCAATCGAATGAGCCCTTTTTGAAGTTTCTGCAACAACGCGTTATATAAAAACCTTATATGCCCCCTGGGCATAATTTACAGCCCTGAGGGCTGGGGGGGGGGTTGTCATCCTCAAAGACCTAATTTCCAGAACCGAAGACTACGTTGAATAAAATGGCTATCTCAAAGTTTTGATTAGATGTGTTTGGGGAAAAGTTGGGCGTGAAAAGGGGGTTAGTTGCCCTCAAATCACTTTCGACTATTAAAAAGGGTACTAGCCCTTTGAATTTGAAATTGAATGAGCCCTTTTCAAGTTTCTACGACAAAGATTTCAATATAAACCTTATATGCCCCCAGGGCACAGTTCACAACCCTTATACTGAGATCTCTGAGGGGATTTTCATCCCAGAAGACCTATTTTCCATACATTTTAAATACATTGAAAAAATTTAATATCTTAAATTTTTGATTCGATGTGTTTAGGAAAATGTTGGGCGTGATATATGGGTTAGTCGATACACAATGACTTTCAACTATTAAAAAAGGTATTAGCCCTTTCAATTTCCAATTGAATGTGCCCTTTTGAAGTTTCTACGACAACGCTTTAAAAAAAAACTTTATTTGCCCCCAGGGCATAACTTACAACCCTTGTCCTGAGGGCTGTGGGGGAGGGGTTGTCATGCTTAAAAACCCAATTTCCAAAACTTTCAACTACGTTGAACAAAATGGATATCTAAAAATTTTGATTGGATGTGTTTGGGGAAAAGGTAGGCGTGAGAGGGGAGTTAGTTGCCCTCAAATCACTTTCGACTATTAAAAAAGGTACTAGCCCTTTGAATTTCAAATCGAATGAGCACTTTTTCAAGTTTCTACGACAAAGATTTCAATAAAAACCGTATATGCCCCCAGGGTATAACTTATAATCCATGCCCTGAGGGTTGTGGGGGAGACGATAAAATGACTGTCGTTTTAAGTCTGTCCCCAAGTCAGAATTTAAAATCCACTCCCCCCCCCCCCTCTCCAATACTCCCTAAAAATTTCGGATAGATTCCCCTGGTTATTCCCGAGATGTTGTTGTTAAGTTAGAAAATTAGGTGTCTTTTTATTCGGGTATACGTTCCGTTTCTAGAGTAAACACTTGGGAAACTCTCGGAAAAAAACGGCATGAATAGATTTTAGAATCTGCTGAATTTTTCGACTTATATTAGTTGTATGTTAGTCAATTAGAATATTTGATTTTAGTTCAATCTTTCAATAATTGATATACCAGAAGTAAACACAGAAGTAAAGAAACATTTACTAACGCCACCCTATGTTGGTCCAGATCTACCACCAGCTGTCGTTGAAATATCTCTTCGGACTAGTGATGGTGACTCAATGGCTCTTGAACTCTGGAGTTTTAGGTAAGTGAGTCTTGTAGAAACATGATAAACAATAAGTAGAACAATAGGGAAATATATTATATAAGACAGTGGAACCCGACTTTAATTGAGTATTTCGACCCTATATCCAAGGGCCGTCCTCAGCAAAATAAATGAAGAAAAAAAAACAATATAAAAGAAACTAACTTTAAAATTCAATTGTAAAAACTAAAAATTGTGTTTCCAAAACAACCCTAGCATCATCACTTCAAGGAAGTTCAACCAGGACTGGTACATCAAGCGAAATGAAAAACAGTTCATTCAAATGGAATAAGAAACACTTACAAACAAGGTCTGAAAGATAAACTTGCCGTTTTGGCAGCCAGCCTAGAAGGTCTATCCGTAGCAGGTTAAATGGAATTGTTTACTGATTTTTTAATATAATTAGTTAAATCATTTCTAATTAAATTTGTATATAATGCATTAAGCGAATATTCCCCCAAATTATTATTTACAGAAGTATTACTATTTATTTTTATTTTAATTTCAATTGCCTCTCGAACAACCTGTTTTATGCCTAGATTATTGCGAATAAGGGGAGTTTCTTCAAAAAGCATTTTATGGCTAGGATTATCATAGGTATCACTGCTTAAAGCAGAATCACAAGAAATATTTGTACTATTAGAATTTAAAGCTTTAGTTATGTCGTCTTTGTGTTGTTGTAGGCGTTTTTTAAATATTGATGGGTTCTACCAACATAAAAGTTGCCACAGTCACATGGTATTTGATAAACCCCTCTTTGGCGAGTATCTGGGGTTATATCTTTACCAGAGTAAAGGAGATTCATGATTTTAAAATTATTGGTAAATACTACATAAAAATTATTTTGTGTGCAAACTTTTTTCAAACTTGTAGTGATTTTTGGAATATATGGAAGGTAAATTATATTTGAAGGTTTGGCGGGTAAATTATATTTGAAGGTTTTACTTCAAATGGTAAAAGACCCTTGATTTTACGGGAGTGTCTTGCCATTCTTCGACTAATTGTATTGTTAATAAAGACATTAGGATAACCGTTTCCAAAAAGTATGTCTCTAAAAATTTTTAGATAATCTGTGATGTGAGATTCAGAGCAAATGTTTAGGGCACGATCTACAAGAGAGGAAACAACAACTCTTTTACTTTGTGGGGGTGTTTGGATTTAAAATGTAGATATCTGTAGTTTTATGTGGGTTTTCTGTAAATTGTAAAACCCAATTTATCAATGCTACGAATAATTAATACATCCAGAAACGGTCATTTATTTGCATTTTCAATTTCCAAGGTAATTTGTAGGTTTTGATCATATGTATTAAGGTGATCTAGAAAGCCTTGTATATAAATTTAATTAGAAAGGATTTAACTAATTATATTGAAAAAACAGTAAATAATTTTACCCAACCTTTTATGGATAGAACTTCTAGGCTGGCTGCCAAACCGGCAAGATTAGCTTAAAGACCTTCTCTGTAAGTGTTTTTTATTCCGTTTGAATGAACTGCTTTTTTCATTTCGCTAGATGTACCAGTTCTGGTTGAACTTCCGTGAAGTAATGACTTTAAAAAAAAATAAAAAAAATTGCTGTTTTGAAAAAATTAGTTTTTAGTTTTTACGATTAATTAAGATGTGGGAACAATAGGGATATAGGGTCGAAATATTCATTTAAAGTCTCGTTCCACTGTCTTATATAAAAAAATTCCCTATTGTTCTACTTATTGTTTATGATGGAAAGCCAGTGTGGTCTTCGTCGCTATTTACGTGTAGAAACATGATAGTATGTTTTCAGATTCAGAGATTTTGTAACATCTTAAAGTAACCAAAGAAGCAGGTCTAGGCGCGTGTGTAAGGATTTTTGGTGGGGGGGGGACGATTAATAGCTGGATTACATGGAAATTGTGGAACATATCTGGAAAAAATTCCGAGTTTCTTAGGTTTTAGCATGGACACCTCAGTTCCCGAGTATTAGTGCTCAACTGTAAGTAACCCAGACTTCCTGTTCATTCGATTGCAAAGAATAAATACTGTGGCCACATTACAAATGTATGGTACAAAACCTCTGCTGATCGAAAATTTCGACTGAATATTTAGATTCTATCCAAAAGTTAATTACAGTCCAACATTTGAATCCTTAATCAGGAAAATTGAAAAAATCACTGCAAATATCGGCAATATTAACCAATGATAAAATTATGTCTACATAAAAAACGAAAAAAAATATTTTAATGAACGTTTCCCAAAAAAAGAAGTTTTTTAAAGAAAAATCAAGAGCCATATTAATTTAATTAATCACAATCCAACATTTTAATTCTTAATCAGAAAAACCGAAAAAAAATTGCAAATATCGTTAGTATTAACCAGTGATAAAATTATGTCAATAAAAAACGAACAAGAATTAGTTTGGTACACGTTTCCGAGAAAAGAAGTTTTTCAAAGAAAAATTAAGAGTCATATTATAACTGAACACGATCAGAAATAGTCACAATAGATTAGGAACTGAAATTACTATAAAAGAATTACACCCAAAACGAGCATAAATTGAAGCAAATGTTCAAATTAAACATAAAGATAGCTAATACTGTTGTAAATGAATAGATAAATTCTAGAACGAACCGAAATTAGATTGAATTATCAACTCAAGTTTAAAAACATCAGAAATTACCTTATACGAGCTAAGACTTATAAGCTAGTGTCATTTGCGCTTTGCTAGAAACACAATTTATTTTAAATTATTTATACTTTGTAATAAAATTGAGAAATCCAAAATTGATGAGACATCCGGGAATTAATCTCTTTGTATACTAAACATTTTGTCTACTTTTAACAATTCTTTCCGGTAATTTTGATTATTTTGGTGATTTTTGTTGTTGTTCATGCTTAGACATGTAAAACCCGCACTGTTCAAAATACATATCATTTTCAGTAAACCTCAAATGACCCTCATGCCTTTCATTGGGTTTTAGAGGAAGAAGAATAGTGCCCTCTTATTTTTAAGCCTTGATTAGCTCTATGGTATAATTTTGTGTTGTGTTGTTGCTAATGCTAGGACAAGCAAAAAATATTGTAGTACAGATCGTTTTCAGAAAAGAGTAAATAATCATCTGGCCTTTCGAAGGTTTTCATTCTCGTATTCGTCTTCATGATTTTGGTAATTTCTTTTTTTTTATGCTTCACTTTATTATTTGTATACTTCAGTTTATTTATGTTCTTTTTAAAATTAATTTAATTAATTGTTTCTGTACTTGTTATTTGTATTACTGGTGTAATTATTCATTTTATTATCTCTTCATTTTCATTTTTTTATTATCTCTTCATTTCTCTTCAATTGTCTCTTCATTTTTAGCTTTCGTTTATTCATTGATAAACTTCCCGTTCGCTTTAATTTTGAAAAATTATATGACTTTATTTGTGATAGTTTTGCCGCCATCCCTAATTTCCATGAATTGACGCCGCTGATCGGGTGTTTATCCGTGATAGTCACTCTCTCAAACTCCTAATGTCAGTCAACATTATACAAGCTCTTTTTAGGCATGCCCATTTTCTTTTAAATTTAATGATTTATTTGTGAAATTGAGAAGAAGATGGAGGGACAGTTTTTATGCATATGTTGGTTGAGGGTACAACATTTTATAGGTTTTGATATAGTTTTAGGGTGACAAGGAGGGTAATCATGGAGATGAACGTAATATTGATGAATGTAAAAGTGATGGAGATGGCTGTTAAATCGATGGATCTTGTAAATTTGACTTTTCAAATAAGGATAGTGCTGGTATTAGTACTGCTACTAAACTGGGTTGGTTATCCAATATTAGTTCTATTTATGGTGATAAAACTATATCAATTAGAAAACGGAAAAATTAAAAAAAAAACTTTATTTTATACTCCCATTCTCTTCTTGCTTTAGAAGGTATCATAGAAGAGCGTATCACATTTTTCGCTTGAGAGCAAGAAGTAAAAAAATTAAAGTAATTGAGTTGCTGCGTAACACAGTTAGAGAGAATACAAAAATAGTATCAATGCCATCTAAAAGAACGGATTGAAGAATATGATTGTTTTTTATGAGACATCAATTTAATAATTATAGGTTTTACCTCATTTTGCTGTATGTTTTTCAAATGTGTCTTATACTATTTCAAGTTTTTCGGAAAACACGGATCCTCCTATGTCAACTCCGTCGACGATTTATAACCGAATGGTCACTCTCTTGAAGTCTATATTGGCCGTAACTCGTACAGTTCCTGCTTACAAGCTGGCTAGAAGACAAGGATCTGATACATATATTATATGCTACCGGGTTTATGCTGGTCATCAAAGTTCAGTTGTTTTAGGTATTTAGTTTTTCTGTAATATTTTATTAATTTATTTTACTTAGGAGTAGTTCTGACGTAGGCACTTGGGCAGGAGAACTGAAAAGGAGAACAAAAAGCTGTTCAATAATACGAGCAACACGATGAAATCATTGTTCCGACAAGAAGCTTGAAAAAGAGCAATTGAATTTCCTTTACAAATTTTGATGTTGTCTACAAAAAAGTAGGCTAAGTATACGAAATATGACAACTAATGAGTTCTACTGTGGGAAATAAGTTGCCTTGGAAAATGGAAAATCTTAAGTGGTGGTTTGAGATTATGGGTATCAATCTGTATATAACCTGTTTATATCGACATCAGATTTATTTTCGTTGGTTTCTTTGTTGTAAAGACGTTCTATTGGTTATCACAATAAGTTATGTCTTTCTATCTAGAAATATCCAGCGAAACATATTGACTTGTCTATATTCTCAGGTATGGATTTCTAATGTTATGTCGTAAATTATTTACTATGTTAATATTCTACTTTATGTCAAGTATTTGGTCCTAGATCACTTAGTCTAGTTCCACAGTCGGAATCGCGAATAAATAGATTGTCGTCGTATTAAGCAAAACAGTATTCTAATACAATCATACAATAGAAAGTAACTCTTCACTTAAAAAAGGAATCCCTTAAAAACGAATTGGGGGGGGGGGGGGGTCTCGACTTGGGAACAATGTTTTTACTTGACCCGGTTACAAGACAAAAAAAAATTAATGCACAATGTTTTCTTTTACTTTTAAGAATAGTCCTTCGACAAGCGTTTTGTAATAATTTTACTTCAAATAAAAAAATAGAAGAAACTAAAAGCAAAAGTACAAATTCTAAAGTAACTTAATCAAGATAATGCTTAATAAGTTTTAATGTTTTTAATAATCGTTTTTAGCAGTAAATCTAACCTTAGTAAACGTTGATATTAGAAAATCAAATAACACAGCTTTGATATTTTTTGAAGTGTTCATTTAAATCAGTGTAAGCTTAAAATTAGCTTTGTATGTTACAGTTAATCGGTTTAATTCTTTAAAATGGGATTGTCCCACCGCCCCCCCCAGGGGGGCTTTTAAGGCTCATATTTTCGCGTATCTTCCTCTGTTTGCTACAATTTTTTTTTCATATATTAAACATATACAAATCTAATTAGTAAAATGTGAAGACGAAGTGAAAAAAATAGAATATTTGGTGAAATGTCCAATATAAAAGTCCATAGATGTGAGTCAAACTCATAGATGGAGACAAAAAAGATCAACGTCGTACCACATTTTTTTCTGAGTATTAAATCAGAACTTAGTGCAATTTGTTTTATATTTAGCTTGGTGCATCTGAATGATCGTATTAAACTCGTAATGATCGTATTGAATGTTGTTAAAATTCGGCGAGACAGAGAGGGGGGGGCTAATCAATATTTTGCCCAGGACGCAAGAGAGGCCTGAACTGCCACTGTTCATCTATTTCCTGAGAAATGGCACTATACTATCCATTAATTTCTTACAACCTGAATGAGGAATAGCGGTAGTGCTGATATCCTTTTTTGGGTGTATTTCTTGAGTCTGTCAATGGCCCTTGGACTTTCTGTTTACAGTCTATTCGCGGCATGACCCTAAAGAAAGAACTTGGAGAGGTTTGGGCTCATAATATGGGACATCTGCTCAAAATCAGTGATCAAAATCACTGATCCTATGGCCCTTAAAGTATCTAAAAAAGTTAATTTTTTTCAAAATTGTTCTCCTTTTCCTTTTCCCACATGGCTTAAAATAAAAACAAAAAATAAGCTTGGACCATCCAGGCTGAAGTTGCCTATAGGAGCTTAAAGTTTAAAAATTTCACCTAAAAACAAGTTTTTCGACTTTAAATTTTCCCTTTTGTAGATAATATAAAAGATTTCAGCTCTAAGCATGTCACAAAATCCCTGGTTTCACAGAGAACGCTAAACCATAGGCAATATTTCTTTTATGCTCCATTTTTCACGTCCTAAAGTCTTGTTTCTTAGTTGTCGTTTTTGTTTTATTATTATTTGTCACTTTAGCTTCAAATCTTTCATTTCACTTGTAGAAGCGTTTTACACAGTTTATTCTTTACCAAGTGTTCCATTGAGGTCAAGGCCATACCCAGAGGGGGGTTAGGGGGTTTGAAGCCCTCCCGAAATGTTTTTTAACTCGTAAAAACGTAACAAAATGGATTTAAACAAATTTTGTATGCGTTTTTTAAGGGTTTTTTGTCTAACCCCCCCTCCCCTCCCCCCCGAAAAAAAATCTTTGAGTAAAACCCCCTCTGAAAAAAAAATCCTGGGCACGGCCTTGATTGAGGTTCATTTTCTTTACCACTGCTTCAAGGTCTGGTGGATGAATTGAGAATATGCTGTTCTAAATGTGTGTAGGGATCTTTCTTCTTTTTTAGTTTTTTTTTTTTTTTTAGATCACAAGCTCTAAAGTTTATTCACAGAAATTCAGGGCCTCACTTTGGCATTAAGCTTGTTAAAGGTTATTTAGAAGTCTTTCTTTGAACACCCTGACCTGGTCTTTGTGGTCTTGCCCATTTTCTACAAATATCTTTCGATTTTGGACTAACAAAAAGAATAAATGTTATATTTTGAAACAAACCCAATCTTGTCACTTTTACTCGTTGTTAAAACTTTGTAAAATCAAAAAATGAAAGATATTTATGTAAAAACCCAGATTACGGCTCCACCCAGGCCATTTCGGATCTCGTTTCTGATTTCTGATGTTAGATTTTCTACTTCTTCTGTAGTTTTTATTATTTGCCATTCATATCTTTATTTATCATTTGTGAAATTTAAGTTTACTTAAGAGAGAGGGGAGAACTCATGATTAGACAACAGTGTGTGATTAATAAACAAGTAAAAGGGAAGTGGGTTCTTATGAATGGCTTAACATATATCCTTATATCACATATTTCACCTATTGCTTAAATTCCGCTGTCCTCTACCAAAACTTATTCTCCACACTAGGATTCGATATCGAAGTAAGGATGGACCTCCCCCAATGTCGGTACGACAAATCGAATGAGTAGTCAATCATCTATGATTTTTTAGATTTAATGTTTTTTTAGATACCACTTAGCATCTGAAGGAATGGAAACAGACTTTAACCAGTTTTCACAGTCATGAAACTTAGTATACATGTCTAGCAGAATACGAAGAGGCAGAGACGGAAATAAATTGGAGTTCGGAAAAATCTATTGACGAAACTATATATCTTCATCTGTTTTTCCAATTCCAAAAATTGGAAAAAAATCACTATTTACGTTTTATCGAAAACTTGAAAAATGCAGATGCTAGGTTTTGGGAGAGGACAGCTGAGTTTTATTCTTATTCTTTGCTGTTTCCAGGAGAAGGTTCAAAGTTGCATCAAATTGGTCAAGTTGCGACTCCTTTTGGTACAGTAGGTGCTGTTGTCGAATATCGGACACATTTAGCCCTCAGCCCTCATAAAGCAGAAATTCCTATTTTGATAAAGAGTGATCATTTTCAACCGGAAAGTAGTCCAAAATCTTGCAGGGAGGCAGCCATTGCTTTAAGGTAAGTCAATAGTTTTCATTGGCAAGTAAATATTAAAGAAGTGTCATTTCAGTTGAACATAGACGTGTCTGAAATTTCTAACAAATAAGGAAATGCCGTGACCCCTTTCAAATTGTGCTTAAGAATTGTTAAACCATTAATTTACCAGTCACTTGACTTGACCTACTTGATTTAATCCTCATGCCACGGTGGCGTTGAGAGTGCCGTCAGCTACAGAAGCAGAGTTGCGACCACGGTCGTTTCCAGAAGTGCTACAATTGCCCAAACGTGCTACACAGCGTGCTACACATCGATTTTCTGTGCTATAGTAAAAAAAATTTACTGTAATAGTGCTAAAATAGCACTTTTGTGCTATTTTAGCAACCCTAAAACGTGCTTCAGTGCTACGCTAGTGCTAAAATAGCACTTTTGTGCTACAGGTGGCAACCCTGTGCAGAAGATGTTCGAACCAGTGGAGTGTCCGCTGGGTAGCCTGCTGTGAAACGAGTGACTGGGTAGTCACACCTTGCAGTCAGCCATTGCCGACAGAGCCTGTCCATCGGATTGCCTCAAGTCTCCTGAGCCCCTTAGATTGAAGAGTAGCAAGACGGCGCTGGACAGCTGGAGTTGCAGGCCAAGTCTCAGCTTCATACAACATGATCGAACAGACTCCAAAGATCTACATTTTTGTAGCTAGTTTGATTATCGGCTTCATCCAGACTTGACTCAGCCTACTGAAGACGGTAAAGGCCTAATGTACCAGTTACCTGCACATAAAACATATTCTTGATTTTAGATAAAGATGGTTTGATATAAAGTCTGCTAAAATTCAAGATATGTGTTTCGTTGTAAAGCGTACGCATTGCAGATATAGAAAATTTACAGTTTCTGTAATACCACCATCAAATTTTTAATTTCTCCGAAGTATGTGTAACCAACAAACCACCTGGTATTAGCTAGGCGGCAAAAAGCCCTAAAACTGCCGATAACGGTCCCTAACTTATCGATAATTGACGATAAAAATTCCAATAAGATTTTGCCGGTGAAAATGATAGCCCATCCATTAACTGGTAAATTGTCCTATACAAAAAACAGCAAATTGTCCTGTCAAAACGCGATTGCTTTATCAGGTATCAACTTCGATAGTTTTAAAATATATATATATATATATATATATATATATATATATATATATATATATATATATATATATATATATATATATATATATATATATATATATATATATATATATATATATATATATATATATATATATATATATATATATATATATATATATATATATATATATATATATAGGATGGCAAAATGAATTAAATTAAGTATTGGTGTATGATTTATTAGGCAACACTTCTCAATAGCTACTAGAAATTTGGCTTCACTTGCTTTTCGAACAATAACCTGTTTGACTATTCAGTCAAGCGTTGAATTAATCATGTAGGAGGATTCCTAGTTTTGGATTTTTTCACTTAGCCAAGTCAAGTTGTTCTACTGGTTTCTACTGGTCTACGGAATTGTAGTAAATATTTACCAGTCAAATCTCCCTTTATCCTTGAACTATGGTTCAACCAAAGTTGACCTGACTTCTGTCAAGTGAACTTTAATTATGAGAAGGTCCGAAAATCAAGGGTTCCCTTCTTTGTTAGATTGTCAGGAAAATTGTCGAAGGAACCTAAATGGAGTTCTTTTTAAATATCTTAAGACCACCTTTTTGAAACATCCTAAAATCTATTAGTGAAATACCCGACATGTTTAAGTCACTGTGCGGTCATTTTCCTCAGTAACAGGAACAAGGGCGTATCCATGATTTTGTTCGGGGGTGGGGTACAATTTTTTATGTTTCAAAAATTTGTGTGTGCATTTTGGTTACGTTTTTACGATTCGAACAAAAATTTCGGGGGGGGGGGGGTCAAACCCAATAACCTCCCTCCCTGGATACGGCCTTGACCAGGATGTATGAAAAGTCAACTAGAGTTCGAGGGCTAAACGGTTCGAGTTGCTATAACCACGGTGGGTAAGACGCTCGAAGTTGACTGTAGTTCAACCAAAGTCCAAGGTTCGAGCACGCTCATTGTTGCGTTGCTATTGCTAGGCTTGTATTAACCGGTTTCGAGGCATTGATGAGAGGAGAAGCTCCTTATATAATATTTTTAAATAAAAAAAAAAAATTTTTTAAATAGTTGAAAGTTTTTTCAACTGAAAGTAAGGAGCAAAATCAAAACTTAAAAAAAAACAGAAATTATCATGTATATTAGGGGGTTCGCCCCCTAGTCAATACATCGCTCTTTACGCTAAAGTTCGAATTTTGATCCAAATCTTTAAGAATGACCTCTTAATCACAAGGGCCGTTTAATTAGAATAAATAGCTCTTTTGAAAGAGCTACAACGCAAATAATTGACAGCTTTTTCCGGTAAAATTATTCAGATTTTCTGGATATTCAATCCACGGGTTAGTTAATTATGAATTCCGTCATCTGACACACTTGCGGGACTATAAAATTACTTTTTGAGTAAACTCCTAATATGGTATTCAACAATACTTTTCAAATTTAAAAATACCATCGTTTAATTTAAAAATACATGTGAGCAAGAATGTATCCAGGAGGGTTAGGGGGTTTGTACCCCCTCCCCTCTAAAACAAAAGAATGTTTGTCCGAATCGTAAAAACGTAACAAAAATGAATATAAACAAATTTTTGATTCGTTTTTTTTTGTAAGCCCCCCCCCCCTCCCTCGAAAAAAAAATCTAGATATGGCCCTGCATGTGAGGGAAAATTTGGGAAAAAACGTCAAACGATCAACTTCGCAAAAGACAAGACAGGCAAACAAACAGATAGTGTCTTATTGTGCAGTAGACTAGACAGCCTCTGTGCATGACCTAATAAAAGTATAGCAATTATAATTCATGAATATCAGTTATTTATTTGTATTCTCTGACTGTCTACTTCTTAACTGGAGACAACATATAAATATTCAGCCATATGCATATTAACATGGAGACCTGTGGTTTTACTGAGCTTGCAAGATTTCTGAAAATCGCATACTGAATTCGAAATCACTGAACACTGAATTAATGTCATTCAAAGTTTATGCTCTAAGCCTTCATTAGCCTGCCAATAGATGTGATGCTTATATTAAAATCTGAAAAAAAGTTGCGTAGCCAGAAAGGGAAAGGCTTTCTAGGGGTCTCAAACATCCATCATTTGATTTGAAAAGTTTTATAAAAAAAAATATCAGTTTGTTGATTAGATAAATGTGTAGTCAAACGCCTTTCTTACTTATCCCCTCCCACCACGTCCTCTCCTAAAACGGATGATACCCCCTTAAAAAAAAACTACTGTATTTAAAGCATGCTCTATTATGACTTGATTTTGATGAAAATCAAACACAAGCTTTCGGAAAGAAAGAGTTCAATATAGTAATGCACATAATGTTTTGGGTCAATTAATTAAAATCTTCATTGAAATATTTCTAGGAAATCCTTGGCTTTCTTTTTGTAGCAAGGTTTGATAACTTTATATGCATAACAAAATAATGAAAAATAGACCTTGGGTGCCAAGCCCCATGGAGCATAACAGCTACTGTGACCCATGGGCCATACTTTGGGAGCCACTATATCTCACAGGTGACAAATTCGTGTGCTCTTTTATCACATTTGCCGATGCGTATTAATTATTGTAAGTTTTCAAACAGTTCGTGGTAACGAACTGTAAGTAAGGAGCGACCCGGCTCAATAGTAACGGAAACTCTAAAAGTGGAGTGTTGATACCAATAGATACATCAAAAGAATCAGATTTTTATGCTGATTTCAAACATATAAGTTTAATCTTACTCACCAAAAGTTATGCGCCTGAGAAAATTTGCCTTATTTTCGAAAAAAGGGGGAAACAACCCCTAAAAGCCATAGAACACCATCATATTCAGTGTATCAGAGAATCCTACTATAGAAGTTTCAAGCTCCTATCTGCAAAAATGTGGAATTTTGTATTATTTGCCAAAAGAAAGAACACGGATGCGTGTCTATTTGTTTTTTTTTCTCAGGGGTCATCGTATCGACCCAGTAGACCTAGAATATCGTGAGAGGGCACATTCGAACGGAAATTAATAGTTCTAGTGGCCTTTTTAAGTTACCAAAAAAAATTGGAGGGCAACTTGGCATCCTCCCAGGCTCATTTTTCTCCCGAAGTTACCCAATCAAAGTTTTTAGATAGCCATTTTGTTCAGCATAGTCGAAATCAAATAAATATGTCTTTGAGGATAACTTAATGCCCCAAAGTTCCTGGGGGAAGGGCTGCAAGTTATGAACATTGTCGATTGTTTACATATAGTATTGGTTAATGGGAAGTATACAGATGATTTTAGGAGGAATTTTTTTCTGGTTGTGGGGGGGGGGGGTCGCATGAAGGGGTTAAGGAGGGCGTCGGATGAGGGGTTTACGGGGGAGGTTCTTTCAATGAATGATGTTTCCTTGGGGGAAGGGACATTTCTATTAAGGGGACGCCGGATTTCCCAGCATTATTTAAAAGACGATCAGAAATTAAATAAAAAACAAATTTTTTCAACTGAAAGTAAGGAGCAACGTTAAAACTTTAAACAAACAGAAATTATTACGTATATGAGGGGTTCGCCCCCTAGTCAATACCTCGCTCTTTACGCTGAATTTTTTTTTAGTACTTTCAAAAGAGCTATCTATTCTAATTAACCGGCCTTTGTGATTCGAACAAAATGCGAACTTTAGCGTAAAGATTGAGGCATTGACTAGGGGGGGGGGGCGATTTCGCTAATATTCGTAATATAAACATACGAATATAGAAGTTCGTTACGTAAGTTACGTCAGAACAAAATTTCGAGAAAGCCATTTAGCCAAAAAAAGTAAAATTAATATGCGAATCTCGTTTAAATTATTCACGTACGGTGAGCCAAAATCAAAGCTGCATTAATTCAAAAACTTTCAGAAATTAATTTTAAAAAAACAAGTTTTTTTTACTGAAAGTAAGGAGCGACATTAAAACTTAAAACGAACAGAAATTATTCCATATATGAAAGGGGCGGTTCCCTCCTCAACGCCTCGCTCTTTACGCTAAAGTTTGACTCTGTCTCACAATTTGATTTTTTAAGAAAAAAAAAACTTTAGCGTAAAGAGCGTGGCGTTGAGGAGGAGACAGCCCCTTTCATATATGGAATAATTTCTGTTCGTTTTAAGTTTTAATGTCGCTCCTTACTTGCAGTTAAAAATCTTTTTTTTATTTATTTAAAATTAGTTGTAAGGTCAACGTGTAATTATAGAAATCCTGCAATAAGTTATTTGTGTGTGAAGTAATCATCAAAGTCTATATCCACATTGTTTTTGTTTTTACCTGTATTAAGACTAGGTAATATTTACTGCGGTTTATAAGAATCATATTTACTGAGGTTCCTTGTCACTTAATATTTTTGACTAATGAATGGTTTTGCCATTCTGATTATGTTGTTTTTGGCATTGTTTGCCAGTTTTTTAGTGTTTTGGTTTTATGGCTCCGAAATGCAAATTCGGTCCTTCGGGGGTTGTGACAGAAATTTTTTGAAATGAACATCTTATCTCTCCTGTCTCTCTTATCCATGGAACGGTTGATTGTGTAAAGCCTTATTGCTTAGTTCATTTAGTTTCACTTTTATTTAGTAAACGTTCATTTTCGGATAGAGAAGAGTGCATGTCGTCTTGCTTACTTTTCATGGCATTAAACGTGTAAAATATATTAAACACCCTAATCGAAAATAATAAAAAAAAGTTAGAACTTGCTACTTTGAAATCAGGATTTCCAGTATTATTTTCCAAACAAATAATGAGAGATCCTCAAAGTTTGCTTATGTTTTGGAAGGGTAGTATGAAGTTCTATCAGTAATCAAAGTTATTTGATTTTTGAAAAGTTGAGCTTTGAAGTCAGGGCATTTTACTTAGACAAAATGTAGGGAATTCGTAGAATTAAAACCTCAGAAAGGAAAACGTCGCCGAAGGGATTTAGTTTTGGAAAAGTAATATCAGCTCTAGTCCTTTGATAAGATAAGATAAGATAAGATAAGTTTTATTCTTCATTAAATACACATACAGTATTAAATTTTATTAATCCCTCAAAGGCTCATTGGCCTGTACAAAGAGGGAAGACATATGAATTACAAACACAAAGATAAAAAAACAAAAGAAAATTTAAAATGATCACCTGCTCACATATGAAGGAGAAGAAAAGAAAATATAGATAAAATGGAAACTATAGAAAAAATTAGAATACATAAACTAAATTAATTAATTATATTAAATAGACTCAAAAAAAAAAAAAAAAAAGATCAAGGTAAAAAGCATTACCTTGTCTAGAAAAAAGTTACCTGTAGGATGTCAAGGAAATCGGTGTGCCATGACAAGTTTAGAAATTATTTCTTTGTTCACAGTTCATTTCAGGATATAGAAGAGTGTATGTCTTCTTGATTATTTTTCCTGGCTTTACATATCCAAAATATAATGACATGATAATCGAAGATTTTAGGAACCAAAAGAAGAAATAAATCGGAACTTCTCTCTTTTGAAATCATAATTTACGGTATTATTTCCGATTTATGAGAGATACGAAAAATTTGCCGAGGTTGTCGAAGAGATAATATGAAAAAAAAAGTCTACTTTCCCAGCTTAGAATAGTTTTGTTTTGACACTTTGTACAACATGAGGAAGAAAGTTTTTTTGTTCTGGAAAACTACAGGAAATTTTACATCTCCACTTGAACTCTTCTGCCCCGTTTTACGATTGCCATACTCGGATAAAATATTGAGTTTGCATCTTTAACCACTTTGGATCTACACACAGGTGGTCACGAGAAAACAAACAGCTGTGAAAGCAGTAGTCGCTGGATGGCCCAGCCACGTCTGCAATAAAAGGAGATTCTCGACAAAACCAATAATCAAAACCTCCCGCGCATTGGCTTGCGTGCACTATTACAGAGGGGGAAGGTAGCTTATCTTCTCTTTGGTGTTTTAAAGACAATTACTGTAAGTAACACATTGAAGACATACAAAACTGCTGTAATTTCAGGGTACAAACCAGCGAAGTAACTTGACTTCGATAAGGAAAAAAAATCCCAAAACCAAGAATTCATGATTATTTCCCACATGATTATTTCAACATCATCATTCGTCATCAACACACGTTGACTAAAGTCTATAAGCTATTGAGAAGTACTGCCTATTAAATCACACATCAAAGCCTAACTTGACTCCTTTAACCATCCTTCAGGTTTTTCTTTTGTGTATTCCTACTTGGACAAGTTTTGTATCAATGCTAAGGACACCAAATAAGAACTGATTTCTAAGAAAAAGAAATTTTAAGTGATCGTTCAATTTTTTTTTTTTTTGCATCAAAGAATGTGTGATATACCTAATTGCGAGAAACCTGGAGATCATGTGCTTTCAAGCTGTATTATCCTAGCAGATATAGACTCAGTATTGCCAAAACTACTATCGATTTTTCACACTCACTAGATCTCTAGGTGTATCTGTTGGTCCAGGGTTGGAAGCTCCGTCTAATCACCGGCGAATAACTTCTGAAATAATTTTTTCAGAAGAAAAACTTCTGAATCCAAAAAGTCGGTTATCTTTCGAAATATCCAGCAAGCCAATCCGGCCGAATGGTTGAATTCTATATTAGATACTAAACAGGGCGTGAATCAAAACCGTTTACTCATTTTTGTATTTTTTGAAACCCCAAAAGAAAATAAGGTACTTGTGCATTATACGGTATCCACGAAAGAAGTCAAGTTTGGTTAATGCCAATGAAATATAATAAAAAAGGAGGAATATATAATAGTTTAGAAACAAATTTGGGCTATATATTTGCACATTAGGGTTGGGGGGGGGAGGGGGTAAAGTATATCATATACTAAATACGTACCCTAACTTAACCTTGGTATCCCCCCCCCCTAAACCCCATAAAACAACAGGTTAAATATTGTAAACGCAATTAGCAATCACGCTTTGACATCCATTTATCTCTTGCAAATACCCGTTTGATGGGTTTCCATTAGTAGTTACTTGTACAGTCTATAGCGGTGGGTAACATAAAATACATAAGTACCGAAAATAAACTAAGCAACCGAAGATTCTCCGGAATACTTGGTAAGAAAAAACAACCTAGAAATTTCTGAAGCTCCTAAAAAAATGCAACCTTCCAAATATAAACATCTGTAAAATCTCAATTTCCTAAAATAAATTTTCTGTACCAAGAATCTAACAAATTTGTAATTTATGGGGGACAGAGGTGTCAATTCAGCCCTGAGGCGTTGGAAGGTTTTACAGCACGGTGATGAAGTATCAGTTTTCATATCCCTATCCGGCATTAACAAATGCCGTGAGGATTAAAAAAAGGTGTTTGTGTAAATGATGGACCATCAGATACTGTGGCTGGGACAGATTCACCCTCTAGCCCTTCCCCCCTCCCAGACCGTTATTTTTGTCTAATTCCTTTGGAAGTTAATCATTTTGCCTACGTGTACTAAACGGAATTTGACCTATATGTCCACGTGGTCTTGTTTGTTGACGCAGTAAGCCGACAAGAGCTGAGAACGGGTCTCCTCCTGGCGATTCTGTGCTGTTCTTGAATAAACACAAGAGTATTCTTGCGTGAAAAATTAGATTTAGTTGCGAATTTGAGTTTATTCTTAGTTTAGGACAAGCTGAAGATGCCTGGACTATTTGCATTTGAATGGTAAGAATCCTTAACTTACGAGATTTTGTCTAGTATGGACCGCCAAACTGTTACAAAACAACATAGGAGGGGGATAATCAATTATATTAACCACTAATTCTGACGTTTGGGCAGGAGCGGATCCAGGATTTTTTTTAGTGGGGGCGCAAAATAGTTTGATACGATATACTTGCTTTAGGAGCAAGTCTATTTAACGCAAACTTTCGTTAATTAAGCAAATTACACTACTTTAGACTACGTTAAGGGGTGGGCGCGCGCCCCCTCGCCCTCCTCCTGGATCCGCCACTGCGTCTGGGACAAGAAGCTGTGTAAAAATGGGCCTTTTTTGACGACGAGCCTCATGTAGGTTTGCAAATAAACCCAGAGAAATTTGATTTTCCGATAAAAGCGATTATTATATTCTTAAAGAGCATAAAAAAGGCATCGAGTGGTATGTTCACTTTATTTGTAAGTCAATAATATGAACTGCCAAAAATTTACCCAACATTCTACCTTCATTTTCAGTAATCATTTCTATTTCTCTGGCTTTAGTTCTGAAAATTCAATTCCTGTTATTTGAGTAGAATTTTAATTTTATATTGATTTTTCCACATTTTTTTCAAAATTTAGGAAATTTGTTTACATATCTTTAAAACCTTATAAAAGAGGTAAATTTTCGCAGTATATATTATTAACTTACGAATAAAGTAAACATTCCATTCGATGCCTTTTTTTATGCTTTTTCCAAATATAATAATCATTTTTGTCGCAAATGAATTTTAAATCCACCCCTATATATACCAATTCAGGGTATATATTTGCACATTAGGGAGGTGGGGTTAAAGTTTATTTCTGAGGCAAATGACAGATAAGTCTAAACTTTACTCCTACCCCCCCCCCGAAGGTGCCAATATATACCCTGAATTGAGATATGTAGGGGTGTGGTTAAATTTATTTGCGACATCGAGTGGTATGTTCACTTTATTTGTAAGTCAATGATATGAACTGCGAAAATTTTACCATAAAAGATAGGAACTTATCTGTTAGCCAGGACACACTCGAGAATTTGGATATATAAAATCAGATAATAACCGGTTTATTGCTCTTTGTATACGGAGACAATTAGCTTCGGCTCAGTGGAAAACTAAATTATAGCTATATTTTAATAAATATTTAAGGGGTTTTTCCCTTAAATACATTGTCAGAGGATTTTTTTTAAACAAATCGACTACTTGTATTGTTGGAAAATTTCAAGCGAAATAGTCAAAAATAAGCAGGACGGGCATTTCTTGTGCTTACAATATTGATAGAGAATTAAGGACTGCCACTATTTCTTATTTTTCTTCCCTTCCCCTTTTGGATTTTGAGACATGTCTTTTCTGGTAATCTCATTGAAAAAAAATCAATTCTTCCATTGAAAAAATAGAAAAACAACGAAATTTCCACCTGCCTACATTTAAAAAATGTTAGTTTGCCCCCCCCCCCCCCATTCCATTGGTAATGGATAATTTTCACCTAAATTGAAATTTCATTTGATTTGAACCTTCAGTCATGATAGATTTTTCATGAATTGAATTGATTCCTCAGTTTTGCTATGTCAAAAAGATGTAAATCAAGTTGTTAGAAAGATATGGATAACTTAAAAGTCAAAGCAATTTGATATGATCAACAATCTGACGGTTTCGCTTATGCAATCAAATCATAATTTTTTACGAGGTCGATCCACTTCCTCCATACATGGGATAATTTATGTAGCCTAAATGCACTCAGAAGTGACTTTAGGGTAGCCTATGCACTAGTGTTTTAATTTTCACTTAAATTCAATCTACTTTGCCAATTAATAAAATGCTTAGTGCCTTTGTTTCACTTGCTGGCATTAATAGTTACATTTTATTTTCTATAAAATATGAACACTGTGAAATATTTTATTATTTGAATTTCAAATCTTTGTCGTCAGTTGGGTTTTATCGGCCTGATATAAACTTGCTGCAACACTATCTTTATCAGAATTTTTGTTTGAATTTTAGGTACTGGTGCATTATGTGGGCACTGCTAAAGAAGTCAAGTTTGGTTAATGCTGTGAAATAAAATAGGATGAATATATAATAGTTTAGAAACAAATTTGAGCTATATATTTGCACATTAGTTGCGTAAATTGTAGCATACATTAAATACGTAACCTAACCTAACCTAGGTACCCTTCCCCTCCTAAACCCCAAAAAACAACAGTTTAAATATCGTAAAAGTAATGAAAACCACGCTTTGCATTCCATTTCTCTATAGCGGTCTCTTGCAAATAACCCGTTTGGCGGGTTTCGTCCCTCGTCAGTATATAGCAGTGTCCACATAATGCACCAGTACCGAATTTTACGCCCAATATCATGTTTTCGCGAATTGTTAGCTAACAATTCTGTTGCCGTTGTCCAAAAAAAATTATTTATGGGCTAACATTGTTGGCTAATAATTGGACGGCGGAAAAACCCCTTTAGTTGGTATTTTGATTCGGTTAGGTTACATCAAGTCTCGTCCCAACCCCCACCGTATTAATGAGCCCAGATATTGCCCTACGCTATATTCAAAAGTTTGCTTTCCAATTAGTTTCTATTATTTTTGTACTGATTTCTCCTCAAAAGTTTGTTCATGTTGGGAAATAGTGCGGTACTTATTAACAATCCAGTAGTCACGCGAGAAGTGAACTTTCATTAATGCTAATGAAATAAAACAAAATAGAATGAAAATATAATAGTTTAGAAACAAATTTGGGCTATATATAGTCCAAGTAAATGAGAGGCAAATGTTTAAATGGTGGGAGTAATTACCAATATTGCCAATTTAAAAAAAGAAAAAAACAAGTCAAGTGTTGTCTACAGTCTATAAGACTGTATCGGCCCAATTGGGGTAGGGTGGGGCTGGGACGCAATGGTCTCGGTAGCGGTCATTATATTTGGAAACGTGGTTAAATGGAGAATCGAATGGCGCTACTTTTTTTTTTATTATAGTGTTTAGTCGAGAATGGGAATCATTCTGAGCAATTTCTATAAAAATAAATATTAAACATTTTTTTCAAAAAACGCGACGTTTCATTTTGTCAGCAAACATTTGCTTCATTTCCTTAAAATAAAATCGCTTCAATGTAAACCATTCGGGTATTAGACATCACTTCTGCTAAGCAAAATACACCTGCCTCGACTATAGAAGCCATTCCGATTTCAAACGTTTCATCATTATAGCATGATACGTCCCACGAAATTGAGGATGATTTTACCCTCTGGGAAACAAGAAGGCATCTAAAAAATGTGCCAGAAGAGGAAACTGAAAAGTTTCACAATTTAAAACCTGGTCAAAATAAAACCACCATAAGACGGAAGCTGTCACCCATATTTAATGCTCAGTCGAAAAAAAAACTCCTTATGAAGGGAGGTGAGGCTTGCTTTGGTAGGGGCTTAGTTCATCAAATGGTGCTCAAAATATAATAACCATTGATATGCTAATCACGCAAAGTCAGTGGAAGTACAAAAATAGTTTATTTACAAATTCCAGGAATATATAAGGTCCATTGTCAGAGTCACAGAAGACTGTGACTCTTAGTCACAAACAAATGAGAACATCTTCATTATAAAATATATGAAAAATCTGATTTATTACAAGCTGTGGGTCAATTGTTTTTATGATATGGAAACTAGTTGGCCATAGAAATATGTAGGCTGATAGCTGCAACCTAGTAAAGAGCGAACAAACAGCCATAGTAACCAAAAGTTAAAAAACGCGTTTAGACAGAAACGCTTAGTGAAAAAAAAATGCCATCTGACACTGACTCAGGAATAATAATTTTTATTTCTGTTTGTATTAAAAAAAGTTTATTGCGAAAAGAAATTTATGGCAATTTCGAAAAAAAGCCTGAAACCCCTCGAAAATGGCGTTATATCAAAATGAACAGTGTACCATTGGAATCAGCATAGCTAAAAACCTTGTTCAGGGAAACCAAAGTCCCCAACCTTGAACGACAAGGAAAATCACTTTTTTGCATGGGTAGCACTTATCTGTCTCCCGTTTTTTTTTTGTTTTTTTTTTTCTTTTTTTCCAGGGCTAGAGGTTTACCAGAACACCATAGAGAAATGTTTAATAGCTCATTCAAAAGCTATTTCTCACATCTACGGGCTTTTCATAGATTTCACCATCTGAAACTGCCATATGGCACAAAAATGGCACATTCTTTGCCATTTCTCAAGGGGTGTGGCTAGCGGGCTACAAAAGACAGATGTTTAATAACTCACATAAAAGCTATTTCTCATATCTATATTTTCTTTATAAACTCCGCCACATGCAAGTGTTAAATGGCACTGAAAATGGTACTATTGATACCATGTCTCAATTGGGAAAGCTAGGGGCTAGTGGACTGCTAGAACTTCTTAGAGAGATGTTTAATGGCTGATTTAAAAGCTATTGCTCGTATATATTGCTCGTATCTACGTATCTCGTAATCAATTTTGCCATCCATAAGTGCCAAATAGCACAAAAACGGCACCTTTTGTCCCACCTCTTAAGTGGAAATGCTTCGAAGTATAAAACGGGACCATTGTAACAATTATGGTTCAAAACCATTATCTGAAGATTTCCAAGAACCCCTCCCGTATACTCTTCAAGTGCCACATGGCACTGAAATTGGCACTTTTCGTGCTATTTCTCAAAGGTTAGGGCTATCGGGCTACCAGAACATCGTAGACCGATATTTAATAGCTAATATCACTCATGTCTACGTTCTTCCTATAAATCCCACCATCTGCAAGTTCCAAATGGTACTTTTGGTGGCATGTCTAAAGTGCAAAGGCTGGAAATCGTGGGCTACGAGAACTTTTTAGAAAGGCGTTTAATGTCTCATTTTAAAGCTATTACTCATATCTACGTACTTTTATCAATTCTACCCTCCGTAAGTGCGATATAGCACTAAAAAGAGCACTTTTGGTGCCAGTTCTTAAGTAGAAAAACTTGGAAGCATAAAACGGTACCATCGTAATAATTATGTTCCCAAACTCTTCCCTAGAGATTTACAAGAAGCCCTCCCTTTTACCCTTTCCTCCAATCCCTATTAATTATGGTTGCAGTGGTAGCTGCAACCAGCTCCCCCCCCCCCAAAGTCATCCAATCACAATTTTGAGATAGCCATTTTGTTCAATATGGTTCAAAAGTCAAATATCTTTGGTTTTGGTATGACCCTCCTCAGTCCCTGGGGAAATGGCTGCACACTGTGTGAGTATCGGACATATTGATATCATGCGTATCGGTATTGGCATATTGATATCGCAGGTATCTAGACAGATTTTTAATAACTCATATAAAAGACATTGATCATATCTACGTCCTTCCCATAAATTCAACTATCAGCAAGTTCCAAATGGCACTAAAAACGGCAGTTTTGGTGTCATGTCTCAAGTGGAAAAGTAGGGGCTAGTGGGCTACCAGTATTTTTTAGAGTGACGTTTAATGGCTCGTTTGAAATCTATTACTCAAATCTACTTGATGTTTATCAATTCTACCATCCGTAAGCGTGATATAGTACTAAAAACAAAACTTTTGATGCTACTTCTTACGTAGAAAAGGTTGGAGGTATGAAACGAAATCATCATAGCAATAATTCTGGTCCAAAACCCGTAATTGGAGGTTTGCAAGAAGAACTCTCGTAAGTTCCTCCTGCAAGCCCCCTTCATAAGCTACGCAATAAAGGTAACAGCAGTAACATATCAATTCCGATTATTAGAGGTGTGGACCTGTAGGTATAGCGTTCGACTTTGAAATAGTGTCTTCCGTTCGATTCCTGCTTGGGTGTTGTTTTTTCAATTATAGTGTTCTCCCTTCTATACATTCAGTTTCAGATAATTTTAATGTTTTTGTAAATGTGATGCACTCATTTTTTTAAGCTTTGCCCAGGAAGGTATTTGGTCAAGCATTTTGATTCAAAAGGGAATATAGGTCATCTAGTTCATGGTTTGCAACGACATTCTGAGTAGATCTCTAAATCCATATCCCATAGAATGATGTACTTCTGTCAATATCCTGTGGGGGGGGGGGGGTGGATGGGGTCAAAGGTGGAGCTAATTTTCTTAAATCAAGTGAGAATGACAGTGAAAAATGAAGAACTAGACGTATAGTAACAAAAAAGGTAAAGATGTACTAAAGAAAACTGACCTGTTTCGGTGGATGCTTGAATTATGCAGGCTTATCTTAGTTTTGACAAGATTTCTGGAAAAACTAAGTTTCAGATGGGAGGGGTGGGGGATGGGCCAAACTGGAGTCTAGAGAAAAAATGAGGTTTGGAAAGGGAAGTTGTCCCCTCTGTCCCATACAAAATTTTACCTTTGACTCCAAGCCCCTACCGTTAAGTAGCTGCAGAGGTGTAGAAATGTGGTTCTGGAACTACTCAAAGTTGTATATTGAAAGAAGGATTACTTATTATGTAATCCTTCCCTATGTTTGTTCCTAGTTCCCTATGTTTGTAGGATTACAGAAAAATAGCGCTTTATGCTGAAAACTCAAAACAAAATAGGAGTTTCGGTACAGTAAAAGTAAACCATTTGAGTACACTTTTAATAATATAAATATAAAACATTTATATATTGTTGCTTTATTTATTTTTTCGTTTAATTTTTCATCATTTCTGCACAATGTGCTCTGTTTACTGTTTTACTATCATTTTTGATCCCAAAAGGACATTTTTGGGTTATTTTGTAGACAAGTTTGAAAGTGAAGGAATCTTATTAGTATTAGGACTACAAACTCGCTTTAGAATTTGTATCACAACTTAAAATTCTCTGTTTTATAGAGAGAAATAACTGGATTTCCAGAGTTCATGTTTCGGTTGATATGTTTCTCTTTTCGACTAATACTAGGTGAGACCAAGATATTACCTGATAAATCAATCCATTATTTTAAATGCTGTGTAATTCCTTTAAACTTATTATCTTTCTGTCTAAGTTTTTAAAATAATTTTAGTTGTATACTGAAAGCTATTGATATCACAGCTTTTGTAGGACTATGAAAAACGTTATAGATTAGTTTTCTTTTGTATTGAGGCTACGTATTTAATTTTGACTCATAAGTCAATATTCTTTTTTTTTAATTGGCTTTTGTGTTTTCAGTAAAGCACTAGTTTTCTGTAATCCTACAAACATAGGGAAATATCACCAGTTGATTTATTTGCATTAGTTTTATTGATATATGTTACATAGGCTGTGAAGTAGTAATTTTTGTTCATTTTAAGTTTCAACTCCGCTCTTTACTTCCCTCGGAAAAACTTTGTTTTTTTTTTAAATTTTATATAAACATGCTAGAACTTTACGTTTGTGTTCAAATAACCCTTTTAAAATATTTTGATTCCTGGCTCGAGACAATCAACTTTAAAGATAAAAATAAACACCATCTTTGCCTTGGCTATCTTTATCAGGAAAGTACGATTTTCATAATTTCGTAAATTTTATTGTAATTCCGTATTTTCGTAAATAGATGGCTGAAACCTTGGTTTTCAGAATTTTTGGATCTATTTTCCTGACTGTTGTCCCGCATTTAGTGGTGTTTCCTCTTTTTTATTAATTTATGCAGGAGGTTATATGCCGTTTTGGTATTTGTTGATTATACGGAACATGCTCAAGAATTACGTTTAGGTTACATCCCAGAAAACCGGTTTCATAGCTACAAAGACAGGTGACGAGTAATACAACGGATTGGACTTAGACAGAATGCATTGGACTTGTATAATTTGGGCTATATATTTGCACATTAGGGGGGGGGGGGGGTAGGTTAGGAGTACTGTTTAAATATTATACCCCCCCATAATGTGCAAATATATAGCCCAAAATATATTATTACATAACCTGAATGTTATATTTCATTAGGATTACCCTAACTTCGCTTCTTGGGTGTGTTCCGTTTTACTAACAAGTACCGCCGTTTTTTCATGAGTTGATTGAAAAATGTTTATTTGGGATAAGCATAAAAAACGAATTACTTTATGTATATATTGTTATCCATATTACATTTTTTTAGAGTGGTCGTTATCAAACAGTTCGTGGTAACGAACTGTAAGTAAGGAGCGACCCGGCTCAATGGTAACCGAAACTCTAAAAAACGGAATTTTGATAACAATAGATACATCAAAATGATCAAATTTTAATTCTGATTTCAAATATATAAGTTTCATTAAGTTTAATTTTGCCTATCAAAAGTTACGCGCCTGAGAAAATTTGGCTGGTTTTCGAAAAAAGGGGGAAAGACCCCCTAAAAGTTATAGAACCTTAATGAAAATCACACCATCATATTCAGCGTATCAGAGAGCCCTGTAGAGGTTTCAAGCTCCTATCTACAAAATTTGAAGTTTTGCATTTTTTGCCAGAAGAAAGATCACGGATGCGTGTTTTTTTTTTCAGGGGTGATCGTATCGATCCAGTGGTCATAAAATATCACGAGAGGGCTCATTGATACGGAAATGAAAAGTTCCAGTGCCCGTTTTAAGTGAACAAAAAATTGGAGGGTAATTAGGCCCCCTCCCACGCTCATTTTTTTCCCAATGTCATCTGATCAAAATTTTGAGACTGCTATTTTGTTCAGCATGGTCGAAAATATTATAACTATGTCTTTTAGGATGACTTAATCCCTCGAAGCCCCCAGGAGGAGGGCTGAAAGTTATGAACTTTATCCCATGTTAACATATAGTATTGGTTATTCGGACCAGGCTCAATGGTAACCGAAACTCTAGAAAACGATATTTTGATACAAATAGATGCATCAACAGAATCGTATTTTAATGCTGATTTCAAACATATAAATTTCAGCAAGTTTAATCTTACCCATCAAAAGTTACACGCCTGAGAATGTTTGGCTGATTTTCAAAAAAGGGGGAAAGGCCCCCTAAAAGTTCTATAACCTTAATGAAAATCACAGCATCATTCCGCGTATCAGAGAACCCTACTGTAGAGGTTTCAAGCTCCTATCTACAAAAATGTGGAATTTTGCATTTTTTGCCAGAAGAAAGATCACGGGTGCGTGTTTATTTTTTTTTTTCCAGGGGTGATCGTATCGACCCAGGGGTCCTAGAATATCGTGGGAGGGCTCATTGGAATGGAAATTAAAAGTTCTAGTGCCCTTTTTAAGTGACAAAAAAAATGGAGGGCAACTAGGCCCCTTCCCACGCTCATTGTTTTCCCAAAGTGACCTGATCAAAATTTTGAGATAGGCATTTTGTTCAGCATGTTCGAAAATATTATAAGTATGTCTTTTAGGATGACTTAATCCTCCGAAGTTCCCGGGGGGAGGGCTGAAAGTTATGAACTTTACCCAATGTTAACACATAGTACTGGTTATTGGGAAGTATACAGTACAGACGTTTTCAGGGGATATTTTTCCTGGTAGTGGGGGGGGGTCGGGCAGGGACGTACGCAGGGGGGGGCCTCCGGGCCCGGCCCCTCCCCCCCGGAATCTCACGATTTTTTTAATTTTCCCATAATTTTCTGATTTTTCTCACAGAATAATGGGTTTGAAGGATTTTGCCCCCCCCCCGGAAAAAAATTGGGCCCCCCCCGAAAAAATTCCTGCGTACGTGCCTGGGGTTGGGGGTTATGTAGGAGGATCTTTCCATGTAGGAAGTTTTCATGGGGGAAGGGACATTGCTATGAAGGGGACGCCGGACTTCCCAGCATTATTTAAAAAAAAGAACCCTACTGTAGTTGTTTCAAGCTCCTATCTACAAAAATGTGGAATTTTGTATTTTTTGCCAGAAGAAAGATGACGGATGCGTATTTATTTAATTTTTTTCTAGGGGTGATCGTGTCGACCCAGTGGTCCTAGAATGTCGCGAGAGGGCATATTCGAACGGAAATTAACAGTTCTAGTGCCCTTTTTAAGTGACCAAAAAAAATGGAGGGCAACTAGGCCCCCTCCCACGCTCATTGTTTTCCCAAAGTCACCTGATCAAAATTTTGAGATAGCCATTTTGTTCAGCATGTTCGAAAATATTATACGAATGTCTTTTAGGATGACTTAATCCCCCGAAGTTCCCGGGAGGAGGGCTGAAAGTTATGAACTTTACCCAATGTTAACAGATAGTATTGGTTATTGGGAAGTATACAGTACAGACGTTTTCAGGGGAGATTTTTCCTGGTAGTGGGGGGGGGTCGGGCAGGGACGTACTCAGGGGGGCCTCCGGACCCGCCCCCCCCCCCCCAAAAAAAAAAAATCTCATGATTTTTTTTCATTTTCCCATAATTTTCTGATTTTTCTCACAGAATAATGGGTTTGAAGGATTTGGCCCCCCCTAAAAAAATTTGCCCCCCCCCCCTCGAAACAATTCCTGCGTACGTGCCTGGGGTCGGGGGTTATGTAGGAGGATCTTTCCATGAAGGAAGTTTTCATGGGGGAAGGGACATTAAATAGAAAAAAACAAAAGTTTGACTTTCTCACTTTTTTTTTAACAATAAAAAACTTTAGCGTAAAGAGCAAGGCGTTAAAGGAGGGGACAGCCCCTTTCATATACGGAATAATTTCTGTTCGTTTTAAGTTTTAATGTCGCTCTTTACTTTCAGTTAAAAAAACTTGTTTTTTTTTATTTAATTATTGACAAGGACTGTTCTGTATTTACCGCTTATTACCAAGACCGGTTTGAAAAACCTCGGTTTAACAATGAAAATCTTTTTATGAGAGACAGAGATGGTTTTGCCTTTCAACGGACCCACTCTTGCGAACCGGTTTGTGGAATTATGTGGGCCATTGAGCCGTTTGCTATTATTTTGTAAATGCCACCTCAGAGGCTTGTAGTTTTGATGTTAGAAGAAATAAAATAATGCAATTTTTAGCATGCAATTCAAGGTATAAGTATTTTTTTTTTTTAATCTGGATCTTATTACATCCAAGGATAGACCTAAATGAAACGCAATGGCCCTTGCATATTAGCCAGTTTGGCAAAATGAACCAATTTTCACTTCGGGTAATTCGTTTCTCCTGGACAGAGAATTAGACGGTGAAATAGTGCCAAAATTCTTTAATGTTATTGACCTCCGAGATGCCTTTAAAAAATGGTTTGCAATGTGGTGCTAATTTGTATGCTTGGTAGTTCTTTTGTAGTTCTTTTGCGCCGTGGCCGTTAGTAGGCAAAACTTTGGGGGAATCCCCCCTCCTAAGACGAGGTTTGATACTTATGTATTATAGCGACCCCACTCAAGAAGTCGAGCAAGGTTAATCCCAATTATATGTAGCAAAATATGATGAAAATATAATACTTTATTAACGAAATTATTGCAACTACAACAAAGAATTACGGAAAGCAGGCCGCCCAGAACGCATTATATTAAATACCTAACCGAACCCAATTTAACCACCTCTATGTTAAATATTCAATTAAAATATACCTGAATCATGGTTTTTCTCACTCAAACTAAGCTAATTATAACCGACTGCAGACAGACAAACCGGTTCTACTCAAATCAAGAACTTGAGTGGGGCGCTATAATACACAAGTACTCAAGGCATACAACTTCACAATAAAATGGTATCAAAAACGAAATTGTGTTTATTATAAAAAAGTGAAACTGTGTTTTATGTTGAAAAAAAATCCGTTTTTTGTAGTTTTCCTCTCCTCCTGTGGAAATTCTTAACTGAATCCAAGGGGAAATCGAAGTACTCAATTTGCCTCAAATTGCCAAATCAAAATGGTATAATCATGAGATGTACGTTGGCATACCTGTAAATAAGCACTACAACCTTCACCACCCCGTGAAAAAAAAATCAAAAATCGTGGTGCAAAAAATGTATTTTTCTTGTCCCCCTCTCCCCACATTAAAAACTTTTATATTCATCTCTCTTCCAAAGGATGGACCCTTTTGCAAGTACCGGTGTCATCTAATAGGTTTTATATTTATCATTTGAATTTAAGTTATATTAAATAAATTATGTATTTTTACAAAATTTATATTAAAAAAAATGGCTCATTTTGCGATACAAGCGCATAAAAATGCCAAACACGCGTTTACTCCTGCTAGTGTTCCAGCTTTATTCGGGAACAACGCTACCTTTTGAAAGAATACGACAAATTTAAGTTGTTTTTGTTTGTCATCCAATTGTTAGCTGACAATGTTAGCTAATGGTTTTTGTTAGGACGGCAGAAACAAAATTATTAGCTAACAAAAATTGCTAGCTAAAAATTTGCAAAAATGTGATAATTAAAAAAATCACAAGCTTGGATATATGGCTTGCAAATGTCAGGGGGTGCTCTTGGGGCCAAGATGACCACAAGGGAACAAAAAATGGTGTATCCATTGGTCAAGTCAAAATAGCCGAAAAACGTTCTGTCGCCAATTTGTTGAATAAAGGTTGTTCGCCAGTTTTTCCAAAAGTGTCAAGAAATATTGGCAGTCCTGAATTCTCTGCCAGTGTTAGAAGCATAGAAACTAGTCATCCTGCTTTGCTCCATCATTGGTTTCGAATATTGTGCTTCAAATTCTCCAAAAATGACTATTTGTTCGAGAAATTCTCTAACAATGTTAGTTAACACTGTTAACAGTTTATGTTTGGACGACGGAAACGTAATTATTGGGAAAATTGTTTGATTGCAGTATTCGCTTGGATGGCGGGAAAAACCCTTTAAACGAACTTTCACGACCATCTGAATTCCTGCTCGTATATCTGAGAAAAGGAAAATTGAGTCTTTCCAGAAAATATTTCGTAAAAAATGACTACCTTAAATAAATATCTAAGAAAGAATGCTGATGATGAATTTCCACTGGTTCATTAGCATTATAAATTATTTTAGACGTTGACAGTCATAAATTTGGCTGCTTGGTTAAGGGAAGAAAACTGTTTCTACCTCTTTAGGCTGTTTTAATGTGTAAATGAGTCTATTTTGGGCTTGTTGCATTTTAGTTGTGGAATCAAAAAGACTGATACACACTGCTGAGCACAGTTTATATAATTAGCAGTATGATCTTTCCCTATCTCACCCATTATAAAAACACGGACCGAGGTGCGAGTGCTCCAGAGAACGTATAAACATAAGCGACATTAGATCTTTTCACGGGTAGACGAAGCATAATCACCTACAGAACAAGTACTGACAAAACCACTTGGCCGGCTCACTAATAAGTGGACAATAAGTGCGCAAATAAGTGGGAGGAGCTTTTTGTTCGCACCGAGAATGAAGAGCCAGAAATCATCTGCGGTAAACTTACTGCTAATTAAATATACTGTGCTGCTGAGTAAGCAAGCATTAATTAAAAATTTACTAGGCACGCGTAACGGAAAGGAAAGTAATTCAGAATCTCGAAAAGAGAAAGGTATGTAGAGGAGTCAAACTTTGGGGGGGGGGGTTGCCCTCCTAGGTTTTAAAAATACGTTTTTGGGGTGTTTACCCTGGAATATATCTTTCCTACGGTATTTTCATCGTGAAATTGAAAAATGACCATTTTGTCCCTCTCCCCTCTTAAATAAGAAAGATACATTTTGCTTCCCCAGTAAATATTCGTGGATTAACACCGCTGAATGTAGTTAGGATGTTTGCATTTGCTTATGGATTAATTGACTGAATCAAGTTTTAGGGTGTCCCAAAAGAAACTGACGGATTTGAAATTTGAATAACTTCTTTAATATTTGATTATACTCATCAAATTTTACCAGTAGGTAGATGAACCCTTCCGCGATTTATTTTTAGATGTAGTAAGGTGTCATACTATCATAGTCTACTTATTCTTTTTTTTTGTTTATTTTAGAATATTCTTAGATTATTCATAATTGGTCAATTATGCCGCTAGGTATGTGCGCAGGTGTATTTTATTATGTTATGTATATTTCATAAATAAAATATCTATCTATCTATCTATCTAAAATGCCAATTTCAAAGTACCGAAATTGTAATTTTGTAAAAAAATCCGAATAAATAATTTAAATTTTTGGATCTACCAAGTTTTCTGTAGTATTTACTGTATCTTGAAAAAACAAGAAACCCCTGGGTTGGCCACTCCCCCCTTCCCTGGATACAACCATACAGTTCATTAATAGGCAACTTACACGAAGGTATTATCCTATTATTTTCTTTTTACTTTTTGAGGCAAAAATACACTTTTTCGCTCGGTACTTTTTTTATTATGATACCAAGGACATCGAGACAATGTTTTTCTGCTCCCTGGACCCGTATTAGGTTTATTCACTCTCCGAAAATAGTGCTTTTCCCAGATTTTTCTTTCAATTGTTTCAAAAGTATGAGGTTTTTGGGAAGTACCACTTTTGGTCAGTGTTGCTACGCTGTATGGTCAAAGTAAAAGAAAAAAACTAATTATCTAAATTTGACTACACTTTTTATCCTTAAAAATCTAAACATTAATATTATGCTGATTTCCGCAGACAACTACCTTCAAAGAAGAGCTAAACCTTCTTAAGTTGTTTGTTTTCACATGGTTTTAGCTTGTTTTTACGATGAATTTTCATCCGTTATTTATATATATATATATATATATATATATATATATATATATATATATATATATATATATATATATATATATATATATATATATATATATATATATATATATATATATATATATATATATATATATATATGCATGAGCTAAGACTATGTCAACGAAAAGTTACCTATCAAAGTTCAATCCCATGCTGTTGCTAAAAATAAACAAACTAACCTGGTGGAACAAAACCCAACCTGCGAGAATCAAAGCCAATAAAACACAAGTAATTAAAAATTAAATTTCGAATTTTGCTGCCTTTTTATTCTTAATTTGGCGGCGCCAGGTATAATTGAATGTCTAGGCTGTATAACTGGATGGACTATGTGATAGAACAGTTATGTTGAGTTAATTTTTTTTTTTGGGGGGGGGGAGATGGTTTTCTGGAATTGAATTTTTGTTCTGGTTGAAATTACAACTTCGCTAAGACCGGCCCCGCCTCCTGCCCCGCTACCCCGCCTTCTGGAATGTTTTACAAAAATTTTTGTGAGCTAGAAATTTTTTTCCTATATTCTGTCTACTGTGGATTTTACATTACAAATGATTGTGCTATAACATATTATTAAATCGAATTGCGAAATGTGTTGTTGAAATTTGTTGCACAATACTGTTTTGTAGCTCATTGTAAGTAATGAACCTAAATATTTTTTCCTTAGATTATATACAAGGAAAAGGGTGTTTTTTCCTATTTTAGTTTATACTCGACTATAATCCCCTGTACATACCAAGAGGCGCAAGTTAAGAAGCGGATATACATTCTCTCACGTTCACACAAAATTGCTGTTTTATCTGTAAACCCAATATTTTACTTCTGAAATGCGTAATCCTCTGTCTATCCAAACATTAATTATTTTTTATGGCTGATAATCTATGTTTTTGAAATTGATTTTGGTTGTAACTATTTTGAGCCGATTCAGTTGTATTCTTAGTTTTCAACCGAACAATTAAAACAAATCGGTAAAATTGACTAATTTGAGGAGAAAAATCTAATTTTCGATCCATCTCTATATGTTCATTAATGTGTATATTGTTCTTTTCCAAATGTTTTTTTTTTGTTACGGGGGGGGACACTGTGTTTGGCACTTCTTTTTAAGGTTTTGCTGTAACACAAAGTTAGTAGGCTATGTTTAAGCTATAATAATCCTTTATTATTATAAAGAGCGTAATAGTTATTCCGAAAATCTAACCAAACTGTTTCCCATCCAAAGTGTTTTGTAATGATTTTTAAATATTTTGTTCAAAATAATAAAAAAGCTTCAAAAATAATTGGACGAAATTATAAATTTGTACCTACAATTTCGGCAAGTAAATTTGGATTAGAAAGTTTGCCTAAACAACGGAAATTTTTTAAAGAACACAAAATTCCCAAACGTTGCACAAATAGGAGTTGAAAAATGATTTTGCTGAAACGCAGAATGAGGAGAAAATACTGTTTTTGTTTTTGAATTCAGCGCAAAAAATTTGATCATAATTGCATATTTTTGTTCTTGAACAAAGATGTTTTTTGTCCCGTCTCTCGGTGTCATTACTAGTCTTTTTTTTTTTAATACCCTTCACTTCTTGAAATCCTTTTCAAAAACCTTTGAGTTTTAAACTTAGACGGAACATAAAGTACCTACCAAGAATGTGAAAAAATGAGAACTGATTGAATAGGCTGGCTAACCCAGTGTTGCCAGATTGTGAACCAAAAACCAATGTTTTGTCTCAAATCCAAAAAAAAACTTTTACTATTTCCGAAATAAATTTGCACAGGAAGTGATTGTTTGACTCAAAAAGAGTATTGAATGTTGTACCAAATTGTAAGTTTATTTGCTACCTATTTCATAACGGTTCTACAATACAAGTTAATCTTTTCTTTTATAAAAGGAATTGGTAATATTTTATCATCAGCATTTAAACGAACCATGGAAAGGTTTTCTGAAGCATCTTCCCCCCCCCCCCCATTTCCTCTCTAAGGGGCACTGACCTTTGATGAACTTGACAAACTTTGTTTTATAACAATGAAACTTGCAGAAACATATCTACAGCATATACAAGGCCCGGTGAAAGTGTTTTTAGCTTCATAACTTTGTTCAATTCTGCTTTATAGGGTTTTGTAGATTTATAAAAAAGTTTCTCAACTTTGAAAATAAAATGTTAAAATAGCTGAAAATCCAACTCAAGTAATTAGCATTGTGTTTTAAAAACCTAGGGTTAAAAGAAAGCATACTCTAACGAAAATTAAACAAAAACGTAATGTTTTTCAGAGTTAAGACTGGTATTAACCTGTCTTCTATGCAATTTTACAAGCCTAAGAAATAGGAAAGGAGTTGAAATTGGAGTTAGAAAACACCTTACGTGGACATTATTTGGAGTCTGAGTTCATTCCTGAAAATTTCGTTCTCCTAATGCAACAACTTTCCAAGATTTTGAAAAGCTCCGCGGATAGCATCTAGAATACCGCCCATCTCTGCTTGTTATAGTAGTTGATGACTAGAAATATGTATGCACAACCCTACCTACTTAGGCGTTAGGATTTCAGCATGGAATTAAAATAGTGTGACATATACTCTGCGCCAGCAGCAAACTTAAAATGAAATCTTGTGTTGTAAATCTTGGGACTACCCTCTCTTGGATTTCTCTTAAATTGTCTTGTTTACTAACCAAATCAATATAGGTGGCACGGCTTGGGGTTTTCTCCTCTGATCGACTATTTCGATAAGTAATAATTTGCCATCCACTAACAACTGATTCTATTTTAATAGCATTGTAATCAGAATTCGCCTTATTGCAGTCAGAAGCTGCAGCGCAAACATAGTAAAATCACAAATTGTATGATAAAATCACTAGTTTTTTTTTATGTAAAATCACCAAATCACTAAACAAAAAGAAAAATTACTAAGTTTGGTGGTGAATCACCAACAGTGGCAAACCCGGTCAGAACCAGGGCAGGACTGCAAAAAATGGGCATGGACATGGGAGACATAAAAATATTACAGATAACTCTTGATTTGTTACTCTTTAATAACAGCTAGCTAATATGCCGTACCTTCAGTTTTTAAATAAAAAAAACAAGTTTTTTTCCAATGAAAGTAAGGAGCAACGTTAAAACTTAAACGAACAGAAATTATTACGTATATGAGGGGGTTCACCCCCTACACAATAGCTCGCTAAAATTCGTATTTTGTTCCAATTCTTTAAGAATGACGCCTGAATCACAAAGACCGTTTAATTAGAATAGATAACTCTTTTGAAAGTACTAAAAACAGCTTTAGCGTAAAGAGCGAGGTATTGACTAGGGGGCGAACCCCCTCATATACGTAATAATTTCTGTTCGTTAATTTAAGTTTTAATTTTGCTCCTTTCTTTCAGCGGAAAAAAACTTGTTTGTTTTTTTATTTAATTTCTGACCGTTTTTTAAATAATGCTGGGAAATCCGGCACCCCTTCATAGAAATGTCCCTTCCCCCATAAAAACATCCTCCATGGATAGATCCTCCCACGTAACCCCCACCCCACCAGAAAGAATCCCTCTTGAAAGAGTCTGTATACTTCCCAATAACCAACAATATATGTAAACAATGGGCAAAGTCAAAGTTCATAACTTGCAGACCTTCCCTCGGGGACTGTGGGGGATTAAGTCATCCTCAAAGACATATTCATTGCATTTTTGACTATTTTGAATAAAATGTCTGTCTCAAAATTTTTATCGGGTGACTTTGGAAAAAAATGAGCGTGGGAGGGGGCCTAGTTGCCCTCCAATTTTTTGGTCACTTAAAATGGCTCTAGAAATTTTAATTTCCGTCCGAATAAGCCCCCTCGCGATATTCTAGTACCACTGGATTGATACGATCACCCCTGGAAAAACAAAACACAAAAAAAGAACAAACAAATAAACACGCATCCGTGATATTTCTTGTGGCAAAAAAAAAAAAAAAATACAAAATGCCACATTTTTGCAGATGGGAGCTTGAAACCTCTACAGTAGGGTTATCTGTTACGCTGAATCTGATTGTTTGATTTTCATTAAGATTCTATCACTTTTAGGGAGGTTTCCCCTTTTTTCTAAAATAACGTAATTTTTTCAGGCTCGTAACTTTTGATGGGTAAAATTAAACTTAATGAAACTTATAGGCTATATTTGAAATCAGCATAAAAAATACAATTCTTTTGATGTATCTACTGGTATCAAAATTCCGATTTTTTAGAGTTTCGGTTACTATTGCGCCGGGTCGCTCCTTACTTACAGTTCGTTACCACGAACTGTTTGGTAACAACTTGAAATAGTTCATGTCTGAAAATTTCCTCTGCTGCTGCACATTATACTCTGCTGCACATAAATCTTTATTTTGACCGTAGTGTTTGGCAGTAAGATTTGGTAGTAGTTTATTGCGTGAAAAGTATTGGATCCGAGTGATGTATGGATTGCCAAAGATAGCAATTTCTTCCCCAAATAGCAGGCCATGCCAAAAAAGCAAGATCAAAATAAAAATCGCCAAATTTTAAGCCAAGGGGTCGCCAACTTTCCGCCACTCGGTGCAAATTCTCGGAGTGTAACTTATGCCTCGCAGTACCGCCACGCTTGCCACGCACCACCTGGTGTACGTTATCGTTGTAAGCCGACGACTACTTGTTTAAGCCACAAGCCAGTTACAAAAATCTGTACGCCAATTGCCTTGGAAATTAGTAAGTTTGACGTAAAATAAGCCAATGTGGTGAAGCTGACCTGTGTTGTATTCGTTGAAAATCCAAATTCCCTCGGCGTGGATGATTCGAAAGGGGCTGTGACTTATTTGCAAACTGAGAATTGTGGTCCAACTTTCTACCGATCTGTCTAATCGTTCTTTGTATATTTTATTATGTTGACAAGACTCTTGAAATTAAAAAAAAAATGATGTGTTCCCTTTTTCTATTTGTATAAATAGCTAGAAATCTTTTTTTTTTTTTTTTTTAGCAGAAAGAACACTATGAAAAGTTTTACTAATTGTAGGATTATAATCAGGGGCGCACATCGGGTTTCGAGTTGGGGAGGGTATATAAAAAATGAGCCGACAACTGCTGACACATAAGCTAAATTAAATTAAAAACATAAGGGGGAAGGGCCAAATGTCGTTTCTCTTTAATTTTGTCAATGAAAGTGTCAAAAAAGAAATTTTTCTTTGAAAACATAAGAAATCCAGGGGATCGAAAGATCCAGGGGCACTGCTCCCCCTCCCCTCCATTGACGCCACTGTTGCCTTGTAATTGTACTTATGATCCCCCCCTGGTAATCATTTTCGTAACGACAGCTTCCTAACGCTAAGGCTTAAGAAAAAATCTTTTCTTATAGCCATGAGATAAGACCATGAAGATGTAATAATAAACGTCTTTTTTATATAGCAGAGAAACTATTGCAGCGAGAATCATTGCATAAGAACATTTGTGTTTAGTGCCAAAGCTTCAACGACAATTTTTTGAAATGTTTCTTTCTTGGCTGTCACGAAGCGATTCAAAATTGTGGATATATTTAGTGAAGGTCACTTGTTTTGAAACAGAAAATTTTATGTTAATAGCAGTAAAAACTTTTCTACATCGTGTTGCCGAAACTTCTTTGCAATGACTTTGTTGTAATTTGGTTCAAATTATTTGGCCGTTGGGAAATTGATTAGACAATAGTCCATAAAGTATCTGAAATTTTCACTAAATTGAACAAACGTCGTTGAAATTCAGAACCACAGTATAAGTATCTATTAACAGTAGCGAAAAGTCCTATACTCTCTTTTTAAGATTTTTGGCACATATCAGTCTAGATCTCTCTTCATGACACCGCCTTCGCGCCCACGTAATGACAGATGTTAGCGACTGAACGCCAGTCGTAACTGAAACTGTTACTGTGACGCAAAGGGATTTTTTCTTTCCGAGTGCTTTAATCTGTATCACTTCTGAAAAAACGTTTCGCTACTGTTCATATATACTTGTTTTTGTACCTCCTGTCAAAAACTCTCTAGTCAAGACATGTTTACTTGGCTGTTTTAACCAGTAGCATCATCTGCCGTCATCAATTTTTGCTTATCCCTGTAAATACCAAAGAAGTCGTGTCGGAAAAACTAAACTTTAAACTGGATTTTCTCGAAATTTTGCTAAGGACTTAATGATAGGAATTACCATGTCAAAGAGCAGGGTCCACAGGACCTGACTTTATAATTAAATATAACTATCTAGTAATATCAGATTTAATTTAAAGTTGAAGTGTAATTACTTTCCAGGTAATTGTGACGTTAATAAACTAAATCTTTTACTAGAAAAGAAAAGTTTTGCGTGAATTTGGGAAATACCAATAACATCAAAATAAAAACTTTTTTTTTATTACCTGGCCTCATCTTCGGTTTATTCATAATTAAAAACTCGGATTTTCTACGATTTTTCTTTTGGTTGTTATACACATATTTAAGAATTCTTGTTGTTGTGGAAATCCTCTCCTTTGTTGCCATATCGAATCGTGAAAGAGGCAAGTGGAAACTTTTCTTGTTTACAAACAAGGCCAACCAATGTTTATAACACCCAAGCATTGTATATAAATAATAGATATATTATATTATCTATATCAGTGCATCCAAGTTATCTCCAGCTGATCGTCGAGTAATACAACAATCAACAGGATGATATGATACACTCAAAATATTAGTCGGGCTTTTAAAAAATAAAATAAAAAAACAAGTTTTTTTTAACTAAAAGTAAGGAGCGAAATTAAAACGAACAGAAATTATTCCGTATATGAAAGGGGCTGTCCCCTCCTCAACTCCTCGCTCTTTGCGCTAAAGTTTTTTTTATTGTTTTAAAAAATAAAGTTGTGAGACAGAGTCAACTTTAGCATAAAGAGTGAGGCGTTCTAATAAGTTTTCAAAGAAAAGTAAAGAACTCCATTAAACAAAAAATGAGCAAAAATAAAATCAAATAATCTACCAAGCGTGAAACTACCACAAATCTGCATCGATAAATAAATGAAACCCAAAACGAACAGAAATAACAATAAATAACCGAGTCAGACTCAAAACGAGCAGAAAATGACATAAGTTAGGCTCAAAACCCCCTATGCCTTCCCAAGACCAGAATATAATTTGCACTTTACTGAAACAAAAAATACAAATGAATGTGCATAGTCAGGTTAATATACATATAGGCCTACTGATATTTAGTAATCAAAAAGTTAAATTATTTGATTTATTAAAGTTATAAAAGTAAAAACATTTATATTTTTTCAGTAAAGTGCAAATTATGTTCTGGCCTTGGAAAGGAATAGGGGTTTTGAGCCCAACTTATGTTAATTTCTGCTCGTTTCGGTTTTCATTTATTTATCGATGCTGATTTGTGGTAGTTTCACGCTTGGTAGATTATTTTATTTTATTTTTGCTCATTTTTTGTTTAATGGTGTTCTTTACTTTTTTTTGAAAAACTTATTTTGTGCAAAAGGTTTTTTTAATTAATAAAAAAAAAAAAAAACACGCATCCGTGGTCTTTCTTCTGGCGAAAAATACAAAATTCCACATTTTTGCAGATAGGAGCTTGAAACATCTGCAATAGGGTTTTCTGATACGCTTAACCTGATGATGTGATTTTCATTAAGATTGTATCAATTTTAGAGGATGTTTCCCCCTTTTTTGAAAATACGGCAAATTTTCTCAGGCTATTAAATGTCAAAGGTTTAAACTAAACTTGAAGAAATTTCAATGTTGAAAGTCAGCACAAAAATCCCATTTTTTTATGTATCTACTGGTATCAAAATTCCGTTTTTTAGAGTTCCGATTACTATTGAGCCGGGTTGCTCCTTACTTACAGTTCGTTACAACGAACTGTTTGATATAGGTAAGTGGAAGTATGAAAAAAAAAGTAATAAAACTGACATTTTTAAACAGAAGAAAATAATGATTCTATTCATGTGTCAATAGTCAACTAAAGGGATAAATATAACAAGATAGAATAGCCTAAATGGTCTTTCTAAAAAGATGAATTTGTCAGTAAGTCAATTAACTAATAATTTGAAGTTTTTAATCTTGAATAATGTTAATAATATCCATATTAATGCATAGCTTATATTTATGGTTGTGTTTCATTTTGCCAAGGCAATCAGGGGAATTACACATCTAGACCTCCACGATACTATGGACTCTTATTGCTAATTTTCTGTTGGTTTTTCACAGACATTTCTTATTTTCAAACTTGGCGCCCGCGAAACGAAAAACTGCCTAACTGCATATGGAGCTCTTTTTTACTAAAAATTGAGTTCTCGTTTTTTCCTATTTTTTTAAGACGTATATGGTCGTGTCAGTTCCCACTGAACCAATTTTAACAATCAAATTTCATTGTTAGTGTCCTTGATACTTCAAGTGTATTTGGGAAAAGGTGCAATCCATAACCATTTTCTTTTTTAGGCCAAATTTTAGCAGTGGAAGTGGAAGTGATGAAAGCGTTGAATCCAATCGATTGTTTATTAACACTCCCCCCAATGATGGTATTTCTGGTATAAGAAAACTTCGGTAAGTGACTTTTGTGGTAAAATTCTACTTTAGCTACTTTTGGCCATCTTGGAAAGGGGTTAGATTAGGAATATGAAACTTTCAGGGATGGGTCTACAGGCTAAAGTATGTCCCGGGAAGGTATTTTGATGTACCTACCTCCACTCCTTCTCCCTCTAGAAGGTCCTGAAATTTGCCTACATGACAGGTGTATTGAAATTGTGACAAAGCAACTTTTTACCTTAATTTTCAGCTATCAGTTTCTTTTTCTCTGGCCTTTGTTCTGAAAATAAAATTCCCGTTATTTGGGTAGAATTTTAAGCCATATCAATGTTGTTTTTTTCAAAATTTAGGAGATGTATTTGCATATCTTTACAACCTTATAAATTGGGATTGAGCAAAGTTGTGAAGCTAAAAACAATTTTGTTGTACTTTGTTTAAGCAGAGGGTTCATTTTGCAAGGTTTCACTTTTATAACACACAGATTTTTAAAGGTCATCAAAGGTCAAGACCCTCTAGAGGAAGAAGGAGTGGAGGTAGGTACTTCAGAATGCCTTCCCAGGACATACTTTAGCTGGTACACCCATCCCTGAAAGTTTCTTTTCACTAACCTAACCCTTTTCCAAGATAGTCAAAAGTAGCTAAAGTAGAATTTTACCGACATTTTTACTAACGACAATTATTGTCATATTATGTTTGTCGGTGCTTGTACGACATAGCGACCATACTTGTTACCTGAGCGAACACACTCAAGAAGTAAAGTTAGGTTGAAATATTGAAATATAACAAAGTATGAGGAAAATATAATACTTTATTACCACAATTATGGAAACTGCAACACAGAATTATGGAAAGCAGGCCGTCCACAACGCATTATATTAATGGTACTTATTAAGAATTCGATAAACGCGCGAAGAACCGCATCTAGAATCCAATGAAATCCTAATGAAAAACAAGTTTCTGCTGTCTTGTGAGGTATTGCTCACTCCGTGAAAAATGTTTAAACTTTAGTTTTTTGGGGTTGAAGGAGCAAAAAAGGTACCTAGTTTAGGTTACGTATTTAATATATGCTTAGCTTTACCCCACCCCCATAGTGTGCAAATATATATCCTAAATTTGTTTCTAAACTATTATAGTTTTATCATGCTTTGTTTTGTTTCATTAGCATTAACAAATCTTCACTTCTCGAGTGTTTATCGGATTCTTAATAAGTACCAAAACCTAACTTAACCTAGCCCAACGAACTCTATATATTAAATTTTAAATTAAAATATACCTGAATAGTAGTTTATCACACTTAGGCTATGTTGATTATCTCCGAGTGTACACAGAAAACCGGTTTTATTACAGATCAAGAACAAAGCATGGTCACTATATCATACCAATACCTATGTGTCTAAAGACAATATTATATAAAGTTTGTTCTTTTGAATATTTCTCCATGAGGCCTGACTTTTTATTGGTGGTTCTGAAGCGATGCTTAGGGGTGCTGAACCCTCGCTGATCTATATCAGTCCTCCAATAAGAAGGTTGTTTTGATATGCACATTTCAATTTACCTTACATATATTTTACTTTAGATTTATCAAGAGGAGAAGTTACTTATGACTGTAATGATCTGACTTGTTTAGGTCATCAAAAGGACGCCATTTAAGCTGACCATCTTGGAAATACGGGCAAATTTTACATAACAAAAAAGAACCCTGCTCCCTGATATTCGAAGATGATCCTGACTTTTGAAAATACAGTTCAGGACAATAACACATGTTGTGGTCTGTATATGAGCCTAGGCACACCGGGGTCCGGTCTTTTTTTTCTTTTTTTGAGATATCAGAGGAAGGAGACGGGGGGGGGGGTTAAGACGTATTTTTCCAATTGTACTTAGAAGGGTTGCTTTGGGAAAATCTTGATTATCCCCCTTCCCGCGTACACCAATGTCAATGATTAAGGTGACGAATATAATTGAACAGTTGTTGTTTTGCTAATTTCTTCAGATATATTGATATTAACTATTGGATAATTTTTACGTTGCAGCGTTTTAAACAAAAGTAGGGAGATGAATATGATAATGACGCCGTGCTTGGAAACTTTGGGACAGGGGGTTCAAATCTGCATGTCAGAGGGCTATATTCCTCAAGAACCTGTAATATGTTTGGTATTTCTTTTTAGGTCCGAATCACCTTTAATAGGGAAATGTGGTGCGTTTGCTGCAGATGTGACATTTCAAGGCCCAGTTCTGCCTGATTTACCGTTAGTCGATATAATTGCACAAGAGATTGAAGAAACCAAAAGGTTGAATATGGATAAAGGTGAGTTTAAGTGATTATTTTGTGTATTTTGTTAAATAGAAAATAAAGAGCACATGGGTGGTGATACGGACACATACCCTCAGTAACTGGAGAGCAGAGGCGGTATATGGGTGCAACTAAAAATGTGGAAGGTAAAAAACTTCTATGCTCCTTTTTGGTGATTGTCTGTTCTTCGTTCGCAGCTTAAATGATTTGTTTTTATCTCAGGATGAAAAAAAAAATCTTACAAAAACAATATTGATCGACATAAGAATCTGAAAGCGGTTAAAAACCAACTGCATCATAGACTTTCGGTTGCAAAACAGCTAATTCGCGGTTTCACTTGAATGTGATCAGTTTCAACCAATTAAAACCAAAAGGAATAGAATCAACCAGTGAGATCTTCATTGGAATTAAGACCGCGTCTTCTAAATTTATTAACTCAGGGTCTTTGGATTCCCATCAAGAAGTTTATATATCAAACCCAGTTACTGCATCCAAAAGGGATTCCCTCACAGAATCTAAGTGCATAGTCGTTTCAGGTCAAACGATGAGCGCAAAACCTACCCTAGTGTAAAAGAGCCCTAAAAATAAATGGACATATCTTCTTGAGGAGCTGATGTAAAACCAAACCGAGCTCTTTCTCTCTAAGACCAATTCCCTACGCTGGAATGTAACTATCCTACCTCCAAATGCGCTCCGTTTGAAACTATCCTACGTCCAAAAATGGGTTTATAGTCTACGTTTTTGGAAAATTTGGTACTTGTGTATTAGCCAGTACACACTCGAGAAGTCAAGTTTGGTTAACCCTAATGAAATATAACCTTTAGTTTATATAATAGTATAATTTGGGCTATATATTTGCACTTTAGGAGAAGCGGATGAGGGTAAAGTGTTTGGACAGCGCCCCTAGCCTAAACTACCTCCCCTCCCCTAATGTGCAAATATATAACCCAAATTATACCTGTCCAATGCATTGTATCACTCGTCACTTGTCTTTGTAGCTATGAAACCGGTTTATCTTAGATCTAACCTAATCGTAATTTTGGAGTGTAATACACAATCATACACAATACCAAAAATTTTGTCGCAAATCCGAACTTGCAGTCAAAATTGGCTCCGCACCACTAGATGTATTCCAAATTGATTTTCTCTTTTTTGTCCTATGTTGCAAAGTTACTTTTATCACATCCTGAAACTATTCTAAGTCCTTATTTGGATTCGAAATAGTTTCAAGCAGTAGATTTTGATCTACTTTGAGAAACTCAACTGTTTGGTTGTTCACCGAACTTGCAGTCAGAATTAGCTCTGCGCCACTAGATTTATTCCAAATTGCTTTTCTTTTTTTTGTCTTATGTTGCAAAGATGCTTTTATCACATCCTGAAACCATTCTAAGTCCTTATTTGGACTTGAAATAGTTTCAAGCAGTAGATTTTGATCTACTTTGAGAAAATCTACTTTTCGGTTGTTCCCAAGACTTGCAGTCAGAATTGGTTCCGCGCCTCTAGATGTATTCCAAATAGTTTTTTTCTTTGTTGTCCTATGTTGCAAAATTGCTTTTATCACATCCTGAAACTATTTTGAGTTCTTATTTGAGCTTGAAATAGTTTCAAACAGTAGATTTTGATCTTCTTTGAGAGACTACAGTTCGGTTGTTCCCCGGACTTGCAGTCAGAATTGGCTCTGCGAGTCGAGATATATTCCAAATTGTTTTTTCTTTTCAAGCAGTAGATTTTGACCTACTTTGAGAAACCCTATTGTTCGGTTGTTCCCCGGACTTGCTGTCAGAATTTGCTCCGCGTCTCTAGATGTATTCCAGATTGTTTTTTTCTTTGTTGTCCTATGTTGCAAAGTTGCTTTTATCACATCCTGAAACCATTCTAAGTCCTTATTTGTGCTTGAAATAGTTTCAAGCAATAGATTTTGATCTTCTTTGAGAGACTCTACAGTTCGATTGTTCCCCGGACTTGTAGTCAGAATTGGCTCTGCGAGTCGAGATGTATTCCAAAATGTTTTTTTTCTTTTCAATCAGTAGATTTTGACCTACTTTGAGAAACCCTATTGTTCGGTTGTTCCCCGGACTTGCAGTCAGAATTGGCTCTGCGCCTCTAGATGTATTCCAAATTGTTTTTTTCTTTTTTGTCCTATGTTGCAAAGTTGCTTTTATCACATCCTGAAACCATTCTAAGTCCTTATTTGTACATGAAATACTTTCAAGCGGTAGATTTCGATCTACTTTGAGAAATTCTACAGTTCGGTTGTTCCCCTTTAACCTCTCTTTCAAGTACTGTAAAAACAATCTCAGTAACTTCAAAAGCTCTCCTGAAAAGTAGCTGTTTAGGACATAAGATCGGAGTTTCAATCAGAGCACATTTGGAGCTAGGATAGAGTCAATCCAGTGTATCGAACTGCAGTTAAAACAAAGCAAACAAGAATTACTTTTTATAGAACTCTATCTGTACCAAAAAACGTCTTGAATTTCAGTGCATCTGTCATTTAACATGAAGGTAAAACTTCTTGTGGGATTTGTTCTTTGGTCAATATACGGAGAGTCAAGACTACGCCAATTAGTCATATCGCAAAAATAAAAGATTCGATAAAAATGTGACGAAGCTTAAGTAATGAGTGGTTTGAGTTCGCCCTAGGTACATGGATGTATATCTTTGGGGGCGCAACCCGTGGTGTGCAGTTGCCTCATTCCCGATGAATTAAAATACTAAAACTATTTGCAAAAGACTCTAAGGGGCCGTAGTACAAGTTCGTTACACCGCTCCTAAAAATTAGTTTTTTCGCTTGAATAAGCTGTCTATGGTCTTGTCTCGCCATTGAAATTTTTTCCGTCTTAAGTTTTACCTACTCTCGTTGTTTATGGTTTCAGATCATAAATGAATATGGCATATTGAATATTTTAAAGCTGGCTTAATTTTTAGAGTGAGAATTAATTTACTTGATGTCGAGTTATTGTGTGTTATCTTTAATTTGTGTTTTATCGCTGCTCGCTCTGAGTTCATTGACTTGTTCTTTTGTGTACAATTGAATTTTAAATTTAGAAAACTAAATATTGTCTGTTGTTTGTCAATAATAGATAAGAAGAATTGGACAGCGTTGCTATAGTATAATTTTATTTTTTATAAATGTGCGCAGTTGCTTTTGAATGTCTGCTTATTTAAACAATATGTGTCCGTAACATACTGTAAATTGATTATAATAAGTTCTTATCAAACGTAATGTAAACCGGTGTTTTTATTAGCCGCCACATTTTTTATTTTGTGTTTCACACACCATGCACGTGCTGGAGTGGAAGTAATACAATAAAACAAACAATGTATGTAAATTAATGTTTGAGCTATTGACGAAAACCACGTGTCAAGTTTTTTAAATTTTATTTTTATGTACAATAAATGTCCAGATGTCGACCGATATTATTCCTGAAAAGAAAAGCCATGTTTCTCTTAATACTGATAAAAATTATTAACTAAATGAGGCGTGCACAAGAAAAGAGGAGCTTAGCTCACAAAGAAGCTTAAAAATATTTTGAGAAATAAGTAAGACAGGTATTAGTAATTGAAGGTATAGATTGATGTGTTGTTTTACTAAAATTATTAACTAAATGAGGCGTGCACAAGAAAAGAGGAGCTTAGCTCACAAAGAAGCTTAAAAATATTTTGAGAAATAAGTAAGACAGGTATTAGTAATTGAAGGTATAGATTGATGTGTTGTTTTACTAAAATTATTAACTAAATGAGGCGTGCACAAGAAAAGAGGAGCTTAGCTCACAAAGAAGCTTAAAAATATTTTGAGAAATAAGTAAGACAGGTAGGCTATTAGTAATTGAAGGTATAGATTGATGTGTTGTTTTAAAGGGAATAGGGTATGACTCGGTGGTTGACAAAAAAAACTCACATATCACCGTTTGAACTACTGTAACAAAAAGTCACCATATCTTTCGCTCTTCTTAAAAAAGTTGTTTCGCAGAGCTGTGCTACATTTGGAAAATTTCGGCTTTATTTTTCGTGCTTAATATTGGGACTTGCCAAAAGGGTTTTTGGCAAGTTATTTTTAGTATAGCCTACATACAAAGTCAATAAGATGGCATAGTGAGAAAGTCCCAATATCGTAAAAAACAGGTTCAAATATCTCTTATTGCTGTTCTATCTGGAAAAATGCGTGTCAGCCGATTCTAATCACCGCTGGATTATTTCCAAGCCAAATCTTACTTTTCCGGTGAGCTTAAAAATGTTACGCAACTCTTAAATGGCTTCTATCTCAGATTGCGAAATGTTCGGTCAATAATAAGGACTTTGTTCTGCTAGAATCATACAGTTTTTATCCAGAATTATACGCTACCCATAATATTGTCAATAGTTGTTCTCATGTTCTGAATTTTTTTTTTTTTTTTTAACCTTTCAGTTTTTAGATCGGGCTCAGCATACTTATGGTCATGATATTAATCTGTGGAACTACCCAGAAACCAAATCCTGGAATTGGGCTTTCAAAAATAAGGCTTTCTGAACTAAGACGATATATACAGATGGCTACATTATCAAGGTGCGGAACTATTCGGAATTCGGCTTTAAAATACAAATGTTTCAACTCGGACAGCATATCGTAGTTATGGCATTATTCTATTGTATGAAATTGCGATTGTTGTCATAATCCTAAAATTGCGAAACACCATTGCTCCTAAGGATTCCAGAGAAATGATTATCAACCTGTATGCCATGTTGTAGAAACTGACTTTCAATGCAGTGGAATACTTCTAACTGGATTTCATGTTTGTAGGCTAGTCATTCTACGGTATGAGGTGGAATAAATTACAATGCAAATGTTTTTACACTAAAACACTCATAAAAATTCGGAAAATAATATACTAAAACTCAGAAAAATCTGAAATCAGAAAATGCCTGAAAATCGCACTTAAAGATTTGAATATCTCAAAATGAAAAATGATCGCTTTGGTTTTGAATGTGTTTCTGAAGGACTTTTACTGTGTATTCAGACCTGCTGAGGAATCAGCTTTAAGATTGCCTTATACTTCAGTTTTGTCAAAAAAAACGCATAAAAGCCAAATTGCAGGGAAAGAAGCCTAAAATTTGCTTTCCTTCAAAAAAATGTTATGGGATGTCATTTTATACCTTACCTGCTAAATTCTAAAAAAAAAAAAAATTAGGCACAAAAGACATAACGATTTCAACTTCACGTTGCCAAAACTTCCTAGGCAGCCTTAATTTGAGCTAAAAGTTAAAAAACATATCTTCTTTTGAAAAAGAAGTTGTTTCCTACAAACTGGACTGGACGAACTGAGACAAGAAAAATTAAGTGGAAATAGTCGTGGAATCAAATTTCAACCAAACAACAAGTCTAATTCTTTTCAAGAAATCTCTGCTTCGAATATGACCCATAAAAGCTTACGAAAATTGCACAAACAGCAAGAAAGAGATTGGACTAAAACTGATTGGTATCATATCCTTAATTAAAGTCACAGCATTGATTGATTCCCTTTGATTTTATAGCCTCTTTCATCTTCATGCTCGTCTTAGTTCAACTGCGTCCATGCACTTCTCGCCTAAACATTCTGAATAGGTAGTAGTAAATCACAGCCCAGAGCTTCGACAAGAGCATCTTACTCAGTGTTTCTACCTCATGTTTTTCAAAATCTCTAGAAAACCCCGTTTTAAATACCAAAATTCCTAAAAAAAACCCTTTTTCTGACTTCTTTCCAAATCGTTAGTAAAACCTTGTTTGCAGACACTAAAGAGCAGTTAGTCAAGACAACTTATTTTGAAACTGTAGACCAGTTACTTGTGCCAAAGTATCTTCATATGACGTTTTGAAAGAAAAAAAAATCTTTTTAATTAACAACTAGTTAAACTCGGGATTGATTGATAGATTCCTGTGCCATACTCCTGAATCTGGACCATATGAAGCTGAGTTCTCTGTTAACAGATCTATCAAATTAGGACAGAAAATGTGAACTTTAAGAATAAAAGTCGGTTGAGATGTCAATATAATAATCAAGAATGTTGGAAAGAACTAGTGAAAATAAACTGAATATTTAATATAGAATGATATTAATTCCTTGAAATATTAGCAGCCCAACATTTTATTTAAGAGTATTTTTTTTTATTCTTCAATGTTATAAATAAAAAACAATTTTCAAATCGTTTTTGTTTTCAGTAAAGCGCAAATGCCGCTATAGGCTCTCGAACATAAAGAAAGGAAAACGAGCAAAAATGGGGTTTTTAAAGGCCAAATGAAAATACTGAAAAAACACAACAAAGTGAATCGAAAAAATATAATCAATGCGAGTGGCCAAAGAACAAACCAACAAATAAATAGCGGAATGTAAATTATTCGCTAGTATCCGTCGTTGGCGGTTCAATTTTGAGTTTTTTCGCAAATCACAGATATTTATGAATGGTTTACTTTTATCGCTATTCGATATGTGTTTTTAATTCTTACAATTTTTTGGCTTTTATTGATTTTTATTCATCTTTTAATTTTTTGGGTTTTTTCATTGTTTTTTTCACATTTACATTGACTTTCCGCGTTTTATTTGTTAATTTATTCTTCGGCATTCGCATTGATTATACTTTTTCGTTTCGCGCTGAAGAAGAGAGGCGTTTGTCCCCTCGAAATATTCGCTATGTTTTGTTTTTTTCAGTATTTTCATTTGGCCTTTAAAAACCCCATTTTTGCTCGTGTTTCTTTCTTATGTTATATCAATCCAATGTGGTTTAAGAAATTATCTTAGGCTCTCGAACTTATGGTGTTAGGGTAGGGGGAAGTGGACGGAAGCCAAACTCTTATTTTTAGTAATTTTAAAATTTACCTACTCATGTATATAAATATATGTTATCTTTATGTTTAATGTTACTATTTATTTTAATTTTTGCTTGTTTTGGGTTTCATTTGTTCTTTGATAGTTATTTCTGGCCATTTTAGGTTTCAATCAGTACACTGGGTAACAGTAAAAAAAAATCGCCAGGGGTTTCTCATCTGATTTAGACTAATGTTGGTGTTCTGAGTCCGAATATCATATTCATTTTTCTCTATCAGGTCAACTTTTTGAGATACAGCCATAGGCATACCTGACAAGCTATACATATGCTAATATCAGGGGTTTTTATTTCAATCATATTTTTCTTGTAGAATATATCGAGTTACAACATTAGTTTGTTTCTCTAAAGTATCTGCATACGTGTATGCGTGATTGCAAAGCTATTTAATTAACCCTTAGCCAATCAAATTGATTCTAAATTTCACTGCCTGACATTAACCAGCATTTTTCTGTTTCTTTCACTTGATCGATATGGCTTCGGAGCGACGGTCATGCAGGAATGATCTTGACGTTTTCTGCTACATCTACAGAGATCACACGCTGTCAGTGGACAGGAGAAACATCATCGGATTTTTAAAACGTGTCTACGAGGCTTAGGCTACTTTGAAGTCAAACTGGGTGACTAAGATAAGTCCTGGGCACCACACACGGTGTGCAAGAAGTGTGTGGAATATCTCCAGCAGTGGACAAAGGGCGCGAAAACTTCACTGAAGGTTGAGATTCCAATGGTTTGGAGGGAGCCGTTAGACTCTGCATCAGATTATTGTTTCTGTGCCATCCATACTACTGGCATTAACCAAAAGAATTGACAAAGCCTCCAGTACCCTGACCTTCCATCTGCACACCGTCCAGTCCCTCATTGCGAAAAATTCCTATACCAGCGTTCACAGAGCTTTCCGACAGTGATGGCAAGACCACCAGTGCAGATGAGAAAGGATATACGAAAGAGGAGTATAAAGCACAAGAGAGTGTGCAGCCCTTTTCACAATGTGAGCTTAATGATTTGGTTCGGGATCTCAGCTTGTCGAAGACTTCCTCAGAGCTAGCCACGAGACTCAAAGATAAAATCTATTTGGTGAGGAAATACATATCAATTTCTTTCGTAGAAGACATGAGGACTGTATGGGGTACTTCTGCCAAGAGTAAAACCTTGTGTACTGCCGAGATGTCGCCAATCTTCTTGGTAAGCTCGTCGCTCCTCGAGACGATCCGAAGGATTGACAATTCTTTATTGACAGCAACAAGCGCTCTTTGAAGTGTGTGCTCCTCCACAAGGAGAACCAATTTGCCTCAACCCCTCTTGTGCACTTCACAACTCTCAAAGAAAAATATGAAGCAGTGAAGTACATTCTTGAAAAAACCCAATATGAGCATCACCAATGGATCATCTGTGTCTGCTTCAAGACAATGAACTTTCTTATTGGTCAGCAGTCCGGGCTCACGAAGTAACCATGCTTTATATGTATGTGGAACAAATCGAGACAGATCCCAGCACTATTTAAAGAAAGGGTGGCTGGTGCCAGAGCAGTTAGTAACTGGGGCGAGAAACATCATAAATGAATCTCTTGTTAACCGGGAGAAGATATGATCGCACTGGTACGCATAAAGCTTGGATTAATGAAACTATTCATGCGCGTTCTGGACAAGGATGGAAGGTTCTTCAACTACCAGTGCTGAGCCTTTCCTTGATTGACCATTGAGAAGCTCAAGGCCGGCATTTTCGATGGCCCACAGATACGGCAGCTCCTATAGGACACAAAGTTCGAAAGCCCAATGAAAACGCTAGAGTGCACTGCGTGGAAATTGGTTGTGCACATGGTGAACAACTTCATAGGGAAGACGATGGTATCAAACCACGCCATACTCGTCAGCAGCATGATAGAAGCATTCCAAAAACTCGGGTGTTTGATGAGTATAAAGAAGCACTTACTGTTCTCACCCGTGGAGAAGTTTCCTGAAAACCATCGGGTGGTAAGCGACGAGCAGGGAGAGGTACCAGGGAAGATGGAATGCAGTCATGATGGCGGATTACTGCTGGTCGCTGAAGATAGACAACCCAGCAGCTGCTCACATACGGGAATTAAAGAAATGCTGATTTATGTTGTGAACTCTAAAATTTTGTTAACGCTCATTCTTTTATTACTATTATGAATTATGCTTATCAATTTTGATGGAGCAAATAAAAATTAAATTTGAATGTTCTGACTGTTATTTCTTGAGGAAAAAGCAAAAAATCGTCAGGGGTTTCTCAGCTGATGATCCGCAGAAATTTGTTTTGTTTACACAAAATAGATTTTTTTTTTTTTTTTTTAATTTCTGTAGCAAAAATTCTGACCTGATTGAGAACACCAAGGTAATTTTCATTCTCAGAGCATCAAAATTAGTCTAATCTAGCTGGAAAACCCTGGACGATTTTCAAAAAATATTTTTTTGTTACCCTGTGTTATAGGACTTTATTTCTGCTCGTCTTCAGCTTTAATATTTATCTTTACTTTTCTTCGTTGTCAATAAGAAAAGATTGACTACAGGCCCATGGAAAGGAACAGTTCAGGCTCGTGAAAAATAAAGATGCTGAGGTTTCGACGATTTTCCCACCAACACCTACTAATTTCGGAAAAATTCTCATTTTGTGAAGTTGTGTCTCACTCCTAAATGCATACCCACTCCAGAATAAAATCAAGCGTGATATGACCGTAAGAGTTCAATTCAGTAAAAAAAAAATGTACTGCCTCTAAACTAAATAAATATAGCACCCTAAGCCTCATTGATGAATTGAGTACATTGAGCTTTCTTAAATAAGCCAGGACAGCAAGAGGTGGGGGATAACATACCCTGGAATTATAAAATACTTTTTGTGATCTAATTTTATTGGCTTTTTATAAATCAAAAATTAAGTAATAAGGAAACTGTTCTTTTTAGATCATCAAACTATCAACACTGGATTTGTGTCTAAATCTTTGCAACTAGATCATGAAGCCTAAATCACTAGGCTATCAGTCGAAATGCCAGACCATACGTGAATTATAGAAAGAAATATAGAACATTCTGAATTTAGAAAATTTAAAATAGGAATTGTCCCATATCTAATAGACTAAAGATATTCTGTAAAAGAAATTGAATGTATATATAAGTGCTGTTAACAGTTCGTTGCACCTGGTGGCAATCTAATGACATTGTCCCATGTCAAATGGCCTAGAAAATTGTGTAAAAGATAAAATTAGAGCTAAATAGCTCTTGATGGCAAACCTGCAGGCCTCTTGGGCAGATTTCTGTAACAATTCATTTGTCCCTTATCATCAAATATGTTCCTTTATCATTTTACATGGTTTGACTTTCTTCTTTTTGTTTCAGTGCTTGAGAGAAAGAGGAGGACTTGTGAACATTTAGCGAAGTCACCACCAATCGACTCCATTAAAGAACCGAAATCCTCTCAAGGCTCGAACCAATCTTTGCAGCATATCGGTGAAGACTTTGTTCTTATTGATATGGTGTGTATCTGTTTCCTTACTTTTTTTTTCTATTGCAAGTTATCTGGAATTTCCTAATTATAATGCAACTCCTTGACTCGTATTTTCATTGAAGGTTGCAGTAAACTAACTTTTTAATTAGGTTAAAATTCTGGCATTGTTTGAACAACGATCAGAAACTAAATATTTTTTTTTCAACTAAAACTAAGGAGCAATAATGAAACGTAAACGAATAAAAATTATCCCATATATAAGGGCAAATCCCCATCCTCAATACCTGGCTCTTTACGCTAATTTTTACTTTTCGTCCCAATTATTTAAGAACAACTCCTGAAACACAGGAGTCGTCTAATTTGAGTAGGGAGATTGTTAAAACACAAAAAGAAACTTTGGGGTGAAGAGAAAAGGTAATTTTTGTTCTTTTAAGTTTTAGTGTTGCTCCTTCTTTAAGTTGATAAAAAAAAAAAAAAACGATTTTTTTTTATTCAATCCCTGAAAGGCTGAACCAATTACCAGGGGAAAATATTGAAATGTTGCTGATTTTAATAGCCAAAAATAGCCAGTAGCTTATTTTTCTTTATCCTGAGCCAGAGCAATTCCAAATCAGGGTTTTTGTTATATTCGTTCATGTAATAGAAGTTTTTCTGTATTTTATTCAAAATTTGGAAAAAAATGCGCAAAATCCTCGTTTTATTATTGAATTGCTTTGTTATTGAATTTTGCCAAATCCTAAAGTTAATCTGAGCAAAAAAAAATGATAAGATATATCGAAATCGATTATCGAATATCGAAAAAAAAAAATATCGATATATCGTTTAATCAAATTATCGCCCAACACTACTGAAGAGCTTTAGACAAGCTGAGAAACGAACTTTGGTTACTTAGTAATATATTAATGTAGTAATAATAGAGTAGAGTGTGTATAAAACCTTTGAAACGAAGCAAGAAAATAGACTTTTTTTTATTTCATCCGTAATACTCTGTTCCTGTTGTCCTGCTTTCATCTTTTATATATATTTTAGTAGGAAAAGCAGGTCTGATTGGTTTTAAATTTGGTTTATGTTAGGAGATCAATCTTCAATGTTAGGAGACATCAATGTCTCCTAACATTGTTAGATCATGTTAGGAGAATGTTAGGAGATAATAAGTAAATATCGCACAAACTTTTATCCCATTTAAGGGATTCTTTTAGGGACCCACCAAATTCAATTATTTTTTTTCGTAAACATAACCTAAGAATAGGTTTCATCTTTTTATTTATTTGTTGTTCTTCATCTGTTATTTAAGTTGTTTGTTTCTGTTCTTATAGAAACTGCCCTTTGCTGAGACAGATCCACAAGGAGCAGACATTGGAAGCTTTTATAAACAGTGCCAAGCTGCTCCTCCGTTATCAAGTTTTGACAATGATCCTACACTATCAGAGCAGGTCAATGAGCTCACGGATCAACTGAAAGATTTTGAAACAAGGTCAAAAGACTTTGATGACTTAGTAAGGTCATTATGTAGTGATACTGAACTAGAATGAGTGCCTTGATGGACTTTAAATTATGCTTCTGCATAATTTTAATTTTGGTCAATATCAAAAGTGTTTTTAGCTTATTTAGCTGAAAAAAAACAACACTGTAATGGTAATCAGAGCTGCGCTTTTGCTGAATGTGATTGCTCTTAATTTAAGGAAATATTATGTGCATTGTTGTGTTGAACTATTGAAAGACTCGCTTGAAGCCACTTTTAGACGTTTTCCAGGACACTGATTTGACCGATACCAACATTGCGCCGCTGTTTCATGCCTGGCTTTCCAATAATAGTTAGTACCACCTCTAGTGAGATCTTCTTTTGTGTAGTAAAAGTTTTTTTTTTGTTTTTTTTTAAGTTCCAAAACGGCCCAAAATATGATTTTTGTGGTGTATTGAAAATGCTATTAGAATTTGCCTGTGTTTAGGAATTACCTCTTTAGCTCTATCACATGTTTAGAATTTGTTGCTTATAGCTTTTTAAAGACGTCGTAAGGTACGGGTAGTTTTTTTTGTGCGGAGGGGGGTGAGCATTTTTTCAAAAATTTTAAACCTTGCGAGCAAATTTAGAAAGCAAAAGTTGAATATATGGCTGTTAGGGGTTTTATTTTTATTATTAATACTACTGACAACTCACTGTAGCACCAAACCACCAAGAGACCAGTACAGCTACGCACGCTCCTCTTCCATCTCAATCTATTCAAATGCTCCCTCTTTACACCCTTCTAAAAAATTTCCATTTCCCTTAAATCTTTCCTTACGACATTCTCCCATCCTATTTTAGGACGACCTGCTTTTCGTTTGACTCTAGATGGTTGGCTGACAAGACGATCTTTGACAATCTGTATGCTCATGTATATTACCTGGAATTGCATTTCTAACAATTTCATCAAGATGCACATTCTGTTACATACTTCACTTGGAATTTAAAACTAATAAATGCTAGCCTAACTTCCCAACTTCCACGCCATGCACCGATTGTTCCAGAGGCTGAGCCAGCATGGTTAACACGGTCCAACGAAAAATTTAGTAGGCACACGGAGAGAAAAAAACATGAATAATACTAAAAAAAAACGAAATAAAACTAGGTCTTTTTCTTACGCCCCACCTCTACTCTCAGTGACGACAACGAAAAATTTACTTTAAACCTAAGATGTCACCTACGCTACAAGAGCTTGTTCGTCTGACATTGTGACGAAGAGATACAGGAAAAGAGATCCTGCTTGTCAATCCTCTGTCATGTATATTCCTTAGCTATGTTTGCAAAAGAGGTCGAGGAGGCTAGCTTTTCTCTCGCCTCCTCCCAAAATTTCTATATTTTCATGGTGTTTCCCTCAATTTCTTATATTTACATACAACTTAGCTTTTGGAGTTGTGACGAATCTCTGCCCCTTAAATAAATCCCTCCTTACGCGCCTGTTAACTCATGCATGACATTATTTTGACTGCAGGAAAGGAAAAGATCCTCCCCTCCCCCTTTTTTATAACTAACGTTGATTAAAAACCTAACTAATACATTTGCTGCTGATATTTTTCGAGTAACAAGAAGAAAGAGACAAAAGAAACATTGTCGAGTCAATCAGTGCAAGTTTGACGATGATTGGTTGAAAGTTGTTGAGGGTGGTCACTGCAAATTTTAACTTTTTCTGACCTCTGCAGATTTCTTGACTCGTCATTGTTTTGGTTTATTGCTTAAACAATCATTTCCTTTTGAGTACTTGGTGAAATAAATAGTGCTAATGTTTGACATCAATATGAGGACTTGCAAGCAATTCTCGAAAATAGAAGCTGTTTTGGAAGTCTCGAGGTGTTTTTTTTTTACTTTTTAGACTTCCAAGAGTTCAATAATTTGTGAAGTATCAAACAGCAATTCAGGATTGTTTCAGCCATCCTGAATTTCACTTTGTGTGACATTAGCATTAAGATTCAGCAAGAAAAAGATTGGGAGTATAATATATGATTATACTCACCTAACCTTGAATTCTATTGATTTAATATAAATTGAATCTACGTGATTGTTTGCGGCATTGAACTGTTCAACCGTTCAAACGTGATTGAACAGTTCAATCGGCAGATTAATATGCGGGGCATCCCTGCGTTTGAGATTTGATAACATATTTTTATAGCAAACGTAAGCCATGAACTTTTCCTTCGCCCAAAATTGTAACTTTTTTGGTTGTGAACTGCCAAGTTGATTTACTTGCTGTGCGAGATATTAAATAAGCTTGTTGTTCTTATATTGATGTGTTGCTTCTTTTCCCCTATGGTGGTATAGTTTGAATAAATGTGTTTGGATTTCGCTGTACCTGTTTGCTTGATGTCGAAATTTATTTTTGATAATTCACGTCGGTTTATATGGATTTGCTTGTTACGCTAGTATTTTATAATGTTTCCTCTTTTCCTTCTCCAGTTTTCCTTCAAAATTTTTCTTTGTCATTTTAAAATCTTGCTTAATATTTTACAAGTAAAAGAAAAATTTATTGATTTGTTTTTGGACGGTTCATATACAGCTTTTTTTCTTTTTTTTTCTTTTTGCTGTTTAGGCAACAGATTATTTGAACTAATAGAATTATGATTTGCAATTTCTCCATTAACATTAACAAAACGATAATTAGTATGCAGCCAAAGTACGTATGAAGGAGTCTAATTTTTGGTATTAGTGGGGTTAGGGTTGAGGACATATAAGAAATTATATATTATTATATCATAAAAAAAACCGCACATGTTTCAGTGCTTACAGACCCAAAAGACTCCTTTCATTATTAACGAGCCTAAGCTTGCGGTCCTGCTCAGTTATTTTTTTGAAATATTTATTTTTGTTAAGCTGAAAGTGTGCTTCATCGAGGGAAGTAGTTTCAATTGTGGGTATATTGAAGTTTTATTTGATTTCCACTAATATATTGGACATTAGAGCGTTGTTAATGACACTCGCCTACTGTAATTTAACTATCATTCGCAGGAACTGCTTGATAGGTTGTTTCCCTTGTCGATTATTGAATGGGTGGTAAAACTCTAGGTTTGAAGCTGGACCTACAAAATGTCACCTGTATGCTGCTCAGCTTTGAAACAATCTTTGATAATATACCTTGATCCAGTTTAAAGTGTTTTTATTTCTTTCTGTATTTATTTCCTTTACAGTTACTACAGGCTAGTACAACATCTGGCATGCATGCCAAACAACTTGCCAACGGTTTTTTTTTGTACAAGCTAAATGAAATAAGTATGAATCGGTATAACTGTATACATATATATATATATATATATATATATATATATATATATATATATATATATATATATATATATATATATGTATGTATATATGTATATGCTTTCAGCTTGGCAATTGGTGCATATTTATTAATTATGAGAAATATTGATCGTGCTAGTACTCATACCAAGTTCTATATTTGCGAATTTCATTTAAACAGTCACTTAGTAATTGAATGCTTGTATACTTTGATTATATATTTACTTCCATGTATTGGGTAAATATTATTGTTGGAATATTGTGCTGTTTTTAGCACGATTTAAAGTTTTTCATTGTACATATCTTTATTATTACTTTTTAATTTGTATAGCATAGATTCTCTGTTAATTTTGCTAGTTTTACAAAACAAAAACCAAATGAGAAAAATATCAGTAAGTTATCGAGACTAAAATAAAAAATAATTTGAAAATCAAAATAATCATTCAGAAACTTTGAATCGCTGTTATGGTTTAACTACAGAATATAAAAACCTGAAGAAGATACAAAAACATGGGGAAGCCTTTACAGAATTATCTTCTTTTTTTCGACTTGTAGATTGAGTTATTTTTTCAGTTATTGATACCTTTTACCAAAGATAATTCACAACTATAGGTTTGTACAGACGCTATTTGGAAGTAGCCATGGAAAGGGCCAATTAGTTGTTGTTTGTATTGGGGGATAGGCGTTGTCCTGTATTCATAATCTATATGAAGCAATCTGGTTATAACCTGACGGTTTATTCAAATTAGCGAAGTTACTGACTCTGGCGTTCTGTTATAGAGCCTTTTCTGCTGTCTAAATTTTTTGCTAATTTTTGCTAATTTAAAAATTTTATTTGATTGTGTTAATTGAAAGGCTGGGTTTTATATGTTAAATTTAAAGCTAACCCCCTCAATACTAAGTTCTGTCTATTGATTTAATCCATTTTTTCCCATGGTATTTAGTAAATAATATTTTAAATCGCAGAAATAATGGGGAGATGCGACTTCAGCATAAAATTGTATTTTATGTACCTTGAAAGCCTAAGAAAAAGCTACCTCGTGCAAAAAGCTCGTTCTTAAGAACAGTCAAAACCCGAAGCAGGCTCACTGGTGGATCCAGGGAGACCCCGGGCCCCCCAAGACTTTTTCTGGTGCCCTCAATTCGTGTTTTTTCTTCTTTTTTCTCTTTTTTTTAAATAATTTGGTCAATTATTGGCGCCCTTGTCACATTGCACCCCCCCCTCCCCAAGCAGGTTTTGCACTTCTCTGTTTACCTGTAAAATTTTTGCTGTGCAACATTACGCCTGTCTAGTTGGCACAGCCGGGCGTAATATTATAGGAGATTCCTAACGCTAATATTTCAAATAAATCTAGGGAATCCCTTTTATTGATGTTTAATATTTCAGAATTGAGATAATTTGACAAGTTCGAAGATCTGGTATTTAAAATATCTGGTTGTAACTACTTCCAAATAAGCTTTTTCAAAATAAATTCAATTACTCAAATCTGTGAGCTTTCAGCAGTAAATTTTGATGCTTTACTAAAATATTTATTTTAGTTTATGCCTGTTTTGGTATGGATAAATGTAGTCGCAAAGATTCTAGTCAAAATGTGAGCTTTGGGTTAACATTTGGAAGAAAGTTTTTCAACTTATTGTTTCCCCACTAGGCTAACAAATACAATTCTTATTTGCTCTCTATACCTTTGTTTTATTAACTTCAGTAATGATTAAAGCCATAACCATCGATTCTTAAGAAGACTAAAATTTCCATTCCAACAAATTTTGCCGAAAATTTGTGAAAATTTCTATAATGATTAAAGCCATAACCATCGATTCTTAAGAAGACTAAAATTTCCATTCCAACAAATTTTGCCGAAAATTTGTGAAAATTTCTATAACCTTTTCCTTTTTTTTTACGTATGCTTCGCTTGTATGAAATTCAACGAGAGAAATATTCTTTTGCTTATTAGATATATTATTAAGGTATATGTTCCCTCTGAAACAAGCGATTTTGCGACAGTCCAACAGCTGTAATTGGCATCAAAGGACAAGATACTTTTATAGTGGATTGATTAGCCTCAGATTCATCCATTGATCGAGCCATAATTATGATATTACTTAGACTTTTTATCGGAGAAAGATGTAAATTTGCTGAAAAATTAAGAAAATTGTTCTTTTGTCAAGAATTTTCACCTAATACTCAGTGTATTTTCAATCTAAAGGACCATCTACAACGAATTTCAAAAAATTAATTTGGTAGATGGGTAGGGCTGAATGTCAACTTGGAATTATAGCAAACTTGTTGTCTCGTTGATATATTAAAACCAGGAGTAAATCTACAGCATTTTCATTGGAGGGGGGAGGGGCAAGAGTGTTCAATATCCGTATAGTCAAGGAGCATGGGCTATATATTTTTTTCTCCACATTAATAGGGGGGCAACTGCCCCTCCTAAATGACCTTAATTAAAACCGTCGGAGAGTAGAAAAACAAAATACTGAAAGTTACACAGGAAACATAAACCTTAGTAAACCAGTTAAAAAAAAAGGCTGACAATGCTTAAGCTTTTTTCAAAACTTTTACAATGTACTTGATATCATATTTAGATGCTGTATGAAATGTTGCTTGGTTTCATTTTGGAATCATTGTTTGTTTTATCTATGTGTACCTGAATTTTGGGTTTGTAATGGCTTATTTTTTTTCTTTATAATAAAGGGAATGACCTACGTTTTCTATATATTTTAAAGGAATAGATTGAAAACAAAGCGAACGTGGATGAAAATTATTTTCATATTGGACCTATAACAGAAAATTAATTGTTAAAAATATACTACTAGAACTATCACCAACAATTCACTGCAGCGCCGAGCTGCCTGTGGCTAACACAGCAGCTCACGCTCTTCCTCCATCCCAATCTGTTTAAAGCTTCCCTTTTAGCACCCGTCCAAGAAGTTCGAGTTTCCTTTAAATCCTTCCTTACCACCTCATCCTGCCCCATTTTCGGACCACCTGCTTTCAGTTTGGTGATAGATGGATGGCCGAAAAGAACGATCTTTGGCAATCTGTTATCCTTCATCCGTGAAATGTGTCCTTGCCATCTCAACTTTTCTGTTATTATTGCCCTAGAAAGTGTTATTATTGCCCTAGAAAGTGGGATAGAACCCCATTTTTCACACAGCTTATCGAAATGTGGTCGGTCAAACATGTACCCATAGCTGTCCGTAGACAAATCCTCTGGAAAACATCTAATAAATGCTCCTGCGTGTTCCGAAGTGCCCACGTTTCTGAACCATACATGGCGATTGTGATCACTGTAGCTTCCAATATTTTAATCTCGGTTCGAAAAAAAAAAAAAAAAAAAACACTGGAAGTTTATCCTTCCAGGAATGGAATAAACCAGGAAAATTAACGTTTAGTTTTCTGAAAACTGTAAATGACCTTGGCCGTCTTGGAGATTTGAGGGGGCCGTAACAAAACAGCAGTTTGTGATGATTTATTTCAAGTTTTCGATTTAATATTTATTTTCCTTGGAAAAACTGTTGACATAATTTATTTCGTGTTCGCTTGCAAATTTTTACACATAGTACCAGTAAGAAGAGTCAATCGTGCTGTGAGTAGCTGTGATATTAGCTGTCGTCATTGGACTTGCCCTGGTTGGGATACTCTCTCAAACTTCTAATTATTCTTATAATATTGTTCCAAATTTTAGCTTTTTAATAATGCATTTATTAAATTGCATTTAATAATGCAATTGACCTTTCATGGTTAACATTTCGTAATTTAGAACCAGTTTCTGAAAATCGTCCCATAATGATCAAGATTTGACAAAGATACAATGCGTCTATCTGTATAAAGTTGAGGAAGGCAGAGGAGTCTCGGACTTGGTGGCTTCACTTTAGGCTCAACAATTGTACAGACTGAAACCACTCTTTGATTCTAATTTCAACAAGGTGTAGAAATAACCACCACTGTACTAAAATGTGTCTGCAAAGCCTCTGTCTGGGAATAGGCTTTACAAAATTTAGTAAGCTTGCCCTTGGGACTGGACATACTTATGATTAAAATACTGTACAAATTTATATCCAATGTCATTTGGACCCACGGTGCGTCTGGAGCTTAAAGGGTGGCTGAATTCCTAATTCTGTTTTGTCATTTAAAGGGGCACAAGGTCCAGAATTTGTGACCAAGTGATGCTTCTCGCGATTTTCTACGATTACCCGTTATGTCGGATGTGGCTGGGGGAAAGTAATATACAGGATATACATCGCTCTTGAGGTAGAAATAACTAATTATAGCTAATTTTCCCAAGGGTAAAGGGAGGAGTAAGAGGTTAAACGAATATTGAGACGCTCAATTCTTTAATTTAATATTCAAATTAAAAGCATCATCTACCAAGCTAATGTTTCTGTTTCCCTCCTTAAGCTCCTTGATAAATTTAGCTTCCCACCTCTTATTCTTTAAGGGTTTGTAGCTCCTTAATTTTTACCGCTGCAATATTCTACCGCCATTGGCTCGATACGATTGCCCTAGGGGAAAAATTGAAAAAAAAGAGACACTTTAGCGCTACAAATCCAAAAACGTAAATTTTCTTTGTTGTTCAAAATTGTGGACTGTAAACCTTCAATGAAAGGTCTTCGACAATGGTGATTCCAACGGATTGCCTTTTATTTTAATTAATTAAAAAAACTTTCCACAAAATAAGTTTTTCAAAGAAAAGTAAAGAACTCCATTAAACCAAAAATGAGCAAAAATAAAATCAAATAATCTACCAAGCTTGAAAACAAGCATCGATAAATAAATGAAACCCAAAAACGAATAAAAATACAATAGATAACCGAGTCAAACTTAAAATGAGCAGGAATTAACATGAGTAGGGCTAAAAACCCATATGCCTTCCCAAAGACAGAACATAATATTCACTGTACTGAAAAAATATATGCTTTTTCTTTTATAACTTTAATAAACCAAATAATATTAACATTTTGATTACTAAATATCAGTATATGTATATTAAACTGACAATGCACATTCATTTGTATTTTTTTCAGTAAAGTGCAAACTATGTTCTGGCCTTGGGATTGCATAGGGGTTTTGAGCCCTACTCATGTTCGTTCGTGAGCCCACATCTCTGCTCGTTCTGAGTTTGACTTGGTTATTTATTGTAATTTCTGTTCGTTTTGGGTTTCATTTATTTATCGATGCTGATTTGTGGTAGTTTCACGCTTGGTAGATTATTTGATTTTATTTTTGCTCATTTTTGGTTTAATGGAGTTCTTTACTTTTCTTTGAAAAACTTATTTTGTAGAAAAAGTTTTTTTAATTAATTTTTGTTCGTTTTATACTGACATAGTCTTTTCAGGGAAAAAGAAAATAATACTTTAAATCTTTTCGTTTTTTTAAGACTATACTTCTGCCAGCTATTTGTGTTCTGGAAAAAAATTTTCAGCAATTTTTAACAACATACAGCTATTTAGAAATCTGGACACAAATTGTAGTGTTTAATTTAGTTTCATAACTCCTCTAGTTGACCTGAAATAGAAAACTTGATACCATTCGCAAAAAAAAATCTGTTTACTTTCTTTGATAGTTTGGATACACTTACGCTATTTTGATTTGGTTAAATTTTAACAGAAGTAGCCCCGAAAGTTTGAACATAATACCCTCGGTCGTTCTTGGGATACTGCTGAGATGCCTTATTGGGAATTATCATTCACACAGTGCATTTTTATTTAATCCTAAGGCAACATTTAGTTTTTAAACATCATGGGCAATTGGGAGGGTGGGCGTGGGAGAGGGAATAGTTGACCTCCAAACACTTTCGACTATAAAAAAGGGCATTAGCCCTTTTTATTTTTAATCGAATGATCCTTTTTCGAAGTGCCGTGGTCTAAAAAAAAAAAAAAAAAAATAATAATATATTGTACCCACATCGATCTTTACTATAAAAATGTCAAGGCTTCCAATCACTTTCGACTATTAAAAAGGGCACTAGCCCTTACAATTTCCAATCGAATGAACTCATTTTGAGTTTCTACGACAACGCTTTCTATAAACACCTTATATGCCCCCAGGGCATACATTACAAACCTTGCCATGAGGGTTATGAGGGGGTTCTCATCCTCAAAGACCTATTTTCCAAAACTTTCAACTACGTTAAACAAAACGGCTATCTCAAAATTTTGGTTGGATAAGTTTGGGGAAATGGTGGTCGTGAGAGGTGTGTTAGTTGCTCTTCAATCACTTTTGACTATTAAAAAAGGCACTAGCCCTTTCAATTTCTAATCTAATGAGCCCTTTTGAAGTTTCTATGACAACGATTTCAATAAAAACCTTATATGCCCCCAGTGCATAACTTACAAACCTTGACCAGAGGGCTGGGGGGGGGGGGGGGGTTGTCAACCTCAAAGACCTAATTTCCAGAACTCTCAACAACGTTAAAGAAAATTGCTATCTCAAAATTACGATTGGATGTGTTTGGGGAAAGGGTGGGCGTGAGAGGGGGGTTAGTTGCCCTCCAATCACTTCCGACTATTAAAAAAGGCACTATCCCTTTCAATTTTTAACCGAATGAGCCCTTTTTGAGGTTTCTACGACAACGCTTTTTATAAGAACCGTATATGACCCAGGGCATAAGTAGGAAGGGCATAATGACTCCCATCCGTCACCACTGCTGCCATCTACAATTAAGTCTAACACTGACAGGTTATAATTTATTCAAGGATTATCGATCCACGAACGAGTCAATGACCCCTTTTTTCAAGGTTGATTTATTTGTTGTTGTTGTTGTTGTTCGTCCAGGTGCACGCTAGGGGAATGTATTGATCTAGGGGAGAGAATTTCCGAGTACTTGATTTACATAATCGGTGGGGAGAATGTTTTGATTTAGGAATGGGAAACAGGAAGTACATGCCTCCTTCTAGACCATTCAGAGAGTCGGTTACATCTCCTTCTAAGCAAAACAGAGGGCTGGTTACATATTAGCGGGAGAGGATTGCAGAGAATATAAGGAAAGTTTAGGTTAGGTTAGAATGAATAGTTCAGTTTGATTAGATCATCCCAATAGAGTTCCAAGACACAATGGATAAAACAACAAATATTATTGATGAGCTAGAAGCCTTGACTACAGCGATTTACAATGTGAGTTCTGTTTAGTACATTTTCATTCTTTATTTTCAAATAAAATTATTTTCCTTGGTCACCCTCCAGTATATTCAGGTAAATCCCCCCCTCCCACTCTAATACAAACTCCACTATGCTATCTTTATAGTCGTTAGAAAGCGTAAAATATGCTCTTTTTAACCATGTACCCCCCCCCCCCCGTTAACGACTTTAATTCTTTCATTGGAAATAATACTCTTTTTCGATAAATTCTTGCTTTCTATATCCTATCTAAAGTGTCAACTGACTTCTGTCAACCCTTAGCTATTAATCTGCTGATTCCATTTAAGCCGTCACCCTATGTTTTATCAGTTCCGTAAAGATTTAAATAGGGTTAATTATCGCATCCTGTCAACGGTCATCCGGTATCGACGAAACCAGGGAATTAAGCTTTTTGTAGGTTTCACAGAAAGACACTTTTTTCCAGTCGAATTAGCGATACAGTAAATCTTATAAATTGCAAGGGGGAGAGGTGACAGTTATGATAAATAGTTTCATATAGTATTTGTTTTTCATTTTGAGTACTCAGTGTTAAACGAGTTATTCCCCAAAAATAATTGCTAACAAATATTTTTAGGACTTGTTAAAAGGGGGAAGGGGGCAATACCGCGCTTCTAACACCATCATTGTAAAGCGAAAATTAAGGTGCCCGGGATTTCTAAGAAAAAAGAATACATAGCTTTATTATGTGCAAATTGAATACCATTTACGTCTAAGATCATAAATTTAGGCCTAAAAGCTGCTGCTGGGTTAATAATCATTTATCTATTTTAAAATCTATAGACGGGAACATTTTAAAAAAATTTCTGAAAGGTAAAAATAGAAACATTGATTTCTATCCTAAGGCTATAGACTACTGATTGTCAAGGTTTATTTTTCTCACAAGTTGTGCAATAAAACCATATGATTTCCATGCATAGCATATTTCGTGTAAAATTTTACTTTTTGCATTGCTTTTTCGGCTTAGGGGAGGGGGACTTCTTTGTGATAAATGCTTTCTAGACAAAATTATGGCTAGGGGCGGGGGGTACTAATTTTTATTTTTTGAAAAAGGGGAAAATTATTTCAATACTAACTTTTTTCACTTCTTTTAAGGTAAATTATGAAGAATGTATGGCCATTAGAAATAGCTATGGTTCCAGTTCAAACTGCCTTTATTTTGAGCAGTTTTTCGCAAGGAATTGGGAAAAAAGCCCAACTTTAGCGGAAAGAGTGGGGATTGCGGAGGGGGACACCACCTCATACACAGTATAATCTCTGCTTGTTTGGAGCTCTAATGTGTCTCATTAGTTTCACTTAAAAAAAACCTTTTTTCTGTGATTTAATTTCTGTTCATTTTTAATACCATACCCAGTGTAATTATAAAAAATAGGAGAACTACCACCCCCTCAAACATGACTTTAAATATTAAAGTTACTAACGTACAGAATAAGTAAATGTATAAGTGCTTCAAAATTCGTAGGAAAAATTAGAAAATTCGCATTTTGTAGATTGTGACTTCAGCCTGAATTTCACGCGTTGAATTTCAATACATAATTTCCATCATTATTAAACCTATATCCAATTTCCAAAATTGTACCAATTTTTCATGTGCTAATATTATTCAAACTGAACGTTCGTATAATAATGCTTTGAGTTATTTCTGAGAAAAGTTGAATTTATTATAATCAAACTTTAATTTTCAGAGTTTAGGTTGCTTTCGACAAAGATTTCTCTTTACTTACGGCAAATTTCCACAAGGTGATTGATCCATGGCCCTTCTAAATGTGATAGAAGCTACTGCACCCTGCTTCAATCCCTTTTTACGTATTCAAACTGAATGTTCGTATAACAATGCTTTGAGTTATTCCTCAGAAAATTGACCCCTCCAAATATTTACTCAGAGGTGCGGGTGCTGAAATGTCAAACGTTACTTATTTGCCCATTATTTTCACAGTTTTCAATGCGGGATCTTCGAACACACTCCCTCCTTCTCAGTTTATTCTAAGAAATTGAGCTGTATTTGTTAGAGTTTCAGAAACATTACATATTTATTTAATTTAAGCCCTTTTTTTCAGATATAATAATGTTTGGTGCGATTGACACAGAATATATTGGTCTGAAATATTCCTCAACTGGCATTATTTTAGTGGTACTCCATGGTAGGTTATCGAGACTATCTAGTTTATTGCGTGTGTTAAATCAGTAATTTTTTGCCATTGGAGGGATAAACACCTACACCATATTTAAAAAAAAGACGTGAAAATGGATTATTCGAAGAAAGTGTGTGCACATGATAAAGTCGTTGTTGCCTTGAATGCTGAAAAAGAGATATATTTGAACTATGGAACAAGTAGTAGTGGAGATCTTATTGTGAATGTATGCCTACGTTGTCTTGACAGTGAGGAGTTAAATTCCTTTGGAGTAGTCAAGAATTTTCATCATTCAAAAGGTGGATATGTGAAAGTATCATTTCCAGAGAAGCTAGTACTCAGAGAGAATGCCAACATAAAAATAATAGTTGAGGAAGAGGGACAACTTCTAGCTAATGGTTCTGGTAATATGTTAGCCGTTGATAGATCTTATTGTCATCTTTCCGGTGTTAGCATTCGAATGAAATCAGAAAGGAAAAGAAGGGCCTACTGCTGCACCAACATTATAAATCATATCTTGTCAACGTGCCAGAACTGTTGCCTCTGTAAAAATAATGTGATAATAGACAGTGAAACTGCCGGTAAAATAAAAAGAGCATTGGCAGACAATATCACTAATGAATATAATGATAAATTGATTGGAAAATGAAGCACAAGCGAGCATTATTACTACTATTGCTCATATAGTCAATGAATCAAATAATACCTAGGATGAAACGTGTATTGAATCAGTAGGTGACATCCCAGTGGAAATTGTATATGACTCGAAAAGGATGAATGGCCATTCTAGCGGTCATGAGAAGAGAGAGGCGAGTAACTCCAGTATCAAGCGAGAGAACTCGATAAATTATTTTATGGAACAGATTCAGAATGTTCAATGTTGTTCAATAGCTATAATAATGTAAAATAATATATATAGCATATTTTTATGTTGTTACGACATGTTGTTACCTCAATAAAAATATTTTATGCATTACTTTGTTATATTTCTATTATTTTAGGAAACGTTAGCATGTTACGCGCTTAGAATGTTCATTAAAAAGTCGGAGATTTTTTGTTTTCTTTGGAAAAAAATTAGAATTCAACTATAATTTTTTCTTTTCTTTGAGAAAATTCAGAAAAGAACTTGAACTTTTCTTCACTTTGCTGTGAAAAATCAGAATTAAAGTGGAACATTTTCTATTCTCAGAGAAAACATTCATAAGAGAACTTTAAATTTGTCATTTCTTTGAGAAAAATCGGAACTGAATTTAAGAAAATTTAGAATTAAAATGAAACTTTTTATCTTCATTGGAAAATAAACACAATCCTAGTATAACTTTTCCTATCTTCTACGGAAAAATTTTGAATAGATCTGTAACTAATTTCTCTTTCATTGAGAAAATTCAGAAGAGAGCTTGAGAGCACTTCAGTGAGAAAAATTTAGAATTATAGTGGGGCTTTTTATCTTCATTGAAAGTATTCACAACTAAGGTATAACTTTTTCTATCTTCTATGGAAAAATTTAGAATAGAGCTTTAAATTTTTATGTCTTTGAGAAAAATCAGAACTGAAGTGAAACCTTTTCATTTTCTTGAAAAAATTAGAATTGATCTGTAACTTATTTCTTTTTCATTGAGAAAATTCAGAAGAGAACTTGAACTTTTATTCACTTCACTGTGAAAACTCAGAATTAATATGAAGCTTTTCTCTTCTCAGTGAAAACATTCTGAAGAGAACTTAAAATGTTTTGATCTCTTTGCGAAAAATCGGAACTGAATTTAAGAAAATTTAGAATTAAAGTGAAACTTTTTATCTTCACGGAAAATATTCAGAATCATAGTATGACTTTTCCTATCTTCTATGGAAAAATTTAGAAAAGAACTTTAAATTTTTTATGTCTTTGAGAAATTAAGAACTTTATTGGAAGCATTCTTTTTTAATGCAAATATTAGATTTGTCTTTAACTTATTTCCATTTCATTAAAAAAATTCAGGAGAGAGCTTGAACTGTTCTTTCCTTCACTGAGAAAATTTATAACTAAAGTGGAGATTTTTATCTTCATTGAAAATATTCACAACTAAGGTATAACTTTTTTATCTTTTATGGAAAAATTTAGAACAGATCATTAAATTTTTTCATCTTTTCTAGAAAAATCAGAAGTGAAGTGTAACCTTTTATATTTTCATTGAAACATTAGAATTGATCCATAAATGATTTCTTTATCTTTGATGAAATTCAGAAGAAAACTTGCACTTTTCTTAACTTCATTGAGAAATTTTGAATTAATGTGAAGCTTATTTATCCTCATAGAATAGATTCACAATTATAGTATGATTTTTTCTATCGTCTATTTAAAAATTTCGAACAGAACTTTACATTTTTTATGTCTCTGAGCAGTTAAGAACTGAAGTGGAAGCTTTTTTTCATTTTCTTTGTTAAATTTTAGAATCTGGGCAACTTTTTCTTTTCTTAAAAAAAATTCATAAGAAAATCTGAATGTTCCATATTTCTTCAAGACAATACAGACTAAATTTGGAAATCATTCTTTTCATGGAGAATGCTCAAGACCATAATATAACTTTTTTTTTATCTTCTATGAAAATTTGAAACAGGACTTTAAATTTTTCATATCTTTAAGAAACATTGGAACTGATGTGGAACCTTTTTATTTTCTCAGGAAAAAAAAAAAGAATTGATCTGTAACATATTTCTTTTTCATTGCGAAAATTTGGTGTTGGGATATAAAAGAAGTTGACAAGTAACGTATAACTTCTCTGGCATGCTGAATCTGCAAGTGTGATTTTAGAGAAATTTTTAAACCATATAGGGTTAACTTATCTTTTTTAGGGGTTACCATTTAGTGTTCTCCTACATGCTGAACCTGAAAGTGTGTTCCCTGACATGCTGGATCTGAAAGTGTAATTTCAGAGAAATTCTTTAACCTTTTAGTGTTAACTTGCCTTTTTAGGGATGACCATTTAGGGTTCTCCAACATGCTGAACCTGAAAGTCCTACATTTCGCACCTGAAAGTTTGTTCCCTGACGTGCCGAATCTGAAAGTGTGATTTCAGAGAAATTCTTTAACCATTTAGGGTTAACTTGCCTTTTTAGGGATGAGCATTTAGGGTTCTCCAACATGCTGAGCCTGAAAGTATGTTCCCTGACATGCTGGATCTGAAAGTGTAATTTCAGAGAAACTCTTTAACCTTTTAGTGTTAACTTGCCTTTTTAGGGATGACCATTTAGGGTTCTCCAACATGCTGAACCTGAAAGTCCTACATGTCGAACCTGAAAGTGTGTTCCCTGACATGCCGAATCTGAAAGTGTGATTTCAGAGAAATTCTTTAACCTTTTAGGGTTAACTTGCCTTTTTAGGGATGACTATTTAGGGTTTTCCTACATGCTGAACCTGAAAGTGTGCTCCCTGACCTGCAGAATCTGAAAGTGTTATTTCAGAAAAATTATTTATCCTTTTAAGGTTAACTTAACTTTTTAGGGGTGACTATTTAAGGTTCTCAAACATGCTGAACTTCAAAGTGTGTTCCGTGGTATAGTTAATCTTAATGTATAATTTTCATGGCAATGAACTATTATAAATAATAAAAACGATTGAAGCTTAAGATATTTATTGCTTAAACATATTTAAAAACATTTGAAAAAATACATAATGACATATTTAAAAAAAAAGCTTAATCCATTTGATATGAGGAAGACCAAGTTTAGGTCTTTGGATATCTGATGCATTTTTCCATGTCAGGTATCTTATCCGGTTTCCATTGAGCGAAATATCTAACTTTATCTTCTGGGTCATGTTCTGAATGCAGGTATTTCTCACATTTGAAGTCTTCTAAATTGAATAATGCTATGTTTTTATCACATTTTTCTAGTAAGAGTTTATCAGTTGGCACGTTTCCCTTCACATAAACAGCTTGCACACCAAAAAACTGCATATTTCCTGAATTTCCTCTTGTACATGTTTTATTTCATAACCATTTTCATTACGTGATCTTATGGTTTTAACGTAAAAGCCGTTTTGATTTATAAAATTTAATGTTGGACTCCATCTTTTTTTTTCTCGTACTTATACATATTGTATCTGACGTTCCATTTATAGCTATGAATTTCACGCCGTTGATCGTTTAGGAGTAAGAAAGCTGCTTCGAAAATAATACCAGTTGAGGAATATTTCAGACCAATATATTCTGTGTCAATCACACCAAACATTATTATATCTGAAAAAAAAGGGCTTAAATTAAATAAATATGTAATGTTTCTGAAACTCTAACAAATACAGATCACTTTCTTAGAATAAACTGAGAAGGAGGGAGTGTGTTCGAAGATCCCGAATTGAAAACTGTGAAAATAATGGGCAAATAAGTAACGTTTGACATTTCAGCACCCGCCCCTCTGAGTAAATATTTGGAGGGGTCAATTTTCTGAGGAATAACGCAAAGCATTGTTATACGAACATTCAGTTTGAATACGTAAAAAGGGATTGAAGCAGGGTGCAGTAGCTTCTATCACATTTAGAAGGGCCATGGATCAATCACCTTGTGGAAATTTGCCGTAAGTAAAGAGAAATCTTTGTCGGAAGCAACCTAAACTCTGAAAATCAAAGTTTGATTATAATAAATTCAACTTTTCTCAGAAATAACTCAAAGCATTATAATACGAACGTTTAGTTTGAATAATATTAGCACATGAAAAATTGGTACAATTTTGGAAATTGGATATAGGTTTAATAATGATGGAAATTATGTATTGAAATTCAACGTGTGAAATTCAGGCTGAAGTCACAATCTACAAAATGCGAGTTTTCTAATTTTTCCTACGAATTTCGAAGCACTTATACAGTTACTTATTCTGTACATAAGTATCTTTAATATTTAAAGTCATGTTTGAGGGGGTTGTAGCTCTCCTATTTTTTATAATTACACTGGGTATGGTATTAAAAATGAACAGAAATTAAATTACAGAGCAAATGTTTTTTTTAAGTGAAAGTAATGAGACATATTAGAGCTCCAAACAAGCAGAGAGTATACTGTGTATGAGGTGGTTTCTCCCTCCCCAAGCCCCACTCTTTCCGCTAAAGTTTCGCTTTTTTCCCAATTCCTTGTGAAAAACTGCTCAAAATAAAGGCCGTTTGAACTGGAACCATAGCTATTTCTAATGGCCATACATTCTTCATAATTTGCCTTAAAAGAAGAGAAAAAAGTTAGTATTGAAATAATTTTCCCCTTTTTCACAGAATAAAAATTAGTATCCCCTGCCCCTAACCATAATTTTGTCTAGAAAGCATTTATCACTAAGAAGTCCCCCTCCCCTAAGCCAAAAAAGCATTGCAAAAAGTAAAATTTACGAGAAATATGCTATGCATGGAAATCATATGTTTTTATTGCACAACTTGTGAGAAAAATAAACCTTGACAAACAGTAGTCTATAGCCTTAGGATAGAAATCGTTGTTTCTATTTTTACCTTTCAGAAAAAATTTTAAAATGTTCCCGTCTATAGATTTTAAAATAGATAAATGATTATTAACCCAGCAGCAGCTTTTAGGCCTAAATTTATGATCTTAGACGTAAATGGTATTCAATTTGCACATAATAAAGCTATGTATTCTTTTTTCTTAGAAATCCCGGGCACCTTAATTTTCGCTTTACAATGATGGTGTTAGAAGCGCGGTATTGCCCCCTTCCCCCTTTTTACATAATGTCCTAAAAATATTTGTTAGCAATTATTTTTGGGGAATAACTCGTTTAACACTGAGTACTCAAAATGAAAAACAAATACTATATGAAACTATTTATCATAACTGTCACCTCTTCCTCTTGCAATTTATAAGATTTACTGTATCGCTAATTCGACTGGAAAAAAGTGTCTTTCTGTGAAACCTACAAAAAGCTTAATTCCCTGGTTTCGTAGATACCGGATGACCGTTGACAGGATGCGATAATTAACCCTAATTAAATCTTTACGGAACTGATAAAAGATAGGGTGACGGCTTAAATGGAATCAGCATATTAATAGCTAAGGGTTGACAGAAGTCAATTGACACTTTAGATAGGATATAGAAAGCAAGAATCTATCGAAAAAGCGAATTATTTCCTATGAAAGAATTAAAGTCGTTAAGGGTGGGGGGGGTTACATGGTTAAAAAGAGCATATTTTATGCTTTCTAACGACTATAAAGATAGCATAGTTGAGTTTGTATTAGAGTGGGAGGGGGGGGTGAATATACTGGAGGGTGACCAAGGAAAATAATTTTATTTGAAAATAAAGAATGAAAATGTACTAAACAGAACTCACATTGTAAATCGCTGTAGTCAAGGCTTCTAGCTCATCAATAATATTTGTTGTTTTATCCATTGTGTCTTGGAACTCTATTGGGATGATCTAATCAAACTGAACTATTCATGCTAAAAATAACCTAACCTAACCTTTCCTTATATTCTCTGAAATCTTCTCCTGCTAATATTTAACCAGCCTTCTGATTTGCTTGGAAGTAGATGTAACCGAAATTCTTAATGGCCTAAAAGGAGGCATGCACTTCCTGTTTCCCATTCCTGAATCAAAACATTCTCCCCACCGATTATGTAAATCAAGTTCTCGGAAATTATCTCCCCTAGTTCAATACATTCCCCTAGCGTGCACCTGGACGAACAACAGCAACAAATAAATCGACCTTGAAAAAAGGGGTCATTGAATCGATCTTGGATCGATAATCCTTGAATAAATTATAACCTGTCGGCGTTAGACTTAATTGTAGATGGCAGCAGTGGCGAGGGATTGGAGTCATTATGCCCTTCCTACTGGCATAACTTACAACCCTTACCCTGAGGGCTGTGAGGGGGTTGTCATCCTCAAAGACATTATTTCTGGACCTTTCAACTACGTTGAACAAAATGGTTATCTCAAAATTTTGATTGGATGTGTTTGGGGAAATAATGGGCGTGAGAGGGAGGTCCTTCAATCACTTTCGACTATTAAAAAGGGCACTAGTCGTTTCAAATTCCAATCGAATGATTCCTTTTTGAATTTTCTATGACAACGATTTCTATAAAAAAAACCTTATATGCCCCCAGGGCATAAATTACAACCCTTGCCCTGAGGGCTGTGGGTAGTCATCCTCAAAAACATAATTTCCGGACTTTTTAGCTACGTCGAACAAGATGGCTATCTCAAAATTTTGATTGGATGCGTTTGGGGTAATAGTGGGCGTGAGAGGGATCTTAGTTATCCTCCAATCACTTTCAACTATTAAAAAGGGCATAATCCCTTCTAATTTTCAATCGAAAGAGCCCTTTTGGAAGTTTCTAGAACATCACTATCTATAAAAATCTTATATGCCCCCAGGGCATAACTTACAACCCTTGACCGAGGGCTCTGAGGGAGTTGTCTTCCTCAAAGACCTAATTCTGAAAATTCTCAAAGACCTAATTTCTAATACTTTTAACTACGTTGAACTAAATCTCTATCTCAAAATTTTGATTGGATTTGTTTGGATAAATGGTGGGCGTGAGAGGGGGGTTAGCTGCCCCCAAATCGCTTTCGAGTATTAAAAAAGGCACTAGCACTTTGAATTTCCAATCAAATGAGCCCTTTTTGAAGTCTCTACGACAACGATTTCTATTAAAACCTTATATGCCCCCAGGGCATAACTTACAACCCTTGTTCTGAGGGCTGTGGTGGAAGAGGGGGTTTGTCATCCTCAAAGACCTAATTTCCAGAACTTTCAACTACGTTGAACAACATGGCTATCTCAAAATTTTGATTGGATGTGCTTGGGGAGAAGATGGGCGAGAGAGGGGGGTTAGTTGCCCTCCAATAACATTCGACTATTACAAAGGGCACTAGCCCTTCAAATTTCCAATCGAATGAGCCTTTTTTGAAGTTTCTACGACAACACTTTCTATAAAAACCTTATATGCCCCCAGGGCATAACTAACAACCCTTGCCCTGAGGGCTTTGGGGGAGTGTCTTCCTCAGAAACATAATTTCTATCTGGAAGTCAACTACGTCGAACAAAATGGTTATCTCAAAATTTTGATTGGATGTGTTTGGGGAAATAGTGGTCGTGGGAGGGGGGTTAGTTGCCCTCCGATCACTTTTGACTATTAAAAAAGTCACAGGCAATTCCAACATTTAATTTAGTGATCCCTTTTCGACGTTTTTACAGCAACTTCTTCGATACAAATTGCCCTGATTTAAAGGAAAAAAATAATAAATAATACATAGGGTCAATATCGTTCTTAAAGGCCCCCAGACCCCAGATTACACCCCTTGCCCTACAGATTGTGGGGGAGTATCTTCCACAAAAACATAATTTCTATCTGGAAACCGACTACGCTGAACAAAATGGCTTAAAATTTTAATTGGATGTGTTTGGGGAAATGGTTGGCGTGGAAGGGGAGACACTTGCTTTCCAGTCATCTTCGCCTATTAAAAAAGGCACTAGCCATTTGGATTTCCAATCAAATGAGTCCTTTTCAAAGTATCGACGACAATTCATTCGGTGTGAAGTGCCCTGGTATGGAAGAAAAAATAGTAATAATACATTGTGCCAACATCGTTCTTTACTTAGGCAGCGCGATTGCGCTGCCTATGATTTGCCGTTGTGCTAGTCGGATTTCTCGTATGGTTTAGTCTCTGATATACGGTCGTTCATATGAGTACCCAAGACTATCCTTACGCAATTCCTCTGGTAGTTACATCGGTTGGGCTTGTACGCAAGTTCAATATCTTTTTAGTTGCATTGATGGAAAAGCTACTGTCAAACAAAGGAAATACTATGTTTTAACAGTCGATCAATTTACTATAGACGATATTTAAAAGCATATCACGTCCTGGGTTCAAATTGGGGTTTTAACTATCCTCCTGACCTGTCATAATTTTAACGCAAAGCTGAGGATACAAAATTTCTGTTCAAGCTTTTTTAAAGGCCTGAAATACTAGATACCTGTGACTTTAAAAAACAGCCTTTGAGTCGAGCCATGGCTTTTTTTATAGAACAGTTTGGCAAATATTCTACAATACCAAACGCAAAAACTAAAAATTTACCAAAAAACCTGCTTTGTTAAGCAATGAGTTTTTCTGGCGTCATCTTTTAAAAAATTGTGACGACACAAGAATACCCGCATGAATTTTCACAGGGATTGGTGGGAGTGCCACAAAAGTTTTCTCGGAAGGGGGGGGGGGCTAAAGTTTGATAAAAAAAATATTTTTTTTGTCGGAACAACAATGCATTTTTCTGAACTTTACAATAATCTGCGCTATTTATACTGTTTGTTTTTCAAGTGAGGAAATGAGATGTAGATTCGTATGATAATTTACTAAAATTCTATCAAGTATACTGGAAGATTTTGTTTTGCGTTATAATCCCAGGCCAAAAGTAAATCAAATCTCTTTTGTGATTATCTTTTGACAATCGTGTAGCTATTTTCAACTAGTAATTTTCCGAAAAAAATTCTATAAGTTTTTGTTTTTTAGATAGCAAAAAGTTCTAAAAACTTTTAAATTTTTTAATAGTCTTACAACGTGTCTAAATTTGGTGCTTTTTGGAAAATTGGGTAGAATATCTGGGAAGTTAACCCAAAAATGGTAGTTCCTTAGTAGAAGTGACCCTAAAGGCACCAATGCTCACCCCTGCTGCCACCTACAACTTTTTTAACACCATATATTGACACGAGAACCACGTGGTTTATGGTTTTTGTCAGTGAGAATGAAAAAACAGAAACTTTCTCACTTTCATGGATGTCAACAGCAATTCATGTCTGTTTTATGGTTTTTTTCAGTGAGAATGGAAAAACAGGAACTTTCTCACTTGGAAAACCATAAACCACGTGATCCTGTCACGAGTAGCACCTGTGCTGTCGACCTCAATTCACCTATCGTGAATCAATAATTCCCCTTAGAAACAACAAATTAATTTTCCCTTTCTTGACAGATCAATCAATCAATGACATCATCTGTCAGACTTTAAAAATTTTCGCCTAGAAACATTTCTCCAGGACTAGATCCAAAATCATTAATGTCTTTGCCTCGGGAACAGTTCTACTGGTCGAACTCCACAGGATATTAATAACCACCGGCCATGGAAACAATTAGGCAAGAAACATCTTAGCGATGAATTGTTTTAGCGCGCGAGAAGGTTTCATATTAATTTGAAATGCATTAGCACAGAGATGCCAATAACAAAGGAACACGCTGAATTTGCGTTTAGGGATTATTTGGGCGAAACCGTTTTAGACAGGTTATGGAACTATTTCGGCGAAACAGATAGAGACATTTTAAAAGAAGATTTTTGAAGAGATTTTGGAGGAGGTTTTGAGTGTGGTCGTTATAATACACAAGTTTCATTTGAACAGTGTTGTGAGGTCCTCTAACCCAACCCCAAAGGGTCCCAATCCTCCTACCCCAACCCCGAAGGAAGCCCCCTGTCCTCAAAGGTCCCCCAAGCTCCCAGAGCCCCAGCCCCCCCCCCCCCAAACGCCCTCCTCAGACCCTCAAAGACCCTCCTCTGGTCCTCAAAGGGCACCCGGATCCCCAAAGGGCACCCCGGACCCCCAAGACCCTCCCCCCGGTCCGCCAAGGGCCCCCCCGCGCCCAAAGAGCCCCCCGCGCCCCCCAAGGCCCCCCCCGACCTCCAAAGGCCATCCCCCGGCCCCCCCCCGGCCCCTCGAGCTCCCCAACGCCCAACCGGGTCCCCAAGGCCCTCCCCTGGTCCTCAAAGGTCCCTCAAGCTCCCAAAGAGCCAACCGGCCCCCCAAGGGTCCTCCCAAACACCCGCCCTGGACCCCCCAAAGAGGCCCCGCGCCATTTTTTTTTAATACTTTTTTATGGCTTTATTATATCTTTTCTGAACAAGTTCCATTCATAATGTCATTCCTAAACCCATTTTCCAACCTCAAAGAGTCCCCTCCCCAATTCGTAAATACTTTCTTAAATTTTTTAACATGGTATTTTTTTAACTTTTTACGTATCTTAAAATGACATGAAATATGCTTACGGCTCTACCAATCGTACTCTGTGCTTGTTCATGGACACGACGCGGCTTTTCCACTGGTACTCTATGGTAGATTATCGACACTACCGAGTTTATTGCATGCATTAAATCAGTATTTTTTACGCAGTGGAAGGATCAACACATAATTCATATCTGTAAAAAGTGAAGATGAATTATTCGACGACAGTATGTGCACATGAAAAAATCACTGTCGTGTTGAACGCTGACAAGGAGAAATACCTGAACTATGAAACGAGTGCAAGTGGAGATCTTATTGGCAATGTATGCATACGTTGTCATCACAGTGAGGAGTTAAATTCCTTTGGTGTACCCAAGAATTTCATTCGTGTAAACGGTGGATATGCAAGAGTATCATTACCAGAGAAATTAGTGCTCAAAGAGAATGCCAACTTAAAAATAATTGTTGATGATAGGGGACAACTCCTTGCTACGGCTTCTGGTAACACATTACCTGTTGATAAATCCTATCATCCTCTTTCCGGTATTAGCATTTCAAAGAGAACAAGAAAAAGACAAGCATACTCCTGCACCAACATCATAAATCATATCTTGTCAATGTGTCAAAACTGCCATCTATGTAAAAATAATGTGACAATATACAGTTAAATAGCAGGCAGAATAAAAAGGACATTATCAGACAATATCATAAATGAATATAAAGATGAATTGACGGAAAGTGAAGCGCAAGTGTACTAATAATGTGTAATAATGTATTTAACGTATTTTTATATTAATATTCTACATGTCATTATTTCATTAAAAATATTTTATGCAATATTTTGTTAAGTGTTCATTATTTTAGGGTATGCTAGAACGTCAATCGTTCAGAATATCTATTAAAAAGGTCAGAGATGAAAGAAAAAGAATTTTTAGAGATAAAGATACTACTAGCAGGCTCAATTTTTCATAGAAGATAGAAAAGTTCAAGTTCTCTTCTGAATTTTACCAAAGAACACATTTCTCTTCTAATTTCACCAGAGAAAATAAAAAGCTTTCACTTCAGTTTTAAGTTCACCGAGACATAAAAATTTAAAGTTCACTTCTAAATTTTTCTGTAGAAGATAGGAAAAGTTATACTATGATTTTGATTATTTTCTATGAAGGTAAAAAGTTCTAGTTCAATTTAAAATTTTCTCAACGAAGTGAAGAAAAGTTCAAGTTCTCTTCGGAATTTTACCAAAGAACACACTTTAATTCTAATTTCTCAGAGAAAATAAAAATCTTCCGCTTCAGTTGTTTATTTCACAAAGACATAAAGAAAATTAAAGTTCAATTCTAAATTTTTCGGTGGTAGATAGGAAAAGCAATACCGTACTTATGAAATATTTTCACTGAAGATAAAAAGATCTAGTTCAATTTAAAATTTTCTCAACGAAGTCAAGGAAAGTTCAAGTTCTCTTCTGAATTTTACCAAAGAACACGCTACAATTCTAAGTTCTCCAGAGAAAACAAAAATCTTCCACTTCAGTTCTTTATTTCACAAACACATAAAGAAATTTAAAGCTCAAGTCAAATTTTTCGATGGAAGATAGAAAAAGTAATACCATACTTGTGAATATTTTCATGGAAGATAAAAATTACTATTTCATTTTTAAATTTTCTCAACGAAGTGAAGAAAAAGTTCAAGTTCTCTTCTGAATTTTACCAAAGAACACGCTACAATTCTAATTTCTCCAGAGAAAACAAAAATCTTCCACTTCAGTTGTTTATTTCACAAAGACATAAAGAAATTTAAATTTCAATTCTAAATTTTTCGGTGGTAGATAGGAAAAGAAATACCATACTTGTGAAATATTTTCACGGAAGATAAAAAGTTCTAGTTAATTTTAAAATTTTCTCAACTAAGTCAAGTAAAGTTCAAGTTCTCTTCTGAATTTTACCAAAGAACACGCTACAATTCTAATTTCTCCAGAGAAAACAAAAATCTTCCGCTTCAGTTCTTTATTTCACAAAGACATAAATAAATTTAATGTTCATTTCTAATTTTTCGGTTGGAAGATAGAAAAAGCAATACCATACTTGTGAATATTTTCATGGAATATAAAAAGTTCTAATTCAATTTAAAATTTTCTCAATGAAGTAAAGGATAGTTCAAGTTCTCTTCTGAATTTTACCAAAGAACACGATACAATACTAATTTCTCATATAAAACAAAAATCTTCCACTTCAGTTATTTATATAAAAAAGAGATAAAGAAATTTGAAGTTCATTTCTAATTTTTAGGTTGGAATATAGAAAAAGCAATACCTTACTTGTGAATATTTTCATGGAAGATAAAAAAGTTCTAATTCATTTTAAAATTTTCTCAATAACGTAAAGGAGAGTTCAAGTTCTCTTCTGAATTTTACAAAATAACACGCTACAATTCTAATTTCTCCAGAGACATCTAAAATCACCAACTTCAGTTGTTTATTTCACAAAGAGATAACGAAATTTGAAGTTCATTTCTAATTTTTCGGTTGGAAGATAGAAAAAGTAATACCATACTTGTGAATATTTTCATGGAAGATAAAAAGTTCTAATTAATTTTAAAATTTTCTCAACGAAGTTAAGGAGATTTCAAGTTCTCGTCTGAATTTTACCAAACAACACGCTACAAGTCTAATTTCTCCAGAGAAAACAAAAATCTTCCACTTCAGTTCTTTATTTCACGAATACATAAAGAAATTTTAAGTTCAATTCTAATTTTTCGGTTGGAAGATAGAAAAAGAAATACCATACTGGTGAATATTTTCATGGAAGATAAAAAGTTCTAGTTCATTTTAAAATTTTCTCAACAAAGTGAAGAAAAATTCAAGTTCTCTTCTGAATTTTACCAAAGAACACGCTACAATTCTAATTTCTCCAGAGAAAACAAAATTCTTCCACTTCAGTTCTTTATTTCACAAAGACATAAAGAAATTTAAAGTTCATTTCTAATTTTTCGGTTGGAAGATAGAAAAAGTAATACCATACTTGTGAATATTTTCATGGAAGATAAAAAGTTCTAGTTCAATTTAAAATTTTCTCAACAAAGTGAAGAAAAATTCAAGTTCTCTTCTGAATTTTACCAAAGAACACGCTACAATTCTAATTTCTCCAGAGAAAAAAAAAATCTTCCACTTCAGTTCTTTATTTCACAAAGACATAAAGAAATTTAAAGTTCATTTCTAATTTTTCAGTTGGAAGATAGAAAAAGAAATACCATACTTGTGAATATTTTCATTGAAGATAAAAAGTTATAATTCAATTTAAAATTTTCTCAACAAAGTGAAGAAAAATTCAAGTTCTCTTCTGAATTTTACCAAAGAACACGCTACAATTCTAATTTCTCCAGAGAAAGCTAAAATCCACTACTTCAGTTCTTTATTTCACAAAGACATAAAGAAATTTAAAGTTCATTTCTAATTTATCGGTTGGAAGATAGAAAAAGCAATACCATTCTTGTTAATATTTTCATGGAAGATAAAAAGTTCTAATTCAATTTAAAATTTTATCAACAAAGTGAAGAAAAATTCAAGTTATCTTCTGAATTTTACCAAATTAAAAGCTCCAATACTAATTTATCAATAGAAAACAAAAATCTTCCACTTCAGTTCTTTATTTCACAAAGACATAACGAAATTTAAAGTTCATTTCTAATTTTTCGGTTGGAAGATAGAAAAAGCAATACCATACTTTTGACTATTTTCATGGAAGATAAAAAGTTCTAATTAACTTTAAAATTTTATAAACAACGAGAATTCACATACAAGTTATCTTCTGAGTTTTATCAAAGAACACAATTCATTTCTAATTTCCCCAGAGAAAACAAAAATCTTCCACTTCAGTTCTTTATTTCACAAAGAGATAAAGAAATTTAAAGGTCAATTCTAATTTTTTGGTTGGAAGATAGAAAAAGTAATACCATTCTTGTGAATATTTTCATGGAAGATAAAAAGTTCTATTTCAATTTAAAATTTTCTCAACAAAGTTAAGGAGAGTTCAAGTTCTCTTCTGAATTTTACCAAAGAACACGCTACAATTCTAATTTCTCCAGAGAAATCAAAAATCACCCACTTCAGTTCTTTATTTCACAAAGACATAACGAAATTTAAAGTTCAATTCTAATTTTTCGGTTGTAAGATAGAAAAAGTAATACCATACTTGTGAATATTTTCATGGAAGATAAAAAGTACTATTTCAATTTAAAATTTTCTCAACAAAGTGAAGAAAAATTCAAGTTCTCTTCTGAATTTTACCAAAGAACACACTTCAATTCTAATTTCTCCAGAGAAAACTAAAATCTTCCACTTCAGTTCTTTATTTCACAAAGAGATAACGAAATTTAAAGTTCATTTCTAATTTTTCGGTTGGAAGATAGAAAAAGAAATACCATACTTGTGAATATTTTCATGGAAGATAAAAAGTTCTAATTCATTTTAAAATTCTCTCAACAAAGTGAAGAAAAATTAATGTTCTCTTCTGAATATTACCAAAGAACACTATACACTTCTAATTTCTCCAGAGAAAACAAAAATCTTCCACTTCAGTTCTTTATTTCACAAAGAGATAAAGAAATTTGAAGTTCATTTATAATTTTTCGGTTGGAAGATAGAAAAAGTTATAAATTAATTGTGTATATTTTAATGGAAGATAATAAGTTCTAATTCATTTTAAAATTTTCTCAACGAAGTTAAGGAGAGTTCAAGTTCTCTTCTGAATTTTACCAAAGAACGCACTTCAATTCTAATTTCACCAGAGAAAGCTAAAATCAACCCCTTCAGTTCTTTATTTCACAAAGAGATAAAGAAATTTAAAGTTCAATTCTAATTTTTCGGTTGGAAGATAGAAAAAGTAATACCTTACTTGTGAATATTTTCATGGAAGATAAAAAGTACTAGTTCAATTTAAAATTTTCTCAACAAAGTGAAGAAAAATTCAAGTTCACTACTGAATTTTACCAAAGAACACACTACAATTCTAATTTCGTCAGAGAAAACAAAATCTTCCACTTCAGTTCCTTATTTCACAAAGACATAAAGAAATTTAAAGTTCATTTCTAAATTTTTTTCGATGGAAGATAGAAAAAAGCAATAACATACTTGTGAATATTTTCACGGAAATAAAAAGTTCTAGTTTAATTTTAAATTTTCTCAACGAAGTGAAGAAAAGTTCAAGTTCTCTACTGAATTTTACCAAAGAACACAATACAATTCTAAGTTCTCCAGAGAAAACAAAAATCCCCACACTTAATTTCTATATTTCACAAAGACATAAAGAAATTTAAAGTTCATTTCTAATTTTTCTGTGGAAGATAGAAAAGGCAATAGCGTACATGTGAAATATTTTCACGTTAGATAAAAAGTTCTAGTTCAATTTAAAATTTTCTCAATGAAGTGAAGAAAAGATCAAGTTCTCTTCTGAATTTTACCAAAGAACACGCTTAAATTCTAATTTCTCAGAGAAAACATAAATCTTCCACTTCAGTTCTTTATTTCACAAAGACATAAATAAATTTAAAGTTCAATTCTAATTTTTCGGTGGAAGATAGACAACTTAATACCATACTTGTGAATATTTTCACGGAAAATACAAAGTTCTCGTTCAATTTAAATTTTTCTTTTCAACATGTTTAAGTTAGGTTAGATTAACTTGTCATGAGCTCTCATGATAAGTTAACCTAACCTTTTCCGGCAGTATGGTTAGGTTAGGTTAGGATAGATTAAGTTAGGTTAGATTAGGTTAGGTTAAGTTAGGTTAGGTTAGCCCACGTACGCGTCACTTAGGTTAGCTTAGGTTAGGTGAGAGACAGGCAAAAAGTGAGGTGCATGAGTAGGTTAGGTTAGGTTAGATTAAGTTAGGTTAGATTAAGTTAGGTTAGATTAAGTTAGGTTAGGTTAAGTTAGGTTAGGCTAGGTTAGCCTACGTACGTGCGCGTACGTAGGCTAGCCTAGCCTAACCTAACTAACCTAACCTAACTTAATCTAACCTAGCAATCTAACCTAGCAATCTAACCTAACCTAACCTAATGATACACCTAACTTTTGCCTGTCTCTCACCTAACCTAAGCTAACCTAAGTGACGCGTACGTGGGCTAACCTAACTTAACCTAACCTAATCTAACCTAACTTAATCTAGCCTAACCTAACCTAACCATACTCGCCGGAAAAGGTTAGGTTAACTTATCATGAGAGCTCATGACAAGTTAATCTAACCTAACTTAAACATGTTGAAAAGAAAATTTTAAATTGAACTAGAACTTTGTATCTTCCGTGAAAATAATCACAAGTATGGTATTAATTTTTCTATCTTCCACCGAAAAATTAGAATTGAACTTTAAATTTCTTTATGTCTTTGTGAAATAAATAAGTGAAGTGGAAGATTTATGTTTTCTCTGAGAAATTAGAATTTAAGCGTGTTCTTTGGTAAAGTTCAGAAGAGAACTTGAGCTTTCTTCACTTCATTGAGAAAATTTTAAATTGAACTAGAACTTTTATCTTCCGTGAAAATATTTCACATGTACGCTATTGCCTTTTCTATCTTCCACCGAAAAATTAGAAATGAACTTTAAATTTCTTTATGTCTTTGTGAAATATAGAAATTAAGTGGAGATTTTATTTTCTCTGGAGAAATTAGAATTGAATTGTGTTCTTTGGTAAAATTCAGTAGAGAACTTGAACTTTTCTTCACTTCGTTGAGAAAATTTAAAATTAAACTAGAACTTTTTATTTCCGTGAAAATATTCACAAGTATGGTATTGCTTTTTTCTATCTTCCATAGAAAAAAATTTAGAAATTAACTTTAAAGGTCTTTATGTCAGGGTTAAATATATAACCGAAGTGTATTAGTTTTTTTTATCTGACGAAATTAGACTTGTAGCGTGTTATTTGGTAAAATTAAGAAGTGACCTTGAATTTTTATTCACTGTTTTGAGAAAAGTTAAAATTGAACTAGAACTTTTTATCTTCCATGAAAATATTCACAAGTAAGGTATTACTTTTTCTATCTTCCAACCGAAAAATTAGAATTGAACTTTAAATTTCTTTATCTCTTTGTGAAATAAAGAACTGATGTGGGGGATTTTAGCTTTCTCTGGTGAAATTAGAATTGAAGTGAGTTCTTTGGTAAAATTCAGAAGAGAACTTGAATTTTTATTCACTTTTTTGATAAAATTTTAAATTGAATTAGAACTTTTTATCTTCCATGAAAATATTCACAAGTATGGTATTACTTTTTCTATCTTCCAACCGAAAAATTAGAAATGAACTTTAAATTTCTTTATCTCTTTGTGAAATAAAGAACTGAAGTGGAAGATTTTGTTTTCTCTGGAGACATTAGCATGGTAGCGTGTTATAAGTTAAAAGTCAGAAGAGAAAAATAAATTTTCTTCAATTTTATGATAATATTAAATAAGTACTGAGAACTTTTTATCGAAAAATAAACAATTAAAAAGTATTGGCGTTCTTGGAAGCTAATAACAAATAACATTTATAAATTACCTATATCAATAGTTATGTATATTTTTCCTAAATAACTTTCTTTTAAGTGGTGATTATGATATTTTTAAAGTCGTCGCGTAGCTCGATATTTTTTAAAATTCAGAAGAGAACTTGAATTTTTCTTCACTTTGTTGAGAAAATTTTAAATTGAATTAGAACTTTTTATCTTCCATGAAAATATTCACAAGTATGGTATTACTTTTTCTATCTTCCAACCGAAAAATTAGAAATGAACTTTAAATTTCTTTATGTCTTTGTGAAATAAAGAACTGAAGTAGGGGATTTTTGCTTTCTTTGGAGAAATTAGACTTGTAGCGTGTTCTTTGGTAAAATTCAGAAGAGAACATGAATTTTTCTTCACTTTGTTGAGAAAATTTTAAATTGAATTAGAACTTTTTATCTTCCATGAAAATATTCACAAGTATGGTATTACTTTTTCTATCTTCCAACCGAAAAATTAGAAATGAACTTTAAATTTCTTTATGTCTTTGTGAAATAAAGTACTGAAGTGTAAGATTTTTGTTTTCTCTGGAGAAATTAGAATTGTAGCGTGTTCTTTGGTAAAATTCAGAAGAGAACTTGAATTTTTCTTCACTTTGTTGAGAAAATTTTAAAATGAAAAAGAACTTTTTATATACAATGAAAATATTAACCAGTATGATATTTCTTTTTCTATCTTCCAACCGAAAAAGTAGAAATGAACTTTACATTTCGTTATCTCTTTGTGAAATAAAGAACTGAAGTGGAAGATTTTTGTTTTCTCTGGAGAAATTAGAATTGTAGCGTGTTCTTTGGTAAAATTCAGAAGAGAAATTGAATTTTTCTTCACTTTGTTGAGAAAGTTTTAATTTTAAATAGAAATTTTTATCTTCAATGAAAATATTCACAAGTATGGTATTACTTTTTCTATCTTCCAACCGAAAAATTAGAAATGAACTTTAAATTTATTTATGTCTTTGTTAAATAAAGAACTGAAGTGGAATATTTTTGTTTTCTCTGGAGAAATTAGAATTGTAGCGTGTTGTTTGGTAAAATTCAGAAGAGAACTTGAACTCTCCTTAACTTCGTTGAGAAAATTTTAAATTGATTTAGAACTTTTTATCTTCCATGAAAATATTCACAAGTATGGTATTACTTTTTCTATCTTCCAACCGAAAAATTAGAAATGAACTTTAAATTTCTTTATGTCTTTGTGAAATAAAGAACTGAAGTAGGGGATTTTAGCTTTCTCTGGAGAAATGAGAATTGTAGCGTTTTCTTTGTTAAAATTCAGAAGAGAACTTGAACCTTCCTTGACTTCTTTGAGAAAATTTTAAAATGAATTAGAGCTTTTTATCTTCCATGAAAATATTAAAAAGTATGGTATTGCTTTTCCTATCTTCCACCGAAAAATTAGAAATGAGCTTTAAATTTCTTTATTTATTTGTTAAATAAAGAACTGAAGTGGAAGATTTTTGTTTTCTCTGAGAAATTAGAATTGTAGCGTGTTCTTTGGTAAAATTCAGAAGAGAACTTGAACTCTCCTTAACTTCATTGAGAAAATTTTAAATTGAACTAGAACTTTTTATCTTCCATGAAAATATTCACAAGTATGGTATTGCTTTTTCTATCTTCCACCGAAAAATTATAATTGAACTTTAAATTTCTTTATGTCTTTGTGAAATAAACAACTGCAGTGGAAGATTTTTGTTTTCTCTGGAGAAATTAGAATTGTAGCGTGTTCTTTGGTAAAATTCAGAAGAGAACTTGAACTCTTCTTGACTTCGTTGAGAAAATTTTAAATTGAACTAGAACTTTTTATCTTCCTTGAAAATATTTCACAAGTAAGGTATTGCTTTTCCTATCTACCACCGAAAAATTTATAATTGAACTTTAAATTTCTTTATGTCTTTGTGAAATAAAGAACTGAAGTGGAAGATTTTAGTTTTCTCTGGAGAAATTAGAATTGTAGCGTGTTCTTTGGTAAAATTCAGAAGAGAACTTGAACTTTAAATTAAATACGTTGATAAAATTTTAAAATGAACTAGTACTTTTTATCTTCCATGAAAATATTCACAAGTATGGTATTACTTTTTCTATCTTCCATCGAAAAAATTAGAATTGAGCTTTAAATTTCTTTATGTCTTTGTGAAATAAAGAAATGAAGTGGAAGATTTTTGTTGTCTCTGGAGAACTGAGAATTGTAGCGTGTTCTTTGGTAAAATTCAGAAGAGAACTTGAACTTTACTTGACTTCGTTGAGAAAATTTTAAAATGAACTAGATCTTTTTATCTTCCGTGAAAATATTTCATAAGTACGGTATTGCTTTTCCTATCTACCACCGAAAAATTTAGAATTGAACTTTAAATTTCTTTATGTCTTTGTGAAATAAAGAACTGAAGTGGAAGATTTTTGTTTTCTCTGGAGAAATTAGAATTGAAGTGCGTTCTTTGGTAAAATTCAGAAGAGAACTTGAACTTTTCTTCACTTCGTTGAGAAAATTTAAAAATGAACTAGAACTTTTTACCTTCATAGAAAATAATCAAAATCATAGCATAACTTTTCCTATCTTCTACAGAAAAATTTAGAAGTGAACTTTAAATTTTTTATGTCTTGGTGAAATAAACAACTGAAGTGAAATCTTTTTATTTTCTCTGGTGAAATTAGAAGTGAAATGTGTTATTTGGTAAAATTCAGAAGAGATCTTGAACTTTTCTATCTTCTATGAAACATTGAGCCTGCTAGTAGTATCTTTATCTCTAAAAATTCTTTTTCTTTCATCTCTGACCTTTTTAATAGATATTCTGAACGATTGACGTTCTAGCATACTCTAAAATAATGAACACTTAACAAAATAATGCATAAAATATTTTTAATGAAATAATGACATGTAGAATATTAATATAAAAATACGTTAAATACATTATTACACATTATTAGTACACTTGCGCTTCACTTTCCGTCAATTCATCTTTATATTCATTGATGATCTTGTCTGCTAATGTCCTTTTTATTCTGCCTGCGATTTCACTGTCTATTGTCACATTATTTTTACATAGATGGCAGTTTTGACACATTGACAAGATATGATTTATGATGTTGGTGCAGGAGTATGCTTGTCTTTTTCTTGTTCTCTTTGAAATGATAATACCGGAAAGAGGATGATAGGATTTATCAACAGGTAATGTGTTACCAGAAGCCGTAGCAAGGAGTTGTCCCCTATCATCGACAATTATTTTTAAGTTGGCATTCTCTTTGAGCACTAATTTCTCTGGTAATGATACTCTTGCATATCCACCGTTTACACGAATGAAATTCTTGGGTACACCAAAGGAATTTAACTCCTCACTGTGATGACAACGTATGCATACATTGCCAATAAGATCTCCACTTGCACTCGTTTCATAGTTCAGGTATTTCTCCTTGTCAGCGTTCAACACGACAATGATTTTTTCATGTGCACATACTTTCGTCGAATAATTCATCTTCACTTTTTACAGATATGAATTGTGTGTTGATCCTTCCACTGCGTAAAAAATACTGATTTAATGCATGCAATAAACTAGGTAGTGTCGATAATCTACCATAGAGTACCAGTGGAAAAGCCGCGTCGTGTCCATGAACAAGTACAGAGTACGATTGGTAGAGCCGTAAGCATATTTCATGTCATTTTAAGATACGTAAAAAGTTAAAAAAATACCATGTTAAAAAATTTAAGAAAGTATTTACGAATTGGGGAGGGGACTCTTTGAGGTTGGAAAATGGGTTTAGGAATGACATTATGAATGGAACTTGTTCAGAAAAGATATAATAAAGCAATAAAACAGTATTAAAAAAAAAATGGAGCGGGGCCTCTTTGGGGGGTCCAGGGAGGGTGTTTGGGAGGACCCTTGGGGGGCCGGTTGGCTCTTTGGGAGCTTGGGGGACCTTTGAGGACCAGGGGAGGGCCTTTGGGACCCCGTTGGTCCTTTGGGAGCTCGATGGGCCTTTGGTGGGGCCCGGGGATGGCCTTTGGAGGTCTGGGTGGGCCTTTGGGGGCGCCGGGGGCTCTTTGGGAGCTTGGGGGACCTTTGCGGACCGGGGGGAGGGCCTTTGGGGTCCGGGGGGCCCTTTGGGGATCCGGGTGCCCTTTGAGGACCAGAGGAGGGTCTTTGAGGGTCTGAGGAGGGCGTTTGGGGGGGGGGGGCTGGGGCTCTGGGAGCTTGGGGGACCTTTGAGGACAGGGGGCTTCCTTCGGGGTTGGGGTAGGAGGATTGGGACCCTTTGGGGTTGGGTTAGAGGACCTCACAACACTGTTCAAATGAAACTTGTGTATTATAACGACCACACTCAAAACCTCCTCCAAAATCTCTTCAAAAATCTTCTTTTAAAATGTCTCTATCTGTTTCGCCGAAATAGTTCCATAACCTGTCTAAAACGGTTTCGCCCAAATAATCCCTAAACGCAAATTCAGCGTGTTCCTTTGTTATTGGCATCTCTGTGCTAATGCATTTCAAATTAATATGAAACCTTCTCGCGCGTTAACACAATTCATCGCTATGATGTTTCGTGCCTACTTGTTTCCAGGGCCTTTGGTTATTAATATCCTTTGGAGTTCGACCAGTAGAACTGTTCCCGAGGCAAAGACATTAATGACTTTGGATCTATTCCTGGAGAAATGTTTCTAGGCGGAAATTTTTAAAGTCTGACAGATGATGTCATTGATTGATTGATCTGTCAAGAAAGGGAAAATTAATTTGTTGTTTCTAAGGTGAATTATTGAGTCACGATAGGTGAATTGAGGTCGACCGCACAGGTGCTACTCGTGACAGGACCACGTGGTTTATGGTTTTCCAAGTGAGAAAGTTCCTGTTTTTCCATTATCACTGACAAAAACCATAAAACAGACATGAATTGCTGTTGAAATCCATGAAAGTGAGAAAGTTTCTGTTTTTTCATTCTCACTGACAAAAACCATAAACCACGTGGTTCTCGTGTCAATATATGGTGTTAAAAAAGTTGTAGGTGGCAGCAGGGGTGAGCATTGGTGCCTTTAGGGTCACTTCTACTTTCCTTTACTGTGCCAAATCGCACCAATCAAGGTTTTCCCTTCTTTTCAAGCTTTAGGTTAATTTTACCACACGGTAGCAATCTTTGATTTTGCTCATAGAATAGTGAAGTTTCTATATATATCCATCGCGGTTTCTAGAAAATGACAGATGTAGGCACACTCTTTAGCGCATTCAGACCTTAGAATTTAGTATGTAAAGTATTTTAGCCTCTGTAGTCATAGGTACATATGCTTTGGTAATGGCTAATGGCGCAATGGCAGGTAGAAATACTGTTCAATTCAACTTTAACTCACACTTTCTAGCTTAAAATTTTACCGAATATCAATTTTTGCGGTTTTTCTGTTTTCACTTTATTAAATTCTAACCGATTATTTTCCACATTTTAAGGTTTTTTTTTAAGATGAACTCTCTATGTCCCACTCTTGAGCCCCTGAGCATTTTGAGATTTGGGGCCGTCATACTATTCGATTCTTCTTTGACTCACACTTTCTAGCTTAAATTTTACCATATATCAACTTTTTACGGTTTTTCCGTTTCCATTTTATTGAGTTCTAACTGGTTATTTCCCTATTTCCCATATTTTAACATTTGATCTTTTTTTCTTAAGGGGAACTTTCTATATGCACCTCTTAAGCCTGGGCTCCTCTGAAGTTTAGGTCCATCATGCCATTCAATTCTTTTTTATCTCACACTTTTTAGCTTAAAGTTTACCCTCTATCAACTTTTTCAAGGTTTTCCGTTTCCATTTTATGAAATTCTAACTGATTATTTTCCGTATTTTAAGATTTGGCCTTTTTTCAAGGGTAACAGTAATATGCTTCGTCTGGATTCTGATACTCCTATAGCAATCTCCATGTTATTTGCATGCCCCTATAGGAATTCCCTTCCATGCTATTTTATAGCGCTATGTCCCTTCCATTGTTATTCTATGGGACCTCTACACGTGATTAAACACGTTATGAAACTATGTGCTATTTGCTTATGTCCCGTTGGTACCATTCCAAACGAGTGAGGATTCCCTGCCTGTTCCTAAACATTGCAAAAAAGATAACAGCATGAACGGGGGATTCCCCGTACAAATTTGTTTCAACTCCAAGTTTTTTTTCAACCAGAGTGTTTTTTTTTCAAGCTGACACCTGTTTTTTAGGCAGCCAATCAGAGAACTGCTTAACAATTCGTCCTTGAAAAAGTGTATAAAATGTTCATACACTACAATTCAATTTTCATTATGTATTAGCATATTGAGCATTGTACACTGCATATTATTAACTTTGAACACAATGGATTCGTCCATTGTCAATGTGAGTACAGCTTATTAATTTTTTTTTATTTCCAGATAAAAAGCATTTATCAGTAAATTCAAATTTCAGGGGGACTTAGCCCCCCTCCCCTCCAACAATATAAAACTTTAAAATATAATGAGTATATTCGATAGAAAACGCTAAGTATGCTTTTTTTCTATTATGTAAATAAAATCTCTCCTCCACAGCTATGTTTACAAGTTTTAATTGTTTTGAAAAACAATTCTTTTTTTCGTTCAAAAATGTACATTTTCCAATCGTGCGTTTAAAAATGTGCTGTCATAAAACCATTTGTGTTTAACCTGTTACCAAAGAGGGGATGATTTCAAAACAACATTTGGCATACTCCTTATCTGAATTAAGAAAACAAACAAACGGAAACATTTTAATTCTAAACGCCGTTTGTTTTCTGGCCAAATTAGACAGATATTTTTCAATTGTATTTGATGAAAGCAAATCGATTTCACAGACGATTAAGAGGCTTTTATAAAAATATATGACAGGGAAGGGGGGGGGGGGGGCAATGTATCAAGTATAAAATGTTTTTTATTTTCGTGGTACCCGTTAAGAACTAAATTTTTGTGTTAAATAAGTAATTCTTGTATCTTTTAAAAGAGCTTTACGGAGTTTGAGAGAGACTCTGTTCCCTGATTCCGTGTGGTTAGAGGAGGATTCTTTGTGCAGACTAATTTTCTCTTCTGTAAAAAAAAAAAAAAAAAAATTTTTGACCGTATTTTCTATAATTTCGTCTGAAAAATAGGAGTTCACACTTAAAAAGTTCTATTAAGAGCTATTTTTATGGAAATGGTTCATTTTTGAACAAAAACTACGCTTTTCTGACTGAAGATATACATTATAATCAGAGAAATGTGTTTTGATAATATTTTCTATAGTCTCATTGGAAAAAATTGGAGTTCATACTTAAACAGTTCTATTAAGAGCTATTGCTATGGAAATGATTCATTTTCGAACCAAAACTACGCTTTTCTGACTGAAGATATACATTATATTCAGAGAAATTTGTTTTGACAGTATTTTCTATAGTCTCGTTGGAAGAAGTTGGAGTTCATACTTAAACAGTTCTATTAACAGCTATTGCTATGGAAATGGCTCATTTTTGAACAAAAACTACACTTTTCTGATTGAAGATATACATTATAATCAGAGAATTGTGTTTTGATAGTATTTTCTATAGTCTCGCTGGAAAAAAAAAATTGGAGTTCATACTTAAACAGTTCTATTAAGCGCTATTACTACGGAAATGGCTTATTTTATTCCAAAGCTGCGCTTTTTCATAACTAAAGGTTCACATTTGACCCAGCGAAATGTATTTTCTATAATTTTCTTACAAAAAACTAGTGTTTACGATCAAAAAAGCTTTATAGTTTAGTTTTTTACGGAAATGGCTTATTTTCGTTCCAAAGCTGGGCTTTTTCATAAATTATATTATGGGGGGGGGTTGTTTTTGAAATCCCCCTTCCCCCAAAACTAAAAATTTTCCAAAATTTTACTTTAAAAGATTTTCTTTTTAAATATTTCTAAAGTACTAAGACATAGAGTGCTACAAACACCAGAATAAACTTTAGAGGGCAATTTATCTGTAAAAGAGGGCTTATTATTCCATTACTAAATTTTTCTTCTTTTTTAAGGATGTTGAGGTGGATTCATACAATTACCCTCCCTCCGAAAAGAGACCGAGATGGGGTGATATCACATCGATGCAAGCTGCAAGACCATCAATCATCAGATATGTTGGCTGCATTACAAGTTCCCTGGACCAGCCAGGAGCCTCTCAAGCCAGTGTCAGCTCTGCACAAACCTCTATGTAACCTGGCAGACAATTCAAGAGAGAATGGATAGATTCTCATAATGCATCAGCCTCATCTAGTCAAGATCGGGGGGTCACCCCCTATCAAACATTGCCGGGCCCTTCACGACCAATGCAAGGCGAGAATGATGAGGCCTGTACAGTTCTCGACATGCAAGCTGCAAATTTGAATGTGAGTTTTCAAATATTATTTCTCGCTAATGATTCTTTTTCCCAAGTCCATTTGAAGGAGTGTGTGGGAGCGGTACATGTGCTACATATTTTTCTGTATACCCGATAATTCAATAACGTCGTAATGATTGTTGTATGTGTGTGTGTGTGTGTGTGTTTGTGAGCAGTGCATGCGCCGCATCTACTCGATAATTCATTGAGATAGTATAATGAATATTGCAAATTCAATAACGGCGTAATGATTGTTTTATGTGTGTGTGTGTGTGTGTGTGTGTGTGCGGTGCATGCGCCGCATCTACTCGATAATTCATTGAGAGAGTGTAAATTCAATATCGATGTAATGATTGAATGGCATATATTTCCATATCATTATTTCTTATGTTTGATCCGAGCGCTGAAATTATTTCATTATACATATCAACTGAATTGTATTTTAATGCTGATTTTGAATATCTTTAAATTATTGTCGAGACTTTATTCAAACCGAGACCATTTTTACACCCTCCCAGAGGGAGGGTGTAAAAATGGGTTTGACTACTGCAAGCTGTATTTGTCGAGTGATGTGTTAACTTTGTTAGACATTATGTGTAAAAATACGGACAAAATCTATGGGGAATTTAATCATGATTTGGGCTACTATTTTTCATTTCCTCATCTGGTGATGGACCTCATCCTAAAAATTAGCGGGGAAAAAATCGGGCTAATCACAGACATTGATCAGCATCTGTTCATCGAAAGGTCAATGAGGGGTGGATTTGTTTTTCACGGGGATCGTATCTTGGAAACTGATCCAACTGGAGAGAAGACGGGGACAAAATCAGTTGCAGTTTTCCTTGATATGAATTCTCTACCCCCCGGCCATGTCCCATTATGCGCTACCTAGCGGTGACTATAAATAGCTCAATGACCCTCAAGCTTCCCATTTCCCCAACATTGCCGACAACAGTGTTGAGGAGAATGGACCGGTTGGATGGTTTTTTGAAAATCATGGGGAGATACCAGTTGAGCTTCATGATTCAGTAAAGGATTTTGTTTTCCCGCGCATCAATATACCTTTGACTAGGGACTCTTTGTCACCTTGCAATAGGCGTTTAGTCGAGGTGGAAAGATTGCATAGGTCACCTTCAAAAAAAAAACTTATTTGACCTTCTGCCGAAAAAAAAATATTGTTGTACATCATGTGGCCTTAAAATGTATATGCAACAACGGTTTCAATGTCACAAAGGTTCACAGAGCGCTCCAGTTTAGCCAAAAACCATATCTAAAAACGTTTGTTGACACTTTTGTCAAGAAACGTTCTGAAGCGCAGACGAAAGCCAAAAAGAAATTTATACTCATTTTGAATTCGGCTTTCAGCAAAATGTGCGAGTGTTTGCACAATAGGAATCGTTGTGACGTCGTGACCGACCCCAAACAATATGCTCCAATTATTACCGATCCAAATTCCAGTTTCTTCGCAATCAGTGGCCCGGACATTGTACTATTGAATAGGAAAAAAAGACGCATTGTGCTAAATAAAAATATTGCTGCAGGCAGTGCGATCTTGGAGATGTCTGAAAAGATTAGGTTGGAATTCTACTATAGTGTGGCTAGCGTATAGTGATCGGAAAAGGGGAATGTAAAGGTCTGGTACGGGGACACAGATTCTCTACTGTTAAAAGTAAAAACCCCAAATCTAATTGATGATTTGGCGCACGGTGAAATTATCAGCTCACGGATGGACTACACCAATTGGAGTGGGCTATACCCAGAGCTAGTGAAACGTTGGGTGGCATATCAGCTTTTATTTTTTAAATCTGAAACGGGAAGCGACATGATTTCCAGTGGTGTGTTTGTAAGTCCGAAGGTGTACTTTATACAGACACACGACAAGGAAATCAAGAAACGTTGCAAAGGAGTACCCACGCGCTATGTGGATAAGAATTTCAACATGGACATCTATAGGAATTGTATTGTTTAAAATACAATTCCACGAGCCAAATTGTTGGCAATTCGTTCTCTCAGCTACAGGAACTTTACTGTAAATGTAGAGAAAATTGCCATGAGTACCATCTCCGACAAGGTCTATGTTTGTCAAGACGGTGTGACTACCCTCCCCCTTGGGCACTATTTAACTTCAGACCGGGCTGAATGTGTCATCCATAGGGAAAGTCTCGGTTTGAATAAAGTCCAGTAAATTTTTTTTCCTAGAACCTTTGGGGGGGGCCTCATGGCCTTTGGGGAGGGGGGGCTTGCGGCCCGGGGGGGGGGGGCGACCGCCAGCGGGAGGCGCACCGCCAGCCACTACCAAAGTTATCTTTTTTTTTTGGACTTAGAGCAGATTTTTGTGCTTTTGTACATGTTTCATTCAAATTACATGTTTCATTCGAATAAAGTGCTTTATTCTAATAAATGTTTATTTTTTCTATAAATAAATAAACAAAAAAAAAGTGTATTTATTTAAGTGTTTTTTTTTCTCTCTCATTGCCTATGCAAATGTTGTATTTTTTTCAAGTTTAATGTGCTTTTTTTTTTCAATGTAGTATTTTTTTTAATTATTTTAACTTTTTTATGCATATATTAAAAGAAAATATGATTCTTTATTAGTCTTCTTATTATTATTATTATTGAACGGAGTAGTAGTAGTAGGGAAATTATTTAGTCATTAGACAACTATGGTCTACAGTTAGTTGTTTAGGTGAACTATTGAAGGGAACATGTATCAATTTAAAACACCATTCAGATCGTTTCTGTGTGGACCGTTAAGGTCGGGCAAAACAACACTCTTAACTAAAACAATTAAAAATTGTGACAAAATGTTTATGGAAAAGCCGAAAAAAATATACTATTGTTGCAGTATTTGGCAGGAGTCATACGATAAAATAAAAGCAATTGCTGCCACCACGGGATTGGTGCAGATACAATTCATACAGGGACTTGATGTTTTCAATATTATTGAACCCAAACTCTTGGCTGATCATTGACGATCTGGCTGAATCTATTGAACAATGGTCCCAGGAAATGCTGCAATTGTTCACCGTTCGCTCTCATCATGAACAGATTTCCGTTACTCTGGTTCTACACAATCTCTTTCATCAGAGCAAATGTATGCGAACACTTGCATTGAACTGCACCTACTATATCATCTAAAGAGTTGTTCGTGATTCTAGCTCGCTAATAACCCTCAATAAACAAATCTATCCAGGTGCCCCCAAATTTCTGCTCTCAGCACACAATCAGGCAACTAATAAACCCCAAGGTTATGTCCTATTGGATCTTAATCAAAATACACCCGAGGATCTGCGTGTAGTCACAGATATTTTTGACAATGATATTACAGTACGTCTCCCCGTGAACACTAAAAAGACCTATTAGTCGCTATCATGAAACTGAAGAAAATACATAAAAATAGACATCTATTTTAACTTCTAGGTACTTCAAAACCCCCGCTTAGAATTACCATACTCAAACTTGGCATTGACAATGATTTATATAATCTAATATCTGAACTTTATTTAAATTTGACTGAGAGCAAGGTTCAACTGCCAGAAGTAGTTAAGCAACAGGCAAAGCAACATCGTTCCATTATACGTATATTGGCCTATAAAAACACGATAAATTATTTTAAAAAGAAACGACTTTTTAAGGTAGGTGGTACCCTTTTCACGCTTTTGCTACCAATAATTGCAGGATTTGTAAACATTTATCAATAGAGAATGACAAAACTCTACGAATCGACTAAAATGGAACCCACTCTCTCACTCGTCGAACACTTTGAGGACAATCTGAGTCAATTCCTTGACAATGAGAGTATTGAGGATGATAAAAAACTGATTTTACTTCAAGATGCACTTCGCTGAGTAGAGAAACATAAGCACTTTCAATCGGACGCCACTGCTGCTGCTTTTGATCACAATTAAGAATTATCTCCTCAAGAGTCTGCTGCTGGAACACAATTAAAGAAGGAGGAATTGAATTCAATTGTATTGAAAATTGGAAATCTACTGCCCCACAAATCTCGTGAAAAAATAACACGACTCCTAGCCTATCTCATGGAAATTGGTCAAGATCATATTCAAGTTGAGAGCAATGGGAAAGGGATTATAATTCAGGGCAAGAGCTATAATCTACTCGATTTAATCTATGATATGGTTACAAATCGTAAAGGACTATTATCATTTGACGTTCATCTATACGACTTTCTAAATACATTAAACTTCCCCAAAAGTCTTATTAGCAATAGACAAATTCTAAAAAAATTAAATGAACTTGTATCCTTGTCAACACCACCACCCCCACAATTAAAATATGAAGAAGAAGAAGAAGATTTCGAATCAATTTCGTAAAATACAAGTACACCACTGATAGCTAGACAAAAGCGAAGACGTATCAAGTCAACGTCACCACTATCACCGACCGCCAGTATACAAAAGGGTATTGAATGTTACACAACGTGTTTACGTTCAAAATGGTTGAAGTTCTGAAAGACATTTTTGTAAATATTTGTGAGGTTGAGAGTTTAAGTTCCTTCGCTTCTTTTCCCAAGGTCACTGGTGTTCACGATAAAAGAGTACAATACCATCTACAATATGAATCAAGTTACACTCTGCATAGAAATCATAGACTTCGTGCCAATCAATATCGAAAAACTAAAGCCTTTTTCCCATTGCATATAATGCAAGCAGATCTCCTTACTCTAGATGAGGTTCAACGACGTCACAATACACCGTACAAGTATATTCTACTTGCAATCAGTGTTTTTAGTCGCTATGCATATGCAATTCCATTGCGATCAAAGAGAGGCGTTGAAGTTGCTCGGGCCATTGAAAGTATTCTCGAAGAGGATTCATATAAAAAAATTCAAACGGATCGCGGTAGCGAATTTGTTAATCCCCATGTTGCAAAAGTACTAGTAAAATATAATACACTTCCCTATCGTAGTCATAGTCCTATAAAGGCTGCATTGGCCGAACGGTTGATAAAAATTATTCGACTTTTAATTTCAAGATATTGTACGTTGAAAAATACACCGGCTTTTATTCATGATTTAGATAAAATCATGTTGATTTATAATCAACGACCTCATCGATCATTGTCCAACTCTACCCCAACGGAAGTTCATCATTCTGATCATGATAAAATTGACACCTTTCTTAAAGAATATTCCAATGAAACAATTGTCAAGAAGAAAAATAAATGCAATGTTGGTGATACTGTTGAACTTAATAGGACAACTAATGTTTTTAAAAACGGTAAATGCTTGTGATCAATCGAACTTTTTAAAGTGGCGAAAATACTAGCCACTAAGCCCCTAGCTTATCATTTGCGTAATACCGAAGATGAAGAGATTCTCGGCGATTTTTATGACTATGAACTATAAAAGGTTAAAAATAATAGTGAAATCTATCAAATTGAAAAGATATTAAAGACTCGTACTCGCAGGGGTAAGAAACAGTGACTTGTTCGGTGGCTAGGATACAACTCTGATTTTGTATCTTGGATCGGTGTTGAAGATATTGACAATGCCCAATGATTTCTATGTAACTTTTATGTCCAATGTTTTCGATCCTCTCTACAACTACTTGAATACGACAAGTGATTTTGAGACAAAACTCTCCCCCGCCATCAAATTTGAAGGTGCATATGAATTGGTTCTTGTCGACTGTATTCTCAAAAAAACCTATGACATTCTGAAAAAGGATCGTGTGTATGATATAAAAGTTATACAATTCGATTCGTCACTCTTTTTCGACTATAAATGGATTGAAACACATAAATCTAGTGAATATGCACATACTAAATTGAAATATATTGAATCCGATAATGTGACAGATGTGTGTCGCACAATAAATAGAAATGTCTCATATCGTAAGTCTGGTAAATTCCTTTTTAATTATTCATTGAACACAATAGAATTTACGTTACCTCACCTGTTGACACTGAAATAATTATTCTCATTGATAGTCTGAGAGACGTTCTTGGCTTTAAACAGAATACGATCAATGGGGAAAATGCTGGCAACGTTTACGGGATGGATCAAGTTATTTTTGCTGATTATCCACCTGGTTTCACCTCAGACTCTTGCATATTTCATTATGCATCCTTTGTGGAAACATCGAGAGTAGGTAATTCAAATGTCCCCCTCCTACGTGTTCTTGAAGGAAAAACAACTCATGAACTTGTTCATCACTATAAAATAAAGCATCTTCTGTATGTTCCTGTAAAAATTTCGTATTTGAAACTCTGTCAGTTAACATTAAGAAGTGAGTTGGGTAATCCTCTAGCAATAACAAAAGGCTTAGCAATGATTTCATGTCATTTTTGACCCATTGTCGGCGACACCATCACCTAAAATGAACAATAGAAGAATTCCATTTGTCCGTCCCGATATCGATTGTTATGTTGATGCTTTGAGTCCACGTCAAATAGGCAATGGATTGGACTACTACAAGGGTCCTACTACAATGTCTGGCTTTGGTTTTGGTAGCTGGTTTACTAGGCTATTTCGTTCTGCACTACCCCTTGCCAGAAAATATCTTGTACCTGCTGCATCAAATTTTGCTGCCTCCACACTACAGGACTGGAGGTTGGGCAAGAATTTCAAGGAGTGTTAAGGAAAATATTAGATCTTCAGCAAGAGCCGTTGGTGAGCAACTAAAATCTCGGCAAAATGGGGAGGGATTGAAAAGGATGCGTGCGCGTCATTCACTCATCAGTCTCAACCCAGGTGGGAAAAGAAGGACATAAACAAGGACTTTTAGAAATAAAACCAGGAACCCCAATGACCAGAAGAAGAAAAAGAAAAAGATTTTTAGCTCAAAGAATGTTTTCTTCACTTAAGAGGGCTTATCCCCCTCACGAGAATCACGTCCATCAGTTAGTTTCTTATTAAATTTGTTAATTTCTATAAATTTTGATGTCAGTGTCAAGTATGGCTACTATGAACAATTTTATCCCCAACAACCCCTCTCGGAAAATATACATTTTCAAATATTTTCCAATGAAGACTATTTCATTGATTTGTCATCAACATTTATTGATTTAAATGTTGCGGTGAAGAAAAAGTCAGATAATACAACTCCAACTGTTGCCGACGGTCTCTCCTACGAAAACTGTATTCTACACAATATATTCAAACAAATTAATGTATTTATTAATGGAACATTGGTGAGCACTAGCAATAATTTATCAAACTATGCAAGCTACAAACAATTTATGATGATGACACCAAAGGCGTACAAGGAGTTGAGAGGACAATCTTTGGGCTATGAATATCGATCAGGTGTTGATACTGATGGTGAGTTGACTACTGCAGTGACCCAAGAGTATCATCTGGTTGGAAAATTAAATCATGAGATATTCAATATATCCCAATGCCTACCCCCCAATGTAAAGATTGACATAAAGCTACAGCTGGACCCATCGAATTTCATTTTGAGGCACCTACGTCCTGCAGCACCCGATGCCAATTTCATGATCACGTCGGTAATTCTCCACCTGCGAAAACAACAAGTTAGGAGCTCTGTTGCAATGACAGTGGAAAAGCTAATAGCCAATGGCAACAGCAATTCACTTCTTTTCCCCCATACTATCACCAATCAACGTCACATTGCCATCGACTCTCGTAAATATAGCAATTCGTCATTTATAAATGGAGAAATCCCATCAAAAGTGGCTTTGGCCTTTGTAAAGAGTGGCAGTGCCGTTGGATCCTGGACTGAATCCCCCCATGATTTTAATTTTTTCGGTTTATCTAGTCTTGTGTGAAAAGTGAATGGTATCCCACTGTACACTCTTTCTTTTGACAAAAAATTCCATAGATCTTTGTACGAGTTGACTATGTAATTCCTAGATCATGACTCTCAACTATTTGAAAATGGAATAACCGATTCAATGTTTTCAAAAAATCATGGGGTAATTGTTTTGGAATTGTCACGGGCTCAGGATGTGAGCATAGTACGAACAGGGATTGTACGTTTAGAGTGTACATTTTCCGATGCTTTGACTGAGAGTATCACGCTAATATCACTGAGTCAGTTTGAAACCTATTGGGAAATCACACCCGACGGCAGTGTTCTACTAGACCTAGCACCATGAACACAAACCAAATAATCAACGTATTTAGAATAGATCCATACATGTCCCAATACAAGTCCTATTGCATACCTTCGGACTTCATTGAAAAAATTCCAAGTGTTAACAATACCCTAATTATTGTTAATAGCAGTCCATCGACTTTGAAGACCGGCCATTGGCTATGCATCTTTCAAACAGCGAAGAATATTGAATTTTTTGATCCTTTTGGCCTATCGTATAAATTCTACACTCCATACATCAGCAACTTCATTGAAAGCAATGGGAAAACCATTATTCAAAATCAACGAAGAGAACAGGATTTAACGACTAAGACTTGTGGCTTTCATGCACTACTCTTTTGCAGGTTCAGATGTCGTGGCTACACCTACAAGCAGTTTCTCGACATCTACGTTGACTTACCTCGATTGAACGACTTTCTAGTGGAAAATATACTTACAAGCGTATTTAATATTGATTTTAGTGCCCTACGAATAAAATGTTCTAAAAATTTATGTTAATTTGTTCATTCATAAAAATTTATATACATTATAATACGACTTTTTTACTCTTTAGATTTTATATTCTACTAGGTAAAGGTATTTGTCGAGAACAACTAGTGCAGGTAGATTATCTGAATTCAAAGTGTACTGATGCTGATGTAGTGCAATGTCAGAGTCATATTTTCTACAGTAGAGTTTAGCTTTACTCTTGTCATATCTCTTTCTATAGTCAATGATGCTATTCTCATTCATTCTATAGAATTAACATGTTTCAATTTGTTTATTTGAAGTAATGTCACAAATAGTGTCCTCAAGCGGCAAATCACATTCCGTCACAGCCAAATAAAAATCAGTCGGTTTTTAATCATAGTAGTCATTGTCTTCACAACGATGACACAGAAACCAAATTCTTTTGTTGTTCCAGTAGTTGAATCGTTGACCCGTTTCCTCCTCCCAGAACAATCTAAAACCACGACGATACCAATCTCTTAGCAATAAACTAAAATCACGCTTAGGATTCTTTCAAATCATACCGGGATATGTATTCTCCCACTGACTACATTTATCATAATGGCAATTGGTATGTATGTGGTCTCTAGGATGAGAGTCACACACCTCTTCATGACAGGAATTACAACCTTTAATTTGTACAGCATATCCTTTATGCAATTTACACGGGTTGCATAATCTACACTTTTCATCATGCTCATCAATCATTGTGCCATTCTCACATGATGACCAGCTGCCCAGTGTGTACATACATAGGGGACATGTATGGAACATTTTTCAATGTGTTGACACTCTCACTGCCACAATGAAACTGAGCTAGCAGAAACAAAAAAATTGTCTGAGAGAGAGAGAGAGAGGAGTAAATATCTCGGTTGTCTCTGATTGGCTGCCTAAAAAACAGGTGTCAGCTTGAAAAAAAACACTCTGGTTGAAAAAAAACTTGGAGTTGAAACAAATTTGTGCGAGGAATATTTTGTTCATATTGTTCATATTTGTTCAAATTTGTTCATATTGTTATCTTTTTTGCAATGTTTAGGAACAGGCGGGGAATCCCCACTCGTTTGGAATGGTACCAACGGGACATAAGCAAATAGCACATAGTTTCATAACGTGTTTAATCACGTGTAGAGGTCCCATAGAATAACAATGGAAGGGACATAGCGCTATAAAATAGCATGGAAGGGAATTCCTATAGGGGCATGCAAATAACATGGAGATTGCTATAGGGGCATCAGAATCCAGACGAAGTATTCTACTGGTAACTTTCTTTATACCTCTTAAGCCTGAGCTCTCATGAGGTTTTTGCCCTTCATACTATGCAATTCTTTTTATCTCACACTTTCTAGCTTATATTTTTACCGTATATCAATTTTTAAATTTGTCTATTTCCACTTAATTAAATTTTAACCAATTATTTTCCCCCTTTTAAGATTTGATCTTTTTAAGGGGAAATCACTATATCCCACTCTTGAGCCCCAATACCTTCTGAGATCTGTGGCCAACATACCGTTCGTTTTTTCTTTAACTCACACTTTCTAGCATAAATTATATCGAATATCAATTTTTTAAGGGTTTTTCTGTTTCTACTTTATTAAATTTTAACCGATTATTTGCCATATTTTAAGATTTGATATCTTTTAGGGGGAAATCTCTATATCCCACTCTTGAAACCCTAGCCCTCCTAAGAATTGGGTCTCACATACTGTTTGATTCTTCTTTAACTCACACTTTCTAGCTTAAATTTTACCGAATGTCAATTTTCTATTTTCACATTATTAAATTCTAACCGATAATTTCCGTATTTTAAGATTTGGTCTTAAGGGAAACACTCTCTGTATCCCACTGTTGAGCCCCTAGCCCATCTGAGATCTGGGGCCGACATACTTTTCAATTGCTTTTTAACTCGCACTTTCTAACTTAATTTCTTTTTTTCCTGTTTCCACTTTGTTAAATTCTAACCAAGTTTTTCCCGTATTTTAAGATTTGGACTTTGGGGAACTCTCTACATCCCACTATTAAGACCCTGACCATTCTGAGATTTGGGCCGACATATTGTTCAATTCTTCTTTAATTCGAAGTTTCTAACTTAAATTTTACCGAATATCAATTTTAATGTTTTTCTGTTTCCACTTCATTAAATTGTAACCGATTATTTCGCGTATTTTAAGATTCGGTCTTTTTTTAAGGGAACTTTCTATATCCCACTTTTGAGCCCCTGGCCCTTTTGAGATTTGGGGCCGTCATACTGTTCAATTCTTCTTTAATTCCAAGTTTCTAACTTAAATTTTACCGAATATCAGTGATTTTAAAGTTTTTCTGTTTCCACTTCATTAAATTCTAACCAATTAATTTGTGTATTTTAAGATTCGGTCTTTTTTAAGGGGAGCTTTCTATATCCCACTTTTGAGCCCCCGGCCTTTTTGAGATTAGGGGCCGTCATACTGTTCAATTCTTCTTTCAATCACACCTTCTAGTTTAGTTTTTGCCGAATATCGGTTTTTCAGCTTTTTCTGTTTCCACTTTATTAAATTCTAACCGATTATTTCCTGTATTTTAAGATTTTGTCTTTGGGGAACTCTATATATCTCACTTTTGAGCCCCTGGACCTTTTGAGATTTGGGGCTGTCTTACTGCTCAATCCTTCTTTAACTCACACTTTCAAGCTTAAATTTTATCTTAAAGTACACACCTTTTTCACTCCCAACTATTTTGGAATCTACAGCGCCAAGCAATGCTATTCAAAAGGCTTTATTTTATTAATTCCAAATAAGTTCTTTTTTCTTGATATTCCTTCCTGAATCTGCTTTTTCACATTGAAGTACACGCCTTTTTTCACTCACAACCTTCCTTTTTTGGCTTTACGTATATTCCAACACCAAGTAATTCTCTTCGAAAGGCTTTATTCTATTAATTCCAAACAAGGTCTTTGTTTTAAAGCATGAGAAAGCCCTTCAACGATTCTTGATTGAGAAATTATAACACAAACTTGGAAACAAAATTCAAAACATTAATATAAAAAAAAACAAAATTCAAAACAGTAAATTAAAAAAATTCAAAACACTAATACGTTAAAAAACAAAATTGAAGTCACTGAATTAAAAAAAAGTGAAATTCAAAACACTAAAACGTTAAAAAACAAACAAAATTAAACTTTTATTTCGTATTTTAAAGAGTCAATAGTGGAACGCCCCTCCTACCGACCGGCCGTCTGCAGGCCGGGCTTCTCTGCAGTAAGTGGACGCAGGTCAGGGACCCCCCGCAGCGGCTAGTCCGTAGGAGGGGGCTTCAACCCTAACAGCAGGGAAGGGGGTACCAGCGCGGAACCTACATAATTTATTCAAGGATTATTGATCCACTAACGGGTCAATGACCCCCTTTTGAAGGTCGATTTATTTGTTATTTCTAGGTGTATTGACTCCGGGACGAAGTTTGCATATGCACACTGAATTCTAACGGGGCAATGTATTGATCCGCTAGAGGGGAAGTAGATTTCTGGGAAATTGATTACATAATCGACGGTGAATTATTGATTCTAACGGGACAAGATCACGTGTCTCTTTCTAAGCAAATCAGATTCGGAAATATTAGCGGGACAGGATTGCAGAGAATATAAGGAAAGGATTTTTGCTATAGTTTTTATTAGTGTGTAAATAGAATTAAAGAAGTGAGAACAGTTTGACTTTACTCATTAGGATATATTTGTGCTGATGATGAGTGGAATGTTTACACTATTAGAAGTTGATAGTGGAGTTGTTGGCAATAACACAAGAGCATCAAACATTGCGGTGGAAATCACGAGAGAATCATGGCTTTGTCTGGAATTGGATGAACTATATGCAAGATATGTGATATCTTTGAGCAAATTTAAAATGGAGGATCAATTATGCTTCGCAGCAAAAGTTGATATAGCGCATGTGAATAGACTTCAAAGTGCTTTAAGTGCATTAGTGAAGCATATCGAAGACAACAAGCTGTATCGCTGATTGTATATGTGTAGTATTATTGTTGTAATTATACAATAAAATTGTTTCGAAATCGAAAATGTTCCCTTTCTTTTTGTTAGAATGTTAGGCTAACGAATCTTGATCAGTCTAGAGTCAGCAGTGAGAGTGATAGGATTAAAAATGAATAAATTTGAGGAAGAGGGAATTAGACCGAATCTTGTGATTATGGAAAACATTTGATTTTGGATGATAATTTTCTCGAGTTATCCCTTCATTAGAAGATATTCTCTCAAGGAACACTTGATATTATAATAGAAACTGATTTCCTCCCATGAAACTATTTTATGAAGCTTTGTCAATTTGACTCAACAGCTTATGCTCAATTCACGGAAATGTAATTTCAAAAAAAGGGATATTATATCCTGAATACATTTTTGAAGGCATTGACATAAATTCGTCGCAGATGGTTCCCCCTTTATAAGAGATAACGTCTTAGAGTTACTCCTCTCACCACTCCTTCCTCTGAATTTATCGAACGAGGATCAGTTTCGTTTTAGCTGTGAGAGAGTTGACATCAGAAACCAAAAATGTTCTATACATGTCCACTATGCATATACACTCTTGTCAGTTGGTCATCATGTGAGAATTATACTGTTATTGATGACTATAATGAAAAGTGCAAATTATGTAATCCTTGTAAATTACATAGAGGCTATGCAGTACAAATTAAAGGATTTAATTCATGTCTTGAAGAGATTTATGACTCTCACCTTAGAGGACATCTGTGCTCCAATTGTCACTATGACAAATGTCATCAGTGGGAGAATACTTACCCTGGTATAATTGGAAAGAATCCTAAACGTGATTTTAGTTTATTTCTACGAGATTGGTATCGTCGTGGATTTAAATTATTCTGGGAGGAAGAATCTGGTCTACGATTCAAATGTTGGAACAACAAGACAATTTGGTTTCTGCTTCATCGTTGTGGAGACAATGGCTGCTATGATTATAAACCAAGTGATTTTTATTTGGCTGTGACGGAATGTGATTCGCCACTTGAGGACACTGTATGTGATATTGCTTCAAATAGACAGATTGAAACTCGTGAATTTCATAATATGAATGCAAATAGTATCATTGACTATACAAAGAGATATGATAAGAGTGAAGTTACATCATACTGTAGAAAATGTGACCCTGACATTGCAGCACATCAGGATCAGTATACAGTGAATCCAAATGATTTCCCAGCATTAGTAGTGTCTATACACCGAAGAAGAAGAAATATAAAATGAAGAATAAAGACATTGTTGTATATACATTTTTATTTATTAATAAACAAATTCACAGGCATTTTTTAAGCACTTTACTCGTAGTGCACTAAAATCAATATTATACAGGTCTGAGAGGATATTTTCCACCATAAAGTCATTCAGACGTGGACTGTCTACATAAATTTTGAGAAACTGCTTGTAAGTATAGCCACGACATCTGAACACAAAATATAGTAGTGCATGAAAGCCGCATGTCTTAGTCCTTAAATCCTGCACTCTCTTCCGATTTTGAATAATAGTTTTTCCACTGTTCTCAATATAGTTGCCGATGTGGGGAGTATAGAATGTATAGGGTAGGCCAAGAGGATCAAAAAATTCAATCGTCTTCATAGTTTGAAAGATGCATAACCAATGACCCGTCTGGACAGTCGATGGACTGCTACTAACAATAATTAGTGTATTGTTGGCACTTTGAATTTTTCCAAGAAAGTCCGAGGGCAGACAATAGGATTTGTATTTAGACATGTAGGGGTCCATATTAAATACATTGATTATTTGACTAGTGTTCATGGCGCAAGGTCTAGTAGAACACTGCCGTCGGGTGTGATTTCCCAATAGGTTTCAAATTGACTCAATGATATTAGGGTGATACTCTCAGCTAATGGGTCGGCAAATGTATACTATAAACGCACACACCCCGTACGTACTATACTCATATCCTGGGTGCCAGACAAATCCAATACAATGATACCATGTGTTTTAGCGAACATTTCTTCGGTTATACCACTTTCAAATAGTTGTGAATCATTATCTAGGGTTTGCATTGTCAATTCAAACAATTTCCAATATGATTTATCGAAAGCCAGATAGTAGAATGGGGTACCCTGTATTTTGCACAGAAAAGATAAAAGTCCAAAAAATTAAATTGTATGCGGACAACCAATCCATAATCTTCTGGCATTAGCGCTTTTTAGAAGTGTCGTGGTCTATTTTGACGGAATAATGCCGTTGGTAAGTGATGAGTCGATAACAGTACGTGAGCCTGTGGTAATATCACCCTGATTGATGATTCTATGAGGCAGAAGTAGTTTAATATTATTTCCATTAGCTCTCAGTTTTTCCACTGCCAAGGCAATAAAGCTCATAACCTGTTGTGTGCATACATGTATTATTGCCGAGGTGATGGAGAGAGTCACATCAGGATTGGCAGCAAGTTCTTTTCTCAATATGAAATTAGATGGAGCAAGCGTCAATTTTATATCCACTTTAACATTGGGTGGTAGCCATTGGGGTATATTAAATATTTCAGGATATATTTTTCTAACTAGATGTAATTCACTAGTTGTAGCATTTTTAAGTGCATCTGTACTATCAGTATTAGTAATATATTCATATCCATTGGAGGTGCCTCTCAATTCCTTCCATGACTTGGGTGTCATCAGCATGAATTGCATATATCTTGTATAATTTGAGAGATTGTTGCTTGTGCTCACCAGTGTGCCATTTATGTAGACACTGATTTGACAAAATATATTATGTAATGTACGGTTTTTATGGGATATTCTGTTAGCAAGAATTGGCAATGTGTTATCGGATTTCCGGACTTTCATTTGTAAATCTATAAATTTCGATGACATGTCCATAAATTAGTCTTCATTGGAATAAATTTGAAAGTGGATATTATCGGAGAGGGGTTGTTGTGGATAAAATTATGCATAGTATCCATGTTTTACACTCACATCATCATTTTCTGCATTGAATAGATTCAATGAGAAGGGGATTGAAGTTTGAGAATCTTCATGCGGTAGAAATGACATCTTAGGAAAAGAAATCTAGTTTTGATCTAACAATTCTCTTCCTGGGGCTTCTTCTTCAACTGTTTACAGTGTGTGTCGGCTTTTTCCTTCTTTTCTTTGACAGGGGTGATGTCTTTCGTTTGTGACCTGAGTAGAGACTGATGAGTGGTGCATTGTTTCTTGACCTTTTTAAACCTTTTCAATTTTGTTTTAATCCCTCACCAAGGATTCGTGCGCTGGACCTAAGATTTTCCGAAGCACTTTTTTTAAAATCCTTGCCAGAGCTCCAATCGTATAGTGTAGAGGATGCAAAATCTGTCACAACTGGTACAATATATTTTCTAGCCAGAGGTACTGCAGAGCAAAAGAGCTTAGCAAACCGACTGCCAAAACCGTAACCTGACATTGACGAGAGACCTTTGTAATTGTCCACTCCATTGCCCTGTTGTCTTGGGCCAAGAGTATTAACATAGCAGTCAATATCAGGACAAATGAATACCACTTTTCTATTACTCGGTAGATAATATAGATGGTGCAATTCAAAGCAAGGGTTCTCATACATTTGCTCTGATCAAACAGATTGTGTAGAACTAGAGTTATGGAAATATTTTCATGATGAGAGCGAACGGTAAACAGCTGTAGCATTTCCTGTGAGAACTATTCAATTAATTCAGCCAAATCATCAATAATCAACCACGAATTTGGTTCAATACTATTGAAAACATCAAGTCCCCGTATGAATTGTATTGGTATGGATGTGGCAATAGTTTTTATTTGATTGTAGGATTCCTGCCAAATACTATAGCAATAATAAATTTTCTTTGGTTTTTCCTAAAACCTTTTATTACAATTTTGAATTATTTTAGCTAAAAGTTTCGTTTTCCCCGACATTGATGGACCACACAGAAATAATCTGAATGGTGTTTTAAATTCATACATACTGCTGCTGCTGTTGACAACAGTCGGACTAAAACTAACTGTTAACCTTACTTGTCCAATGAATAATTAGTAATAATAATTTTCCCATAGATCTATCTAGTACGTTAACAAGAACAACAAAAACAATATTTCATTCATTTATTAACATAAAAACACTTTTCTGTTCAACAAGAACAACATTTATTGAACAAAGACACTTGTTCAACAAGAACACACACACTATTTGTACAATAACATTTATTGTCATAAAAAACTATTTTTGTCCAGCATCACTATTTGCAAACAGACACATTTTTGTACTATAGCACTATTTGTACAACACTTAAAACAACTTAAAACAGCACAGTTGAACACTATGAATTTTAAAGATACCCCCACACTCCGGGGAGCCGCGGGCCGAAGGCCGGCCACGGGCGGGACCCCCCACCCCCGGGAGCCGTGGGGGAAAAACTGTATACAATAGTTGCTGTCACTGCTGCTGCAGGTCAGGTTAGAGCAATTAAGTTAATTCATGAAAGGTTAGGTTGGGTTAAGTTAATTTACAAGGTGAGGTTAGGTTTGGGTTAATTTAATTTATCCAGACCAGGTTGATTGCGATAGTCTACACATTCAACCCCGTCTAAAATTTGATAGTGGCCATGGGGGAGTACATTTACACCATTCTTGAGAACAAAGACTTTGTCGGATATACAAGACATTACATTCTTTTCCACTCTAACAGTATAATTTTTATACTGTAGAGAGCGAATTGCAAGCACTTGTGCTCTCGGCACTAGGCTACTCTCTAAACAGGTTCTGTAGATACTCATGTTGAAATTTTTCTTTACAAAATGTGTAAGCACCCCTTTACACGCCTGTTTTACAACCAGGACTCCTGGTTGAACTTCGCTGAAGTAATGATGCTAGGATTGTTTTGAAAGAATTTCCACTTTTTTGGTTTTATTGGTCGCATGTTGTTGTGAGTCTGTTTTCTTTTATATATTTTTGTCTTGCTGAGGACGGCCCTTGGACATAGGGCCGAAATATTCATTCAAATTATCTCCACTGTCTTACAAAAAGATTTCCCTTTTGTTCTTCGTACTTTTGTTGTTTGCTTTACATCCCTCTTGTGAGTTTTAACGCAATATACTTTAGAACCCGGGATCACCCCCCTGGATATCAAATCACTTCACGTGTCTAATTGTAACATGAGTAGTTGACTTGGGGTCTGACATTTTACTAATTCGAGGTAGAGGGACGCATTCCAGTTGGTGAAATCCACTCGCGAGCTTATGTTCTTCCTATTCTCTAAATCCCTCAAAAAATCCTCGGTTATAACTGTTAGCCGCAAAAAATCTGTGTCCCCATAATAACCTTGAACCTCCCCCTCCCTTGGCCATTGTACCTTGCACACATTGTAAAAAAAAGACAACATGAGCTTTTTGGAAATTTCAAGTGCTGAACTAACTCCCGCTATATTCTTGTTCAGCACCACATTTCTCTTTTTCCTCTGTTTAAGAACCTAGCTCGTCTATATGCTCGTGAACGATGAAAATTGGGGTCTGTAATAATTCGTGCAAACTCTTGGGGGTTGGTTATGACGTCAAAATAGGACCTGTTCCGTATGCTTTCACACATTTTACTAAAGGCAGTACTTAGAATGACCTAGAAAATTTCCTTTTGTACTTCACTTTTTTCCCGAGAGCGTTTATCAACAAAAGTATCGATAAACGTCTTTAAATAGGGTTTTTGATTGAATTGCAGGACACTTTGTATTTTGGTGATCTTGAAACCATTGTTCACCAGCCAGTGCAAAAGAACATGGTGAACAACAATATTCTGTTTAGGGTCCAGATCTGCTATCAGTTTCTGCTTGGAGGGGGTCCAGTGCATCCCCATATCCTCAACCAATGATCAATTGTATGGGCTCAATGAGTCCTTGGTCACTGTTCGATTGATACAGGGGGAAAAAAATCTCTGACAGAATCATGAAGCGCCAATGGAATGTGACCATCAATTTCAAAGAACCATCCTTGTGGCCCATTGTCCTCGACAGTGTGAATGTCGGGGGAACTCACAAGAATTCTCAAGCCATTTATAGTTCCCACACGGCAAAGAGTATTGAGACATTGCCGAGGGATACAACAAGTTCATGTTCAAGGGAAAACTGCATTTGACTTTACACCGGTGTCTTGTCCGCTTGGATCTGATGTTAAAACGCGATCTCCATGAAAAACATACCCACCCCTCATTGACCTTTCTACAAGAAGGTGTTGATCTACATCAGTTATCAACCCTGTTTCTTCCCTACTAATTTTTAAAATCAAGTCCATCAGCAAATATGGTGTGGAAAATTAATACCCTATATCCAGTACAAGCTCTGAATAAATTTGTTCTTTGTTTTTAAAGAAAATATCTAACAGAGTTAAAACGTCACTGGCCAAGTAAAGTCTACAATAATCCCACCCATTTTTACAATTTTCCTTAGCCCAGACCTTCTTGGCAAATTCATATTCCTCGGCAGTGCATTCACTGTTGGTGAGTGAATTATAGAAAGCTTCAATTGGAGTTAGTTTCTCCTCGCTTAAGTGAGCGCCAGAACAGTAATAGTCGTATGCATATACACCTTTACAAGTCAATAGGTCATACATTTCACTGTCTGGAAAGTGCTGCTTAAGCAAAGGAAAACTATCAAAATTGTCACTTTTGAGCGCTTGAATCAACTGACTCAATGACTTGGGGAAGAAACTAAAATAATCTACAAACCTGATTTTATTCAGATGCGTATGTCCACTATATACTACCTGCCATTACGTCTCAAGAAGCACTATCTTCTCTGCTGCTTTGGGGATGATGTTATAGGTAAATGAATTGTTTACCCATGGACTATCTACTCCCCCTCCCTTCCTGTGCATACGTGCCAAAGCCGGTAAAATAAATTTTAAATCATAATTTGAGTTGTGAATGAAAACCGGAATAAAAAACTGCTGGCTTACATTTACATTGCACGATTGATGTGCTACCCCTCCAGAATTACTACCCCCAGATGATATTTCCTGCCACAAGTGATTGTCGTCTCTGGCTTTCCCTGTGTCTCCTCGTTTCCCCTTCGTCCCTTTCCCCTTAGTCCCCTCTTAAAACTCACCTTTACAAAACCAGCATATGTTTTTATTTTTAATCGCTAGACGATCCTCTGCAGACAATAACATTGGGTAATGGGTATTTCTCAAACGAGAAATAGCGTCATTTGCAGTGACAATTAATTTGGTCAGTGCCTTGACTATGACATCACCCTCATCCAACGATTCGAATATTTCTAACAACTGCATAGTGTTAGAACTGTATCTTTGCGCGTGAGCGTAGGAAACTGCAATGGCTCGATGTTCTTTGATTCGATTTGGAAATCGAGGATCGTTCACTTCCACTAGCTTCGCTTCACAATCCAAAGAGATTTTATTGCTCTGGAGGAGGGTATTTTGAAAATTTTTAAAACGTAAAATGGCGCTATCACCTGAAACTGTTTCCACTGACTGATAGTCATGCCGTCCACAATTCTTCATGTGATTTTGAAGTTTTATATCGCTACGAAATTGTGACAGGCATGTTGGACAGTAGAAACGTACCCCTAGACCCCTACCCCCTCCCAGAACTCTACTGATGTCTATAATTGGATTAAAATTGCCAATTGCATTGGGTTCACTAGATGGTGTGTAAAACAACCAAACCCAGTGCTTCACCAATTCAATTGACGGGCCCCTTACTGGGAACACCACCCCCTTCTTTTTAGAACGAACCCCATCCTCAAATTCAGTTTCATATTGAACCAGAGTAACGCCGAGATTTAAATGGGCATTGGCCCTTTCAAAAATATCAATGAACTTGAGCGTTACTGGATATTTTCCCTCTAAACATGAAAAATCTACAGGGGGAAAATCGGACCCCACCTTCCTATGTACAGCCCAATATTCTAAGTTTGTCTTTGTAGCGTCATTTCGTAGTGGTTGGAAAGCTGAAATTAGGAAAGCGTACATGAAACATTTTTGACCTGTTTCAAAACAGATTCGCTGAACGCCTTGACAACCCTCTAAATCGGGATTATATTTTAATTCAAATGACCTTCCTCCCCCATGCCCCCCCTCTTAAAATAAAATCTTTTTTAAATTTATAACTATTAACACTTAAATTTTCAACAAAAAGAACCACAGGCCCACTCCCATTTTCGTTATAATTTTCGAGATGCGTAATAATGTGGTCCATCCAATCCATAAGAACTGCTTCATAATTTTCTAAATGCGGATAGACCACATGCATCTCAGTATGTACATAATGGTAATAAACTTCGCTTTTACCCTCATTTAAATAAATTACCTTTAAAACAATTGAAACCTTAATTGAATCCCTTCCCCCCCCCTCCCCACAGCTGAATCTGGTTTTCTAAGAGTGCACGATTTCTATCTACATATATATGGACAATTTCTATGTGTCAAATACAAAATTAACCCCCATAAGCGAACTAAAAGGATCCCTAAAAGCCGCAGTGTAGACACTATCGTACTTGAAATTGAATTCGACAGCAGGAGGTCTGGAAAAGTTATAAATTTGGTATTGTCACCCTCCCCCTCCCCCGCTTGTATATTATCACCACCCTCTCCCCCACATTGTTCAACAATAGGGCTATGGGAAACCATTTCATTAGTTTGAAGTGTATTCATGTAATCTGAGGGGGGAGGGTTCCCTGTTAATTCATTGGTAAAATCCTCTAAAAGCTACAAGGTGTTTGGACTTAGCAAAGGTAAGTCCCCCTGCTCAACTGCGCTACTATCTACATTAAAATACTTAGCTAAAAATTATCAATATCACATGGAATTCTGTTAACGATACCATTCCATGGTGAATTGTTGCAAATGAACTCCAGAGGCGCGTCTTCTTCTTCTCCAACTGACGAGCAGGGGGGAGATAGCAAATATGGAACCAATGCAACCTATAAAAGAAAGTAGCTTATTTTTAAAGTGTCTAAATCACCCTATTTTTAAAATTGGATTATTATTTACATGTGCTTAGTACCATAATTAACTACTTTATATATCCTTTCATGATTCACAACTCGTTCAGATAAAAAGTTGTTTTTAAGACATTTGTAGAGGCAAAAATAAACTTTCGTTTATTTTACAATAGAAATTGTATAGCCCTACTATGAACAGAATATAGGGCCTTTTTATTTGGCTTCACTAACCTAATTTAGCAGGGCTAATGCATGCACTTGATCTTATTCAAAAGAGAGAACGCTATATTTTCTTTAACAAAAAAATACCTCTTAACATATCTGAGACGCTATTACTGTGTTGAAAAATGATGAAATGAAAGACCTAAAAAGTTTGGATAAAATAGGCAGATATTTTCTTATAACCAGATAGAAAGTAGAGGTAAAAATGCTTACATTTCCATATTCCGGCTGGACTTGTGTACCAGATGGTCCTGGTAGCGCATGTTGGAGGATGGACGGGGAGGTGACATCAGACTCTTGTGTAATAGGGTAGCAGTATCAGCGGCTTGCATAAATTTTGATGTAGTTGCGATGTCACTGGCTTGTACAGATGAGCCAGCGGAATTTATCTTCCTGTGGGCAGCCGCCGATTCTCTTTTAGGTTTTTGATCAGACTGTATTGCTGCCTGTTTGGAGGACACATGAGGTTGTTAAAGCGTGACCCTGGATGGTTTACCTACAACGGATTGTATAGATGGCGTGGAGGCTTGGTGTAGTGCGCCCCTGGACAACCCAGCATACCTTATGATGGAAGGCCTTGATACTCTTACAGGATTCACTTTATTTACCCTAGCCCTCTTTCTTGGGGGGGGGGGGGGATATTCTTCAAAATTTTCCTTAAAAGAAGAAACAAATTTAGTATGGAATAACGATTCCCCTTTCTAAAGAAGAAAAATTAGTACCCCCGCTCCTAACCAGAATTTATTTTCAGGCATAATTTTATCTAGAATGCATTTGTCTCAAAGAAGCCCCCCCCCCTTTTCAGCAAAGAAAAAAGTAAAAACCCATAGCATAACTTTTGAAATGTTATAAGCTCAAGAAACAGAGGGTAAATAGATATATGCTTTAAATTAGATAAAAAGATCGTTAACCCTGCAGCTTATAGGACTAAAATTTGAAATCTTAGGTTAAAAATCTTAGCTAATTTACGCACAATATAGTCTTCATGCAACTCCTATAGACTTCGATTTCTAGCCTAATAATATCAAAGTTAAAAACCATAGTTTTCACCCCCTCTCCCCCTGAGAATATAAAAGACACTTTATCAAAAGCAAGCTAGAAAAAAGGAATAATATGCAATCTAAAGGGCTGTTAGCACCCACCCCCCCCCTCCTCACCTTTTACATAATTTCCATGTCCTAAAATAATCTCTTTATATTTTGCAGACAATTCGTTCCCCTCTTTCAGACATCATTGAAATACGCAAAGCATTGAATCCTCACAAGCTTAATTAACAGCAATCTCTTTCCGCGTGAATGATGTTTACGAAATCTCCCCTCTTGTTGGAGATTCACGCACGGTTTTGTCTATACCGCAAAAGAGAGCCGATTCATTTTGATAATTTTAAACACATCAAGGAGAAAAGACAATTTTGAGCAATAACTTCAATTGAAAGAATTAAATGGTGATGAATGGTGGGAGGGGGGAGGAGGCAGGATGGGGTTTACGTAATGGAAAAAGAGTATATTTTCAAGCACTGTATAAAGATTTTTTTTTGGAGGGGGGGGGGGAGTATACCCTGAATTTGAATATGTGTGGAGGGGGACCATGTACAATGATTTTATTTGGAAATAAACTAAGAAAATTTACTAAACAGAACTCACTTTTTTTCAGCGAAACCTTTGCTAAGCCGCTATCGTAATTTATGAGAATTAAGAAGCAGGATGCACTTGACGGATATCAATAATTATCAGCTTTTTAAATCATAGCGGTTTAGCGTCATATGGGGGTCAGTATATTAAGAGTTGACGGAAGCTTGCTGTCACTTTTAGGTAGGATACAGAAAGAATGAATTTATCAAAAAACAGAATTATTTTCAATTAAAGAATTAAAGTCGTAAAGAGGGGGGAAGGGGAGGGGTTTACATGATAAAAAAGAGTGTATTTTACGCTTTCTATCGACTATAAACATCACATAGTGGAGATTGTATTGTGGGGGGGGGGGGGGTAAACCCTGAATTTAAATATACTGGAAGGGGGACTATGTAAAATGATTTTATTTGGAAATAAACTAAGAAAATTTACTAAAGAGAACTCACATTATTAATCATTGTAGAAATGTTTCCAACTCTTCAATATTCAATGCTTTATCCATGGTGTCTTTAAACAGTATGATAATTTAACCACAACGCATGTCCGTTATATACAAAATCTCAAGGGCGAATTGTGACTTAATGGGAAACCTTACGTAACTTCCCTGATTGGCTTAGAAAGAGAAACATGTTTTGTCCCGTTAGAATCAATAATTCCTCACTGATTATTTAAGCAATTTCTTAGAAAATTACTTCCCCTTTTGTGGATCAATACAATGCCCCGTTAGAATTCATTGTGCATGTGTAAACTTCGCCCCGGAGTCATTACACCTGGAAACAACAAATAAATCGACCATGAAAAGATGTCATTGACCCGTTAGTGGATCAATAATCCTTGAATAAATTATACCCTTTCAGCGTTAGACTCAATTATAGATGGCAGCACATGTGTTCGCGTAGGAGTTGAAAGGGCCTCCCTACTCCTAACTATGTGAGATTCGGTGAAAATAGGGAAAATCCATAATTGCACTGAATCCCAGAAAAAAAAGACAAAGTAACTACAATGGAATCTCAGAGAGTAAAAAATGTTGCTCAATTTCGACACAAATTCCAAGATCCGGCAGTGAAGGTTCAAATCCGTAGTGCAATGTATCAATTCTGCGAAGGAAGTCTCGTAGTGATTTTTCTAGCTATTAAATAGAGTTAACGCCGAATCAAAATCTAAAATTATACCGCAAATTTTAAAAAAGTTGAGGATTTGATTGAATCTTGCACAAAATTTTAATCTTATACCTTTCTTCTTTCCGAAATCCAAGTGAATTTTCTGGAACGGATATGGTAAAATGCGAAATTTGTTGACTTGGAAATTTCATATTTTCGCTAAATCGGCCCAATTTAAAGTAAGAAAGTAGATCTGTTTCTCGCCAGTTTAATCTGTTATTCGCTTATCGAATTTACGGCTTTTGCATTGGTTTTCCCTATTTATTTTTCATCTTTTTTCGCCAAAGTTGAACAGTGAGCAATAAAATAAGCAAAACACGACCTTGCTGACGAAATCTCAAGAATATACTTTCAATTCACGGCTTTACAGAAATATTCTTAACTTAGAATCGTTGATCTGAACTAAAGTTTTGATCTGTGTTAATGAAATTAAATAATGATTAAAGGTTATTTTCTCTAGTTTTTAGTATGCAAAATTCGAAACAGATTTAAATTGTTGCGGTTCTTTCAATAGTATCATAGATTCAAGCAGTTAAAATATTTCTTTTAATACATGATATTGTAAGGTCGATTTATAAAGCAAGAACAAATTTTTCAAAGGCTTTTTCAACTGAAAGTAAGAAGCAACATTATAACTAAAAACGAACAGATATTATTCTGTATATCAGGGGGATTCCTCTTCCTCAATCCCTCGCTCCTCACGGTAAATGTCTTAGTACTTTAAGGAAACTTCTTATCTTAATTAAACGGTGTTTCAGGCTTCTTATTCTTGTGTTTCAGGAGTTGTTCTTAAAGGATTGGGATAAAAACTCCAACCTTAGCGTAAAGAGCAAGGTATTGAGATTGTTTCAGCCTCCCTTATATATAGAATAATTTCTGTTCGTTTCAAGTTTTAAAGCTGCTTCTTACTTTCAGTTGAATTTTCTTTATCTAATTTCCGGTTGTTTCTCAATTTTTTTTACCGGGAAATTCCTCTCCCCTCCATGCAAAATTCCCCCCTGGAGAGATTTCTCCATGGATAGTTTCTCCATGTAAAACACCCCTCTCTGGGAAATTCCTTTGGACGATCCCGACCTCGCTGAAAATTACCCCCGGGAAATTTCATCGCACAAATCTACCTGAAAAATTCTTCCTTGCATACTTTTATTTGAAAAATACTTGTTTTTCATTAAATTTCTCATCGTTTTTGAAATTATGCCGAAAATCCCGCTTCATGGAAAATTTCCTGAAAATCACACCCGCCCCTCCTTTTATCGATGGAAAGAATCTGCTTCGGAAAATTTTCCAATAAAGACTTTCGGCCGCGGAGAATTCTCCAATAGAGAATTTCCTCACGGAAAAAACAGACAATTCCAATAGCAGTGAAAATTTTCGCCGGAAAATTCACTTGCAACATCTCCATAAGTAAAATTGGGGCACCAAAGAAAAATTAAGACAAAAAGATTTTCCTATAGACATTCTTGCAACTGTCTGTGTAAAATTTCTCCTGGAAAGTGCAGCCCCAGATGCTGCCCTGCCCACGGAAAACTTTCCCCGTTGAACCCCCTCCCCCACGCAGAAAACATCACCCCCTCCCGAAAAAACGTCTGTATACATCCCTATAACAAATACTGTATGTAAACCACAAAAAAACTCAGGTTTTCGCAGATGGGAGTTTGAAACTTTAACAGTAGGTTCAAGGATGCACTGAGCCTGATGATTTTCATTGAGATAGCTTGACTTTTTGGGGATATCCCCCCCCCTTTCGGAAATCATGAAACTTTTCTCAGGCTGGTAGCTTTTGATGGGTGACGTTAAACCTAATGAATTTTGTATATTTGGAATCCAGATAAGAAGCCAATTCTTTTGGTGCCTCTATTCTTATAAAATTCCGTCTTTTAGAGTTTTTGTTACTATTTGACCGAGCCGCTCCTTATTGCTGTGAGCCTCTCCAAATAATCTAAATTATCGAAAATTAACAAACTACGCTGCAAGAAGTCAAGAGGACTGCTGCCAGGAAGAGAATAAGGTCTTAAAACATTATCGAGAAAGATTTATCTTTTTTTAGAGAGATTAACTGTATAAATTTCTTTCTGCAGGGTTTTTTTTTATTTTACTGGACTGGACTGTCTAAGGATGTGAGTATGTCTAAGGATTTCAACATTGATAAATGGCAGTTTTTCTTATATTAATTTTTGAAAATTAGGAGAAATGCAGTGAGTATCAGGTGGTGGTACACGTTTATTGTTATATATAATGTTCAAGTTGAGGGTGTTTTATCATAAGCATAAGTTCATGCATCCACCCTTGCCACCAACAATTAATGGTTTCTCAAGAAATAAAGCATACAATGGTAGGTCAGGAACCAGGACCAAATCTCCAGCATTTTAGGGGGGGGGGGAAAGATGGGTCCATATCAGGGTAAATATTTTGCTGTTCATATTGTTGATGGTAAGATTCTACTTTAGCTACTTTTGACTATCTTGGAAAGGGTTTATGTTAGGAAAATTAAACTTTCAGGGATGGGTCAACAGGCTAAAGTATGTCCCAGGAAGGTATTTTGAAATACATACCTTGGTAAATTTTTATTATTCATATTAATTGACTTATGAAGAAAGTAAACATAGGCTACCACTCAATGCCTTTTTTTATGCTCTTTCCAAATATAATAATTAGGCTAGGCTATTTTTGTTGGAAATAAATTTTACCCCCACCCCTATATATAGGCCTACCACTTCAGGGTATATATTTTCACATTAGGGGGGTAGGGAAAAGTTTAAACTTACCTCTCATTTACATCAGAAATAAACTTTACCCCCACCCCCCTAATGTGCAAATATATACCCTGAATTGGTATATATATATGGGTGGGGGTAAAATTCATTTCCAACAAAAATGATTAGTATATTTGGAAAGAGCATAAAAAAGGCATCAAGTGGTATGTTTACTTTATTTGTAAGTTAATAATATGATTAATGAAGAATTTACCCATACCTCCACAAATTTTCCCTCTAAAGGGTCCTGACCTGGTAAATTTTTTGCAGATCATATTAGGCTATTGACTTACAAATAAAGTGAATATATCACTCAATGCTTTTTTTAAGTTCTTTACAAATATAATAATCACTTCTATTGGAAATTCAAATTTAAGCCCTTTTTGAGCTCTTGAAAATAACAAAAATATAAAAATATATAGTAGTCCGGGCGCCAAGTGAAGCTATCTTGCTTCTTTCCAAAAGTACATGTTGTGTCAGGTACAAATTTTCTGAGTGTAGGCCTATAGGTTTATAGAATCAATATCAGTGATTCTGATTTGATTGGGTCCAGCTTTCCAGAGGGGCAGCATCATAGAAAAAACGTGATTAGAAATATCTGTTTTTTTTTATGTTTTCCAAGGATAAGAATTGAAAGATGACCCATAACTTTGATGCCACGTAACACTCATGCCTTGTTATTGACAGAAGAAGGAAAAGAGATATAAATTTTGTCTTTTGGATATTTTCCAAGGTAAAGGTTTGTTAAATACTTCTGACGAAAATGAATGTTAGGCTTATATTTGGATTCCCAATTGAATTCTGATCCTAAAGATAAGTTTATCTCTTAGTTTTCTCAATTGTAGGCCTACATGAATGGGAAAATTTTATGCTGGAACTTGAATAAACTAAGCTAGTTTCAGTTTAGTTTTAAGCTCACTTGGGGTTTGGGGTCTAGGCCAGTCAGGAACACGGCATTCTGTTCACCTTTGAAAAGACAGAGGAGTATAGCCTAGGCTAGTTTAACATGCATGTAGGCTAACTCAAATTGAATCGTTGCTATTTCAACCAAGACTACAATTTTTATTTTGGTAAAATTCTTCTTCAGCTACTTGTGGCTATCTTGGAAAGGAGTTAAGTTAGGAAAATGAAACTTTCAGGGATGGGTCTACAGGCTAAAGTATGTCCCGGGAAGGTATTTTGAAGTAAGCTACCTACCTCCACTCCTTCTCCCTCTAGTGGGTCTTGAAATTTGCCTACTTGACAGGTCCTATACCTACTGAAATTTTGAACAAACAATATTTATTTTAATTTTCAGTTACCTGTTTTTTTTTCTTTGGCTTTAGTTCTGACAGTGCAATTCTTGTTATTTGAGTAGAATTTAAGCCATATCAAGGTTTTTTTTTTAAATTTAGGAAATGTATTTGCATATCATTAAAACCTTATAAATTTGAACTGAGCAAAGCTATGAAGCTCAAAACAATTTTGTTGCACTTAATTTAAGCAGAAGATCTATTTTGCAAGGTTTCACTTATATAACACACTGATTTTTAAAGGTCAGGACCCTCTAGAGGGAGAAGGATTGGAGGTAAGTACTTCAAAATACCTTCCCAGAACATACTTTAGCCTGTAGAACCATCCATGAAAGTTTTATTTTCCTAACCCAGCCCCTTTTTAGGATAGTCAAAAGTAGCTAAAATAGAATTCTGCTGTCCTTTTGAAGATAGAAAAAATTTCATGTTCCTTACTGGTCTAGTCCACAGCATCCACAACCCCAGGGCCTTTCCCTGAATTGGTTCTTTGGTTAAGCTGCAGATTAGCTAGCCCTGATAAAAATATCTTGTTTTTGTGTACAGTATTCAGTCAATTGGGCTGTAAAATTGTACAGATTCATAGAAGCAGTAGATAAAAGCAAATCATTTCTTACTGCATATCCTGGTTCTATTGGCAGGTTCTCTGTACCCTACACTACTGGGTAACCACTCTGCCTCTTTACACCTTCTTCTGAAAATATAGAATCTGAAATTTATAGAATCTAGAGAATGTACAGAATCCTGCCAATGACAATTTTTTTTAATTTCTAGAAAGAATTTCTGCAAGTAATGATTGTAATTTGGATACAGTAGGCAACTGAATTCTGAATCAAATGGTGGTTTTGTTTCTTAGTTTTCTTGTTATGGTAGTATATTCCAAATTGACCAAATTAATAAATGGGTAAACTTTTTCAAAAGGTATGGCAGTCCTGTGCTGGTCCTGTATGGAAGTCATTCAGTTACTGATTCAGGAGGGAAAGGAGTTTCAAGAATTGGATGCCTTAAGGTTTCCTTTTTAATAAAACATTTAAAATTTAAAAACAAAAACCAAAAGCAATCATCAGCAAAGTTAACATAAAAATCAGACCAACCAGAGCAATTTTTGGCATTGTTTTCATTGCTTTACAGAGTACTGTGTATTGTAAATTGATTACAGGCAGTACAACTTCATTTTTCATAACTCTGAACAACCAGTGGCATTATATTTGCCTTTTTGCAAGTATTTTACTGAGTGGCTAAAAGGTCCTGAGGATAAAAAAAAAAACCAACTTTACTATCTTTTGAAACTAAAACTTTTAGCTATGTTCAAGCCTCTTTGCTGGGATGCTTCCCAATTCAGAGGAATGGTGGGTTTAACAATGTCATATACCAACACAAATTCATGCACTCTAAGCATACAATGATAAGAAAATCACATTTTCACTTTTGAAAGCTTCCATGTATCATGTGCTTAAATTTCCAATTAGATTATGGCAAGGTTTTCCTTATATTCTTTTAAAGTTTGAACGATTAGCAAAAACTGGGTCCTTTTGGTCAATTTTGGCACCTTTTCCAACATAGGCTACTGCCCCCATTAACTTCCCCTTTGGATCTGCCCTTGATGTGTAATGATAGATATAAAAGATCAAAACAAGTGCATTAAGTACTAAAGGTATAAAAATATAAAAGAAAATGAAGCTTTAAAGTAAAATAAAATTTATTTCACATTAAATTGTTATTTCCCTTGCTTAGCATTCACTCAGACTGGTCTAAAGTTTTAACATCTTATTCAAATTTGAAGAGATACTAATATATGTTTTACTTTCAAGCTATGAAATGAAATCTATTGTGGAAAATAAGCTGAAGTATCTGGAATTTAGTTGTGATGCAAAGTCCAGGCTAGACTATGAGCATTGCATTATCTGCCAGGCACAAACCAAAGAACTATTGCATAATGTTAAAGATATAAATCAAATAAAGTCAATTTTTACTGAAAAATGTAGATGCAACCTGAAGTATAAAACTTTGAAACATAATGTGAATCAACCTGAATTTTCAGAAGCTGTAACAATCTGGCATAGATCTTGCTGCAACACTTTTCTGGCCTGTAAGTTTCATACTGATGGAAGTGGCCCCCTTGATCTTAATCTTATTAAAATTAATATCTGATAGCCTCCATTGGTAAATATCTCTAATTGGGATTGGTCTCCCACTTGGCTGGTCAATATTTATAGCATTTTTTGCTATTTCATCAACCTGATGATTACCACTTATCACTAGCCACACGAGTGGCTAGGAATATATTGAAAATAAGTTTTTATGCCACTTGAAGCAAGATTATCTATAATACTGAGACAATGATGAGTGTCAATGTCCAACTTATGCTGAGGAGCTGAGGCCAGCAACTCAAGGCTTGATAAAGAATCGGAATATATGATAATATTATTTGAATTTGCAATCAAAGGTTGGTTTTCCTTAAGGTGTTCTAATGCCATGATTATGGCATTTATCTCAGCAGACATTATAGATAAATTATTATATAATCTCTCTCCCATTGCAATTTTCAGGTGAGGAAGGAAAGCACCACTTGCAACCTTCTCATTCATTTTTGACCCATCAACAAATATTTGGAAGTGATTTTTTATAGGTAAGTGTATTAAGTTCTGCAAATTTTTTCTGGACAAAAGCAATGGGGGTTAAATCTTTATTCCACTTTGAGCAGTCAGTATTTATTATGGGACTTGACCAATTCCATGGAGGGGATTGGGGGAAAGTAGGTGCAATAGACTTTGCTGGTATGGGGAACTTCTTCTGAATGTTGGCATACTCATGTTGGTTTCGCTTTCGGTGAAATTGGATTATTTTTGACTTGGTAGGTGCAATGGGTAAATCGTAATGTTGAGAGAATTCTTCAAATTTGAAAAGTGACTTTCGCCGATTTGGCAGTGCTATCTCAAAGGTGTTGCCAGGTGACCATAGCCCCAGATTGTCAGCATATTGTAGATTCGTGTGAGTTAGGTTCATGTCCCAGAGATATAGGGCAAAGAGGAGGCAACTGAAGACGGCTCCCTGAGGTAGGCCTTTGGTTATTGTCTTTTGGGGTGAAGAGGCTGAACCAACACAAACAATGAAACTTCGCACTTCTATGAAGGATTTTATCAAAGATACAAGCTTGGGGGGTAGTCCAAGGTTTGCAAGTTTGTTTTTAAAAGGATTTGGTGGTTCACATTGTCATATGCCCCTTCAAAATCTAGGAAAGCTGCAACTAGGACATTATTTTTTGAGAATGATTCATTTATTGCATTTGTTAGCAAAATGAAAGCATCTGTTGAGGAGTAGTGTTTCCTGAATCCAGTTTGAGTGTGAGGGATCATATTATTTTTTTCAACAAACCAGAGGAGTCTGTAATAGATCATTTTCTCCATTATTTTTCCCATCACAGGAGTAATCATTATGGGCCTGTAGGACTCAGGATTATCTTTTGGTTTATTTTTCTTTAGGATTGGTAAGAGGGACGAACATTTCCATATATTGGGGAACATAGAAGATTTCCAAGCATGATTATAACAATTTAGCAGTTCTTGTTTGTATGAAGGGTTGAGATTCTTTATCCATATAGGGTGTATATTGTCATAGCTGCCACTGGTTTTGGTCCTAATATGATGTATTGCATTATTCATTTCCTGGATTGAAAATGGACTAGTTATATACTCGAATCCTGGGTGTGGTTGGTAACTTGGGTTCATAGGAATTGGGAACATTTAGCTTCGATTATTTGATGTTAGCTTATTAACAAAAAGAGTTGCAAATAGCTTAGCTTTTTCATTATCATTGTCATAATGGGTATTATTATGTATAAGCTCATACAGGAGTGGGTTGGGGGAAGTATTTTTCCCACAGATTTGGCTTATGACTTTATGTATAATTGGCTCATTTGTTTCTCTGGAGAGATTATTTGCAAAATTATTCCAGTATTTATATTAAGCATCTATTATAGTACTATTTAGATTAGATTCTGCATGTAATTTTTTTAAATATGTAGTAGGTGATGGTTATTTTTATGAATTCTGTCCTAGCTGCCTTTTTTGTTCTCCATTTATTTTGGAACTCATTTGTCCACCATGCTTTAGGAATGTGTTTAGGGAATGTTTTCTTGGGTGTTGTCCTGGGGATAGTATGATTAGCTGGATTTATTAGTAAAGATGTCAAGACTTCAGCATGTGCGTCAACTGTTGTGTTTGAAATGCATGAATTTTGGGTGAAACTTGTAATTTCATCATTTAGCTTATTTTGGAACATAGACCAATTTGCTTTAGTGCTGATATATTTGGAGGTATGTGATAGAGTTTCAGCAGGTTCATTTAGGGAGCAAACTATTGCAAAGTGGTCAGTTCATAGACTATCAATTTTATTTATATAAATCTTATTCAAATTATTTAATGACACAATTTGTAGGTCAATTGTGGAGAATCTGCCACTTTTGGGGTTGAAATATGTATTCAGGTTTGTAGGGGTAGCAGCAGCTAATTCATTTTTATCTGAAGTCATATGCTCAATCAATTTACCAGCTTTTTTTGCTTGTCGATTCGCCCTAAAAAATCTATGGGCATTGAAATCTACACAAATAATGATGTTTATTAACATAATAGAATTATTTATCTAATTAAAGAAATCCATGGCATCTGTGGTTTGGCCACTAGGGTTATAAAAGCTTATTATATAGGTTTTTGTATTATTCAGGCAAACACTGATACCAATTGCATCAACATCATTTGCAAAATCTGGAAAATTGATGCCACAGAATTTTATATTATTTTTAACTAATAAAGCTACCTCACCTCCTTTTCTCTCTGATGATCTATCCTTTCTCAGGATAGTATATCCCAGAGACTTAAATTGTTGATTTTGGGTTAAATAAGTTTCCTGGAGGCAAGCAATATTAATGGAATCATTATTCATAAAAGATATTAGTTCATTTAGCTTATTTTCTGTGAGTCATCTTTCTTTCCACAGGAGTATTGATACGAGTTTTTCAGTTACTTTTTTTATCATTTCACTGTGTATCAATGCTCAGCTTTGTAAAGTGTAAAGCAAGATCTTTTTTGCTTGAACGAGCATATCATCGGGAATATAGGTTTTTGCCGATTCTGAGATGATTTTTGTTTTCTGTAGTTGAGGTATGTTCATGGCCTGAACTTTATTACAGTTTAGAATGAATAAGTATATATTTGGGGATTGCATGTTTGGTTGTGCATCCTGTTTGTCAGTTAAGGGATTAATTCCTGGTAATGTTTCTGATTCGTTTCGACTGGGGAGGGGGGCCAGGCTGACCTCATATCACCGGACTAGGTGGCTGGTTCTCATGATGGGTCTTTCGGAAAGGAATGTGAGATAGGGGCTTCAAAGGCGTTGTATTATGCAGGGTACTTGAGGCAGGGGGGGTGTTTGACGTGAGGGCGTTGGTTGGTTTTATTACTGGCTTTATTTGGTATTGTTTGGCAGAATTTGCTTTCATTGCTGCAAAGGGGCATGGGATGGCCTTCTCTGTTGCTATTTGGAGTGTTAGTGCTCTTTTATTATATGCAGGGCATAGTGATTTATTGGTAGATTCATGTGGGCCTTTGCAATTGATGCATGTAGGCTGAGTGTTGTTGCTAGTTGTCAACTCTGTAGGATGGAATGAATTACAATTACTACACTCTAGAAGAATTTCATTGCATTTGTTTGTTGTGTGTCCCAGTTTGAGACACTTCTGACACTGGATAGGCTTTGGTTTGTATTCCTTGTGTGGTTTCATTTGCCCAAATAGGAATAACTTTTCTGGAATGTTAATTTTTTCCTTCAGTGTAAATAAGAAGGATCTACTTGTTTTTAGGCCATTAGAGTTAGGTTTACCAAGTTGGGTAACATCTTCAACTTGGATTGTATTTCCAGCCCTATCTGAGAGCCCTTCTATTAACTCCTGAATAGGTATTTCTGGGGGAACATTTTAAACTACTATTTTTGTTGGGGATTGTTTTGGGTTCCATTTAGATGCATTAATTGGGGTATTCAGAAGGGATTTTAGGTTGATTATTGTGTGCTGATTTCTGATCTTGGACAGCTATTAGCAGAGATCCATAACGGTGAATATTAAGAGAGAACATTGATTTTAGCAATTTGAAAATTGCAACTCTTATTGCAGTAATCTTTTTTATTTCAAAGGGGGTAATAGGGTAAATTTTAAGGTAAATTCCTAAGTTTTGGGAGGGAGGATCTTGGGTAGGGAAAGGGGAAATGGTTTTGATTGGGGATATTTTTTTCCTTTTTGTGGAGCTTCTAGAAAGGACCTCTTGAAACCCATTATCATCATTTATAGTGACATTGGCCCCTACACTGATCATTGTCCTATTCTCAGAATTTGAGCTATCATGTGAACTTTGAGATAGTGCGCTTGACCAGCCAGGATGGGTATCAGTTTCACTGGTATTTGGGGTGGGATCTGGGGGGACTTTTTTTCTGGAGGACTTCTAATCATGCCTATTGGAAAAAGCTTTACACTAAAACAAAACTAAAACAAGAAAGGATAATACAAAGATAACAAAGCGTCTTCACTCTAATATGGGGAAAATTTCAGGATAAAAAGAAACACCACAGTATGGCCCTGAGGATAATTTGAGCAGGATTGGTTCGGTACAACTACTGATTAATTGAGATAATAGTCCACCAGACATTTATTTTAAATTTCTTCAAATGTTGCTGCTGTTTTTGTGCACTTCTTCTTCTTCTATTTAACAGCAGGCGGGCTTTTCAGTAAAACTATTTAGCCCTTTTCCTTTTGCTTCACTCTGTGGGCTACAGAGCTACTGGCTTGATTACCTCATATTTATTAGATATATTCAGATATCTTTCAGCAGATCTTTCAACTCTAGGAGTTCAAATATAAGTTGATAGATGTCAACTTCTATGCTCTGTGTGCAGGTATAGTTGGCTAGGCTCTTGGCTGATAGTGGGATTTTGTGGTGTTTGAAGTATTTTAACAGTTTACAAAGCAAGGTATGTTGTGCAGACGTCAGCATATTACATTCAAATAGGCAATGGTCAATTGTTTCATTATTCATATTACACTGCCTGCAAAGAGGGGACAGGGGAATTGAACCACTTGAATTAGAAAGCTTATATGAGAATGCAAGGAAATTTAGTCTATTTGTTCCAGAACGAATTCTGTGATAAATTTTAGAAAGATAATTATTGGGAAAGGGGGAAAGGATAGGATTAATCTTATTAAAATTAATATCTGATAGCCTCCATCGGTAAATATCTCTAATTGGAATTGGTCTCCCACTTGGCTGGTTAATATTTATAGCATTTTTTGCTATTTCATCAACTTGATGATTACCACTTATGCCAGAGTGGCTAGGAATGTACTGAAAGTAAGTTTTTATGCCACTTGAAGCAAGATTATCAATAATACTGAGACAATGATAAGTGTCAATGTCCAACTTATATTGAGGATCTGAGGCCAGCAACTCAAGGCTTGATAAAGAGTCGGAATAGATGATAATATTATTCGAATTTTCAATCAAAGGCTGGTTTTGCTTAAAGTGTTCTAATGCCATGATTATGGCATTTAACTCAGCAGACATTATAGATAAATCATTAAATAATCTCTCGCCCATTGCAATTTTCAGGTGAGGAAGGAAAACACCACTTGCAACCTTTTTTCATTCATTTTTGACCCATCAACAAATATTTGGAAGTGATTTTTATAGGTAATTGTATTAAGTTCTGCAAATTTTTTCTGGACAAAAGCAATGGGGGTTAAATCTTTATTCCATTTTGAAAATTCAGTATTTATTATGGGAAATGACCAATTCCATGGAGGGGATTGGGGGAAAGTAGGTGCAATAGAATTTGCAGGTACAGGGAACTTCTTTTGAATATTGGCATACTCATCTGCAATACCTCTATACATGGCTGGATTTCTTAACCAATTATGTAAAGTGTGTGAGCTATTTGATTCAATTTTTGTAAGATGTTTTATCAAGAGAAAGCTACGTCTCTCCCTTATTGTTGTTAATCCACTCTTCATAAGCAGAAACTTAGTGCTTGTGGGTTTCCTAAGACCAGATATGAGACGTATTATATCATTTTGTGTTGTTTCAATTTTTTGCATCTGGATCTTTGCACATGCACCATAGACAATAAGCCCATAGTCAATATGGGGTCTTATATGTGATTTATAAAACTGGAGTAAGGTTTTCTCCTTACAACCCCAGGGTGTGGAAAGAAGTCTTTTTAGTATATTTGCTTTTCTATAGCATTTTTTTATTGTGTTTGAAATGTGGAGGTGGAAATTAAGCTTTTGGTCAAGCATGAGACCTAGGTAATTAATATTATTATCTTCTGGAATAGTTGTTTTATTTAGAGTTAGTTTTGCATTAACATGGTTTCGCTTCCGGTGAAATTGGATTATATTTGACTTGGTGGGTGCAATGGGTAAATCTGAAAGTTGAGAGAATTTTTCAAACTGGAAAAGTGACTTTTGAAGATTTGACTGTGCTATCTGAAAGGTGTTGCCAGATGACCATAGCACCAGATCATCAGCATGTTGTAGATTTGTGTGGGGTAGGTTCATGTCCCAGAGATATAGGGCAAATAGGAGGCAACTGAGGACTGCTCCCTGAGGTAGGCCTTTGGATATTGTCTTTTGGGGTGAAGAGGCTGAACCAACACAAACAATTAAACTTTGTACTTCTATAAATTATTTAATAAAGGATACGACGTTAAGAGTAGCTCCCTGGCTTAAAAGTTTATTTAAAAGAATTTGTTATTTCGCAGAGTCCAATACCCAGTCAAAAAAACGAGCTGAGGTTATAAGTATTCAATTTTTTTAGAAAAATCCATGTGTTAAAGTTCTGATAAATGTGAAAACATCTGTTGAAGAGTTATATTTTCTGAATCAAGCTTGAGTGTGTGGGTTCAGATTATTTTTTTCAACAAACCAGAGGAGTCTTTGATAATTCATTTTCTTCATTATTTTCCCCATCACAGGTGTAATCATTATGGGCCTATAAGACTCAGGGTTATCTTTTGGTTTATTTTTCTTTAGGATTGGTAGGAGGGACGAACATTTCCATATATTGGGGAACCTAGACGATGCCCAAGCGTGATTATAACAATTTAGCAGTTCTTGTTTATATGAAGGTGTGAGATTCTTTATCCATGTATGGTGTATATTGTCATAGCTGCCTCTAGTTTTGGTCCTAATCTGATGTATTGCATTATTCAATTCCTGGATTGAAAATGGATTGGTTATGTACTCGGATCCTGGGCGTGGTTGGTAACATGTGTTCATGGGAATTGTGGACAGTTTGCTTTGATTATTTGATGTTAGCTTATTAACAAAAAGAGTTGCAAATAGGTTAGCTTTTCCATTATCATTGTCATAATGGGTATTATTATGTAAAAGCTCATACAGGAGTGGGTTGGGGGAAGTCTTTTTCCCACAGATTTGGATTATGACTTTATGTATAATTGGCTCATGAGTTTCTCTGGAGAGATTATTTGCAAAATTATTCCAGTATTTATATTTAGCATCTATTATAGTCCTTTTTAGATTAGATTCTGCTTGTAATTTTTTTAAATATGTAGTAGGTGAGGGTTTTCTTATGAATTCTGTCCTTGCTGACTTTTTTATCCCCTATTTATTTAGGCACTCATTTGTCCACCATGCTTTAGGAATTTGTTTAGGGAATATTTTCTTAGGTGTTGTCTTGGGGATAGCATGATTAGCTGTATTTATTAGTAAAGATGTCAATGCTTCAGAATGTGTGTCAACTGTTGTGTTTGAAATGCATGAACTTTGGGTGAAACTTGTAATTTCATCATTTAGCTTATTTTGGAACATAGACCAATCTGCTTTAGTGTTGATATATTTGGAGGTATGAGATAAAGTTTCAGCAGGTTCATTTAGAGAGCAAACTATAGCAAAGTGGTCAGTACTTAGACTATCATTTTTATTTATGTAAATTTTGTTCAAAACATTTAATGACACAATTTGTAGGCAATTGTGGAGAATCTGCCACTTTTGGGGTTGAAATATGTGTTCAGGTTTGGAGGGGTAGCAACAGCTAATTCATTATTATTTGAAGTCATATGCTCAATGAATTTACCAGCTTTATTTGCTGGTTTATTCCCCCACAAAAGGCTGTGGGCATTGAAATCACCACAAATAATGATATTTTTTAACATATTAGAATTATTTATATAATTAAAGAAATCCTTGGCATCTGTAGTTTGGCCATTAGGGTTATAAAAGCTTATTATGTAGGTTTTTAAATTATTCAGCCAAACACTGATACCAATAACATCAACATCATTTGCAAAATCTGGAAAATTGATGCCACAAAATTTTGTATTATTATTGACTAATAAAGCTACCCCACCTCCTTTTCTCTCTGAAGATCTATCCTGTCTCAGGATAGTATATTCCGGAGACTTAATTTGTTGATTTTGGGTTAAATGAGTTTCCTGGAGGCAAGCAATATTAATGGAATTATTATTCATAAATGATATTAGTTCATTTAGCTTATCTTCAGTGAGTGATCGTACATTCCATTGGAGCATTGATATATGTTGTGTTGTTGATTTATTCTTCATATGACAGTGTATCAATGTTCAGCTTTGTTAAAAGTAAAGCAAGATCTTTTTTTGCTTGAATGAGCATATCATCTGGGATGTAGATTTTTGCCAATTCTGTAATAATTTTTGTTTTCTGTAGTTGATGTATGTTCATGGCCTGAACTGCATTACAGTTTAGAATGAATAAGCATATATTTGGGGATTGCATTTTTGGTTGTGCATCCTGTTTTTTGGTTAAGTGATTGATTCCTGGTAGTGTTTCTGTTTTGTTTCTTCTTGGGAGGGGGGGCCAGGCTGACCTCATCTCACCGGACAAGGAGGCTTGTTGGCTTGGCGATTCCTTCTGATAGGGATTTGAGCTAGTGGGCTTAGAAGATGGTGTTTTATAAGGGGTGCTTGATGCATTGGGGGCATTTGACTTCGGGGTTTTGGTTGGTTTCATTACAGGCTTTATTTGGTATTGTTGGGCAGCATTTGCTTCCATTGCTGCAAAGGGGTATGGGATGGCCTTCTCTGTTGATAATTGGAGTGTTAGAGCTCTTTTCTTCTATGCAGGGCATAATGATTTATTTGTAGATTCATGTGGACCTTTGCAATTGATGCATGTAGGCTGAGTGTTGTTGCAAGTTGTCAGCTCTTTAGGATGTAAAGATTTACAATTACTACACTCCTGGAGAATTTCATTGCATTTGTTTGTCGTGTGTCCCAGTTTGAAACATTTCTGACACTGAATAGGCTTAGGTTTGTATTCCTTGTGTGGTTTGATTTGCCCAAATTGGAATAATTTTTCTGGGATATCAATTTTATCCTTCAGTGTGAATAAGAAGGATCTACTAGTTTTTAGGCCATTAGAGTCAGGTTTTCCAAGTTGAGTAACATCCTCAACTGGGATTGTGTTTTCAGCCCTATCTGAGAGGCCTTCTTTTAACTCCTGAGTAGATATCTCTGAGGGAACACTACAAACTACTATTTTTGTTGGTGATTGTTTTGGGTTCCAATTAGATGCAATAATTGGTGTATTCAGAAGGGATTTTAGGTTAATTATTGTATCTGCTGATTTCTGATCTTCTACAACTATTAGCAAAGCTCCATGACGGTTAATGTTAAGAGAGAACATTGATTTTAGCAATTTAAAAATTGCAACTCTTATTGCAGTGATCATTTTCATTTCAAAGGGGGTAGTGGGATTAATTTTAAGGTAAATTCCTAAGTTTTTGGAGGGAGGATCTTGGGCAGGGAGAGAGGAAATGCTTTTAATTGGGGAGATTTTTGCCTTTTTTTTAGAGCTTCTAGAGAAGACCTCTTGAAACCCATTATCATCATTTATGGTTGCATTAGGACCTACAGTTATCATTGTCCTATTCTCCGAATTGGAGCTATCATTAGAAATTTCAGATAATGTGCTTGACCAGCCAGGATGGGTATCTTTCACTATGGACTTTGATTTGGTATCTGGGGTGACGTTTTTTTTTGGAGGACTTCTAAACATTGCCTATTGGAAAAAGCTTTAAACACAAATATAAAACTAAAGCAAGAAGGGAAAATAGATGATACTAAACCGTCTGCACTATACTATGGGGAGGATAAACACCACAGTAGAGCCCTGAGGATGACTTGAGCAGGATAGGTTTGGTACAACTGCTGATTAGAAGCGATAATAATCACAAGAAAATATATTTCGATTTTCTTATAAGGTTGCTATTGCTTTTGCTGAAATGTAGTGAATGAATGAACTGTAGTGAAGTGTTGCTGTTGATGTAATGTATGCACTTTCTTCTTCTTCTTCTATTTAACATGCACGATTCTGTGCATAATATTAACTTCTTCTTCTTCTATTTAACAGCAGGCAGGCTTTTCAGTAATGCTATTTAGCCCTTTTCCTTTTGATTCACTCTGTGGGCTACAGAGCTACTGGCTTGATTGCCTCATATTTATTAGATATTTTCATATATCTTTCAGTACATCTTTTAACTCAAGGAGTTTAAACTTAAGATGATAGATGTCGAATTCTATGCTCTGTTTGCAGGTATAGTTGGATACGCTCTTGGCTGATAGTAAGATTTTTTGGTGTTTGAAGCATTTTATCAGTTTACAAAGCAAGGTTTGTTGTGCAGACATCAGCATATTACATTCAAATAGGCAATGGTCAATTGTTTCATTATTCATATTACAATGCCTGCAAAGAGGGGACAGGGGAATTGAACCACTTGAATTAGAAAACTTATACGAGAATGGAAGAAAATTTAGTCCATTTGTTCCAGAACGAATTCTATGATAAATTTTAGAAAAATACTTTTTGGGAAAGGGGGAAAGGATAGGATTAATCTTATCAAAATTAATATCTGATAGTCTCCATTGATAAATATCTCTAATCGGGATTGGTCTCCCACTTGGCTGGTCAATATTTATAGCATATTTTGCTATTCATCAACCTGATGATTACCACTTATACTAGAGTGGCTTGGAAGTTCTTGACAATAAGTTCTTATGCCACTTGAAGCAAGATTACCTATAATACTGAGACAGTGATAAGTGTCAGTGTCCAACTTATATTGAGGAGCTGAGGCCAGCAACTCAAGGCTTGATAAAGACTCGGAATATACAATAATATTATTTGAATTTGCAATCAAAGGTTGGTTTTCCTTAAGGTGTTCTAATGCCATGATTATGGCATTTAACTCAGCAGACATTATAGATAAATTATTATATAATCTCTCGCCCATTGCAATTTTCAGGTGAGGCAGGAAAGCACCACTTGCTACCTTCTCATTCATTTTTGACCCATCAACAAATATTTGGAAGTGGTTTTTATAGGTAATTGTATTAAGTTCAGCAAATTTTTTCTGGACAAAAGCAATGGGGGTTAAATCTTTATTCCACTTTGAGAAATCAGTATTTATTATGGGACTTGACCAATTCCATGGAGGGGAATGGGGGAAACTGGGTGCAATAGACTTTGCCGGTACGGGGAACTTCTTCTGAATATTGGCATATTCATCTGCAGTGCTTCTATACATGGCTGGATTTCTTAACCAAGTATGTAGGGTATGTGAGCTATTTGATTAAATTTTTGTAAGATATTTTGTCAGGAGAAAGCTACGTCTCTCCCTTATTGTTGTTAATCCACTCTCCATAAGCAGAAACTTGGTGCTTGTGGGGTTCCTAAGACCAAATATGAGACATATTATATAATTTTGTGTTGTTTCAATTTTTTTCATCTGGGTCTTTGCACATGCACCATAGACGATGAGCCCATAGTCAATATGGGGTCTTATATGTGATTTATATAACTGGAGTAAGGTTTTCTCCTTACAGCCCCAGGGCGTGGAAAGAAGTCTTTTTAGTATATTTGTATTTCTATAGCATTTTTTTATTGTGTTTGAAATGTGGAGGTTAGAATTAAGTTTTTGGTCAAGCATGAGGCCTAAGTAATTAATATGATTATCTTCTGGAATAGTTGTTCCATTTAGAGTTAGTTCTGCGTTAGCATGGTTTTACAGTTGGTGAAATTTGATTATTTTTGGATTGGTAAGTGCAACGGATAAATCTGAACGTTGAGAGAATTTTTCAAATTGGAAAACTGACTTCAGCAGATTTTACTGTGCTATCTCAAAGGTGTTGCCAGATGACCATAGCACCAGATTGTCTGCATATTGTAGATTCTTGGGGGGGAGGTTCATGTCCCAGAGATATAGGGCAAAGAGGAGGAAGCTGAGGACTGCTCCCTGAGGTAGGCCTTTGGTTATTGTCTTTTGGGGTGAAGAGGCTGAACCAACACAAACAATGAAACTTCGCAATTCTATGAACGATTTTATAAAAGATACTAGCATGAGGGGTATGCCAAGGTTTGCAAGTTTGTTTAAAAGGATTTGGTGGCTCACATTGTCATATGCCCCTTCAAAATCTAGGAAAGCTGCAACTAGGACATTATTTTTTGAGAATGATTCTGTTATTGCATTTGTTAGCAAAATGAAAGCATCTGTTGAGGAGTGGTGTTTCCTGAATCCAGTTTGAGTGTGAGGGATCATGTTATTTTTTTCAACAAACCAGAGGAGTCGGTAATAGATCATTTTCTCCATTATTTTCCTCATCACAAGAGTAATCATTATGGGTCTATAGGACTCAGGGCTATCTTTGGGTATATTTTTCTTTGGGATTGGTAGGAGGGAAAAACATTTCCATATATTGGGGAACATAGAAGATGCCCAAGCATTATTATAACAATTTAGCAGTTCCTGTTTGTATGAAGGGGTGAGATTCTTTATCCATGTAGGGTGTATATTGTCATAGCTGCCGCTAGTTTTGGTCCTAATATGATGTATTGCATTATTCATTTCCTGGATTGAAAATGGACTAGTTATATACTCGGATCCTGGGCGTGGTTGGTAACTTGGGTTCATAGGAATTGGGGACATTTTGCTTCAATTATTCGATGTTAGCTTATTAACAAAAAGAGTTGCAAATAGTTTAGCTTTTTCATTAACATTGTCATAATGAGTATTATTATGTATAAGCTCATACAGGAGTGGGTTGGGGGAAGTTTTCCCCACAGATGTGGCTTATGACTTTATGTATAATTGACTCATGTGTTTCTCTGGAGAGATTATTTGCAAAATATTCCAGTATTTATATTTAGTATCTATAATAGTCCTTTTTAGATTAGATTCTGCGATTAATTTTTTTAAATATGTAGTAGGTGTAGTTTTTTTTTATGAATGCTCTCTTAGCTTCCTTTTTTGTTCTCCATTTATTAAGGCACTTGGTTGTTCATCATTCTTTAGGAACGTGTTCAGGGAATGTTTCCTTAGTTTTTGTCCTGAGGATAGCTTGAATTGCTATATTCATTAGTAATGATACCAAGACTCTAGCATTCATGTTAACTGTGGTGTTTGAAATGCATGAATTTTGGGTGAACTTGTAATTTCATCATTTAGCTTATTTTGGAACATAGACCAATTTGCTTTAGTGTTGATATATTTGGACGTATGTGATAGAGTTTCAGCAGGTTCATTTAGGGAGCAAACTATAGCAAAGTGGTCAGTACATAGACTATCAGTTTTATTTATATAAATTTTATTCAAAAGTTTTAATTACACAATTTGAAGGTCAATTGTGGAGAATCTGCCACTTTTGGGGTTTAAATATGTATTCAGGTTTGGAGGAGTAGCAGCAGCTAATTCATTATTATTTGAAGTCATATGCTCAGCAATTTACCAGCTTTATTTGCTGGTTTATTCCCCCACAAAAAGCTGTGTGCATTGAGATCTCCACAAATAAAGATATTTTTTAACATATTAGAATTATTTATATATTTAAAGAAATCCATGGCATCTGTAGTTTGGCCATTAGGGTTATAAAAGCTTATTATGTAGGTTTTTGTATTATTTAGCCAAAAACTGATACCAATTGCATCAACATCATTTGCAAAATCTGGAAAATTGATGCCACAGAATTTTATATTATTTTTAACTATTAAAGCTACACCACCTCCTTTTCTCTCTGATGATCTATCCTTTCTCAGGATAGTGTATCCCAGAGACTTAATTTGTTGATTTTGGGTTAAATGAGTTTACTGGAGGCAAGCAATATCAATGGAATTATTATTCATAAAAGATATTAGTTCATGTAACTTATTTTCTGTGAGTTATCTTATGTTCCACTGGATATTGATATGTGTTGTGTTGTTAATTTATTTTTCATATGACTGTGTATCAATGTTCAGCTTTGTTAAAAGTAAAGCAAGATCTTTTTTTGCTTGAATGAGCGTATCATCAGGAATGCAGATTTTTGCCAATTCTGCAATGATTTTTGTTTTCTGTAGTTGATGTATGTTCATGGCCTGAACTGCATTACAGTTTAGAATGAATAAGCATATATTTGGGAATTGCATGTTTGGTTGTGCATCCTGTTTTTCAGTTAAGGGATTAATTCCCTGGTAGTGTTTCTGGTTTGTTTCTTCTTGGGAGGGGGGGGGGCAGACTGACCTCATCTCACCGGACAAGGAGGCTTGTTGACTTGGTGATTCCTTCTGATAGGGATGTGAGCTAGTGGGCTTAGAGGATGGTGTTTTATATGGGGTACTTGATGCATTGGGGGTGTTTGACTTGGGGGTTTTAGTTGGTTTCATTACGGGCTTTATTTGGTATTGTTGATCAGCATTTGCTTCCATTGCCGCAAAGGGGTATGGAATGGCCTTCTCTGTTGCTATTTGGAGTGTTAGTGCTCTTTTCTTATATGCAGGGCATAGTGATTTATTTGTAGATTCACGTGGGCCTTTGCAATTGATACAAGTAGGCTGTGTGTTGTTGCAAGTTGTCAACTCTCTAGGATGGAATGCTTTACAATTACTACACTCTAGAAGAATTTCATTGCATTTGTTTGTTGTGTGTCCCAGTTTGAGATACCTCTGACACTGGATGGGCTTTGGTTTGTATTCCTTGTGTGGTTTCATTTGCCCAAATAGGAATAAATTTTCTGGGATGTTAATTTTTTCCTTCAGTGTAAATAAGAAGGATCTACTTGTTTTTATCTACATCTGAGAGCCATTCTTTTAACTCCTGAATGGGTATTTCTGGGGGAACATTATAAACTACTATTTTTGTTGGGGATTGTTCTGGGTTCCATTTAGATGCATTAATTGGGGTATTCAGAAGAGATTTTAGGTTAAATATTGTGTCTGCTGATTTCTGATCTTGGACAGCTATTAGCAGAGATCCATCACGGTGAATATTAAGAGAGAACATTGATTAAGATAAAGATTAAGATAACTATGAATAAGGAGTTGTTGTTTATGTTTGTTCTTCCCTGAGTTTAAAATATAGAGAAGTTGATTCTAAGTTTTCAAGTCAATGAGATGAGGTAGTTAGTTTTGAGCTGAGACATCCACTTAGATCCCAAAGAGTGTGTATAGTAGTGGTTTACCAGAGCCCGTCTAAGAGTATTGATAGTACTTTTAAAGACGAGGGCCTACTCGGCTACCTTACTTACCTTTCGTCAGTTTTGTCTAAAATTGGGATCGTTGGTGACTTTAACGCTCCTGGTATAGATTGGTTATCACACAGTACAACATTATCTGATTTGAGTTTTGGGTATAAACTAGTACTGACACTCAGTGATAGCTTTCTCTATCATTATGTTATTGAGCCCACTAGGTTTTGAACTGGAATGAATCCATCTACCCTAGACCTTATTATAACTAAGCACCTAGCTGACCTAAAGAATTTAGAATTTTTGCCTCCTCTAGGTAAAAGGGATCATGTGGTATTGTTTTTCTCTGTTAATGTGAGCATTCCGTTAAATCCTAAGTCAAAATTGTTATATGACTATTCTAGAGGTAGTTATGACGAATTTAGAGATTTTGTACTTTATGTTGATATTGTTAGTGAGCTTCAGCATAGTTCTATAGATGTAGATATAGCTTTTGAGTTATATCAGTGGAGTAGTAGTAGAAGGATGTGAGAAGTTTATTCCAAGGTATACTATAAGAGAGGGTATGAAAAAACGTAAGAACCTGCCAAAATTTGTCCTTGAAGCATTATCTGTGAAAAATAGACACCGGAGAGCTTATTTATCAGCTGGGGATGATGAATCTTGGCATGCTTACAAGAGGGTGAGAAATAGGGCGACGATGATCCTGCGGTCACACACTGAGTCAGTGGAATTGTCGATAATTAGTTGCACACAAAGTTGTCCAAAAATGTATTGGAAGTATGTGAATAGGGTCAAAAAAGAGCAGTCGCCATCGTCCACGGTCTTCAATGACCCAGTCACTCGTGAAACTGTTCATGATAATGAAAGAAAACCAGCTATTTTTAATAATACATTTTCATCTGTTTTCGTTTATCCCGCTTCCTATATGAGGTCTAATATATCACCGGCACCGGAAACTTCTGTGTTACAGAATGAGTCACATTTGATGACTCTGATATAGCGCTTGAGCTTGTCCAAAAAATTATCTGCGAGCTTTCTGTTGATAAAGCCCCTGATATAGATGGTGTCCCAAATGTTATTATGCGAGAACTGGCTTCTTCTTTAGTGGCCCCACTCGCATTTCTTTTTAATCTTTGTTTCGAGTCTGGTAAGTGCCTTGATGCATGGAAAAAGGCAGTCATAAAACCCCTTCATAAGGGTGGACCAAGGTCGGATTTTACAAATTATTGCCCTATCTTGAACATGTTGATTTTTTCCAGAATTATGGAAAAAGTAATTGTGTATCGGATCCAAAATTATTTTGGAAAAATAAATTGTGGAGCACAGCACAGCATGGTTTTTGAAAAAATTGATTGTGTAACACGTAGTTAACAGAAGTAATCAATGATTTTCAAAAGATGGCTGATTCAGGTCTAAATTTCGATTGTATTTATATTGATTTATTTAAGGCATTTGACAAGGTTTTGATATCCTTGCTGGTGGAAAAGTCTCAAAAGTATGAGATTTGATGTAGAAGCATGACTTGGATTAAGGATTACCTAACTAATCGGACACAGAAAGTGAAGGTTGGTGAGGCACTATCTGAAGGGTGTGGAGTTCTAAGCGGGGTCCCTCAGGGTAGCTGCCTGGGACCAGTTTTATTCTGTTTATTTATAAATGATTTACCACAGGTTACCTGACACAGCACCATTAAAATGTTTGCAGACGATGTAAAGCTATACAGAGGTGTCACCTCCCTGGTTGATGTGACACTTGTACAGGGAGATTTGGAAGTATTGTTCAAATGGTGTAATTTAAATTTTATGTTTGTTAACCAGAAGAAATGTCAAGTGATGCATTACTTCGCAAAAAATGTGGCATACCGGAACTTCGTTGGTGACGTGTCGGTGTGCCATGTCAACTCTATCAGGTATCTCGGTAATATTTTTGATGATCAGCTGAGGTTTGACAATCAAGCATCAGCTGTTTCGCGTAAAGCAAATTATGGTTTGCTTTGCGTCAAAAGAGCATTCAGAAGGTTTAACCTGAGAAGTTTTACCACATTGTATAAGAGAATGGTGCACCCTGCTGTTGAATACTGCTCATCTGTGTGGTATCCAACTTGGAAATCTGATTCACTGTTGATTGAAAAGGTGCAAAGACGAGCGTCAAAATTTGTCCCCTATCTGAAATACCTACCTTATGAGCGGAGATTGAGTAGCCTGAGCTCACCATCTCTGCAATTCAGAAGGGACAGAATGGACCTTGTCAACACTTTCTGCATCATAAAGGGTTTTGACCATGGGTCTTGGGAAGGTTTCTTTGAGTTTGGTCATTATCCATCTACGCGGCAGAACTCTTTAAAATTGTACCAGCCAAGGGTATCAAGGAAAGTTGGACCGAGTTCCTTTGTAAATCGTTCAGTAAAATCGTGGAACACATTAACTGACCATGTAGTTCTGGTGAATGATGTTGCGGTTTTCAAAACAGCATTAGTTGAGACCTCTTTTTATGAAAGGCAGTACCTAGGACCATGAAGTGTATATTTGCTATAGGGTATCTTCTTTTTTTTTTTTTTTTTTTTTTTTTTTTTTTTTTGGGGGGGGGGATGTTTATAGTTTTTGCTTTCGTTGTTTATAACTGTTGCTCATGGTATGTAATTTGTGCTGAATGAGACAAGCCTATGGCTTATTCCATTTCTGATTAATAAATAAAAAGTAGCTAAAGTAGAATTTTAAATTATTGACTTACAAATAAAGTTAACATACTGCTTGATGCCTTTTTTTAGGCTCTTTCCAAATATAATAATCACTTTTGCTGCAAATGAATTTTACCCCCACCACTCGGCTATATACCAATTCAGAGTATATATTTGCACATTAGGGGGGGGGGGTAAATTTTGAACTTACCTCTCATTTGTATAAGAAATAAAATTTACCTCCCTCCCCTAATGTGCAAATATATAGTCTGAATTGGTATATTTAGGGGTGGGGGTAAAATTCATTTGTGACAAAAGTGAATATTATATTTGGAGAGTGCATAAAAAAAGGCATTGAGTAGTATGTTCACTTTATTTGTAAGTCAAAAATATGAACAGCAGAATACTTACCCATACCCAGATAGGCCTAGTCAAGGGTCATGGGATATATAATATTTTTTTCTCCACATCCGTGGGGGGGGGGGACTGTCCCCCCTCCCCGCATACAACACCCCTGTCTAGATCCAGGGTACTTTTGGAAAGGCTTCTGAATTTCTTTGGTAAATTTGTTTGTTGATATATTAATTTGCTTGATATAACATAAACACTGGCTATCTAATCTTTGCCAGATGTTCTGATTAAAATTATCTTCCTATGCACAGACAGCAGGCTCCTACTCTTGGAAATTATTTGTGTAGGGTTAGATAGTTGTGATTGGCTGATGCTTGGTTCTAAATCAGCTGGGACTGGCTGACTATAATCTTGGAAAACATCTGGTCTTTAAAAATATGAACTTAGACAAAAGTTACCTCTACACTCTAGTCCATATAAATATAAGTGTTCTTTTTCACTGCACTTGTCTTAGATTAAGTCCATCCATGGTTGACTGTGTCTGTCATTAGCATTTGTTTTGCAAACTTTACAATCCTGTGTCAAAGATTAGACAGTATTTTCTAAGATTTGGCTCAAGCTTTAAATGTATGGCCAAGATTAGGCTCTACTGTTGTCTATAAGTATATTTGAAATTTTGAGTGTTTTATATGGTTAAAATATTCAAGCTAATTACATACTTTTATAAAGAATTTGACACTTCCAATTATGAAATAATCCAATTTTTAGGTGGTATGATAGATATTTTAAAAAGATTTAGCTGTTAAAGAGAGGATTAGCTGACTAACTATTGGTTATCTTAACCTAAATTGTTATAAAATCTCTATCATATCACCTAAAAAGTAAATTGTTTTGCCATTGGATTTGTCTAATCTTCTTAATAGGCTATGTATGCCTTGTTTGAATATTTTAACCCATATACAACACAATTTCAAACATACTGATAGACAACAATGAAACCTAATCTTGTAGACATATTTAAAGCTTGTGCCTAATCTTGGAAATGCTGTCCAATTTTGGACACAGGATCTTAAAGTTAGAACAGCATCTCAAAGTCACAGACAGATTCAATCTAAGACTAGTATTGTGAGACAGAATAATTATCTTTAAATGAGATTAGCTGTAGTGGTAACTTTTATCTAATTTCTAATTAAAAAAAACAAAGTTTTTAAAAGATAATAATCAGACAATCCCAACTAGTCTTATCACTAACTAACTATCACCTATATACATAATATTTAAGATTAAAAGCTTATTGTCTATGTACAGTATACCTTTATTTGCACTTTGGAGCAACATTAAGGTCCATACTGGATCTGCTGTGCTCCATGTTGAGGATGTTGAAATTTGGTCACTGTGTTAGGGCCCAGTGACACACCATTAGAGAGGTCTGCTGGAGAGATATAATTTAAGTCCACTTATTAAAAATGACCCCAAGATTGACATGGCCTGTAATGACCATTCTTCAGTGGTTTAAAGCTGACACCAGCACATAATAGAAAATTTGGATAGAGTATGCAAGATGGTTAGGTATGACAAGCAGCATCTAGTGTATTTAAGGCTAGTTATAGTACATTTAAGGAGACCAAGGCGGGAATTTTCTCTTGAGACTGCTTGTTGCCAATGGCTACCGCGTACGGGGAAGCTGACGACCATCATAGGCCTAGGACGACTCCCAGACGGAATGAGAGTTTAATATCGGTGAAAAACACTCTCAATATTGGTACACTAAATACCCGGACTTTAGCTAAACCTGGCAAAATGGATCTGGTGTTGAAAGAGATTGATAGATACAAGTGGGATTTAGTCGGTATGTCTGAGACGCACCTTCCTCGAATCAGAGAAGAAAACATCCTTGGAACTACTTCCTACTGTCGGGACGTTCTGATGGTGTCCATTGGCAGGGTGTTGGCTTCATCCTCTCCGGCCGCCAAAAGGTCCTTAGTGACTTTCACTCCTGTATCGGTGAGAATAGCGACCATCCGCCTGAAACGGCCCATCAAAAATCTCTCAGTTGTCCAGATATATTCCCCGGATTCAGCCCGCAGTGAAGAGGAGTGTGACCAATTCTACTTTCAGCTACAAAGTGTCACTGACCAGATCCCCAAAAATGATATACTTATCGTGTTGGGTGACTTTAATGCGATAGTTGGCAGTTGCCATGCAGGTCGAAAAGATGTCATGGGCCCACACGGACATGGCCGTCTTAATGCAAAGGGAGAACGGCTTATTGACTTCTGCAGGGAGAATGAACTCTACATCACTAATACCGCTTTTAAGCACAGACACCGCCGAAAGGTAACATGGAGATCCCCTGATGGAGTCACCGAAAATATGATCGACTACGTCCTGATATCCAAACGTTGGAAGTCATGTGTAATGGACACTGTCTCACTACCCGGTGGAGATTTTGACTCGGACCACACACTCCTGATGTCCAAAATCAAGTTGAGCTTAAAACGTCTCCCAAAAATCACAAAAATACCAAGATTCCGAACGGAACTCCTCCGAGACCCCACCAAAAAAGCCACGTATAACTGTAGCCTGTCTACAAAATTCCGTGACATCCTGAGTACTTCCAATCCACTCGCATCTCCCGAAGAGATGGATCGCTTGGCTGAACATGCCACCTCTGCAATCCTCGAGACTGCAAGCAACATCCATGGTAGAAAAGCCAAAGTTGAAAAGCTTTGGACCACTGAAGAAATAATTCGATTATGCAACCAGAAACGCCTACATAACAACAAATCTGACCAAAGCAGCCGAGACACCTACAAACATCTCAAACGGAAAGTTGAGCGTGAAATGAGGAAGGCATTCTGCAGGCATATCGCCAAAAAGTGCAAGGACTGTGAAACCCAGTTCAAGAAAGGCAACAGCCACAAGCTCTTCAAAACAGTCAGCGAGCTAGCATCCAAAAAAGATCCCTCAACTTCCGTAATCCTAGACAAACAGGGGAACGACATCAATGATGCCAAGATGAAGCTTGAACAATAGAAGGAATACTTTGAGGAGAAACTGAACCCAGAAGTAATGACCAACCCAAATGTCCTAAAGTCCTTACCAATCATAGATCAAGACCCCCCCTCCACCTCCGCTTAGAAGCGAGACCAAAGCGGCTATAGAATCCCTAAAGCGAGGCAAAGCTCCGGGGCCAGCTGGTGTCACTGCTGAACTGATCATTGTTGGTTCAGAAGACGTTGTCGACCTATACCACAGTCTTATATCAGCCACCTGGTCTACTGGAAACGTCCCACAGCAGTGGTGCAAGGCAGCAATAGTCCCAATACACAAAAAAGGCTAGAAGAAAGAATGTGACAACTACTGGCCCATCAGCCTCACAAGCCACCAAACCAGAATCCTGCTTCGCAGAATTCAAACAATCACCACGTCTGTTCTTGGAGAGTATCAAGCGGGCTTTGGACTGGGACGATCAACATATTGACCAAATCTTTACTGTGCGTCAGCTTATGGAATGGTTCTTCGAGTTTAACAGAGACCTCTATTAGCTCTTTAATGACTTCCGACAGGCATTTGACCTAATATGCAGGAAAGGCTTGGGGCATATTATAAGACACTACGGTGTCCCAGATGAATCAGAATCATTGAGGACATGTACAACCAATTCAAAAGTTAAATACTAACCTTTGGTTGGCTCTCTGGTAAATTCCCAACAACTTCCGGGGTCCTGCAAGGATGCATTCTCTCGACGCACTTGTTTAACGTGTTTCTGCATGCCATCCTCTCCCTGATACCCGTCAAATATGGAGTCAGAATAGGAGGAATCTTAATTGACAAACTAACATATGTGGATGATATCGTCCAGATGTCCACTACCGCCCAAGAACTCCAGAGACAGGCTGACTGTATGTTCCAAACAACAAAACCGTCTGGTATGCACCTTAACGCAAACAAGATCAAAATCATACAAAGATCATGCCAGGATATAAAACACCCCCCCCTCGAGCGTTTTAGATAGTGAGAAAGTGGAACGAGTCAATAAATTACGTTTCTTTGGCTTAACTAGTCTCCCTACAGCTGACAACTGCCCCACGGTTGATATTAAACACCGGCTCGTCCTTGCTAGCTCTAGCTTCAAAAGACTATCAAAAATCTGGAAATCTAACCACCTTTCAAACCATCTGAAAGTGCATCTATTCAACAGTCTGATCATACCCATTGCTCTATATGGGTGTGAAACCTGGACATTAAAAGCTGAAAACGAGCGCAACCTCCTTGCGTTCGAAATGAGATGTCTGCGCCGGATAGCCAAGATCAGATATACTGACCATATCACAAACGAAGAAGTCCGAAGAAGGGTGATTTCGCAAGACACTATCCGGAACAAAATTCGAAAACAGCAGCTGCGCTGGTTCGGCCACGTAAAACGAATGAATCCCGAACGCATACCTAAGATCGCACTTGAAGGGACAACTAAAGGACTTAGACCACGGGGAAGACCGCGCAAAAGGTGGATCGAAAACTTTGACCGACAACGCATTGCCCAACTATCCCAAAACACACTTGACAGAACAGCATACTAAGCCCTAGTTCATTGGATTTCTTTGAAAGGAGTGGCCCCAAGACGTCCCATGAGGATGGATGGGACTTAAGTAAGTAAGTAAGTATCTCTTTCTTCAGGACTAGTCTTAAGCACTGAGTTTGACAATTAATTGGGATCAGACATGTTGTACTGGAAACGAGGGTTATTGCTACCAAAGTGAAGGGCACTGCACTTTAATATATTAAACTCAAGTAGTCAATCTTGTGCCCATGTTTGGATTTTAGGAAGGTCACACTGCAGGCCTTTTTGGTTAGGGGGTCCAAACAGCTTGGATTCATCAGCATAGAAAGCAATGTTGTTTTGTATTCCATTCACCATATTTTTAATTTAGATGAATAATATAGTAGGACCAAAACAGTGCCTTGGGGGATCTGCTTACAGCATCATATGCTCTGGAGAAAACCTTATCATAATTGACTGAGAAGAGTTGAACTTGCTGGCACCTTGTTGAAAGCCTTAGCCAGATACAATAGAATCAGGTCCATAGGCATTGTAAAAGTGCTGCAAAAGCATTTGACAAAGTTCCACATCTACACTTGAACATAAAACTCATGTCATCTGAAATTAGTGCAGACCTTGTGGGCTGGATCTCAGCTTTTCTTACAAATAGACCAAAGAGAGTGAGGCTTTTTACTAATGAAGGAGAATTAATCCTCTCTGATAGATGTGGTGTTCTGCAGGGTAGTGTCTTAGGACCTACCCTATTCAATTTCTATATAAACAATATTTTTAATTACCTACAAATCATCTAACTCTTTATGCTGATGACTCAAAGTTGATTGGTGCAGTCAATCATCAGTTACTACAAGCCGATCTGAACCATATTCAAAATTGGGCAACAACATAGCACACGAGCTTCAATATTGACAAATGTAGTATTGTTCATTTTGACAAGTCCAACCCAGATTTCAAGTATACTATGGTCAATTCAGCTGTAAATAATATTCAAGAGCTGTAAGGTTGGAGGAAGCAATGGATCTTGGAATTGTTGACAACCAGTGTAAATTCAATTCAAACTGAAAGAAGATTGTGTCTCAAGCAAACTGTGTCCTAGCACTCTTAAAAAAATCTATATCCAGTAGGTCTCCCTATGTTTTTGTGAGGCTGTACATGGCCCTTGTAAGACCAGTGCTTGATTTTGGAATGTGAATAGCATCATCAGGATACAGGGGTGACATACAGCTTCTGGAAGGGGCGCAAAGGAGAGCCACAAAGGCGGTATCTAAGATGAGAGACTAGTTTTAAGATGATCGTTTGAAGGAGCTGAAAATTATCTAAACTGGTTTACTGACAACAAAGAGCTGATATGCATATGACATATAAGCTTACTTCACAAGAAACCCCCCCCCCTCAATTCATGTGTCAATTTTCCAAAATATTGGCACTGGCGGGAGGGGACATTCAAAGAACCTGTTTAAGCCATCTGTCAAAACTCAACACTGACAACAGTTTTTCTGCTGTCATGTAGTAAACCACTGGAGTAGTCTCTCAAATACAACAATCTCAACACCCAATGATGAAGTTTTCAAAAAGCTATTAAATATCAAATGTAATGGTGTTTCCTGGAAATACCAGTGGGTCTGCTCTGAAGTGCATCTGATTTGCTCTGAAGTGCAAATTAAGGTAATAGGAATTCCTTTATCCAAGTGATCTGTTTTGGTGTCATATGTCTAAAGGGGATTGCAATTTCTTTGGAAAGCTTCTTCAGTAGTCTTGGATGCACGTTATCAGGACCAGTAGACTTGTCGATGTCTAGCACTTCAAGTCGTTTTCTGGCAACTGGAGGTGATACTTGAACAGGTTTCATTGGCTTAGGGATGTCACAGGATGTGCTACAAGGTAGTGGACCATCTGATTCACTGGTAAAAACTGATGCAAATGGCTTGTTGGGAAGTTCTCCCATCATCCATACAGAGTGTTTTTACTGACTATATGCTGTGGTCTTTACTAGAAACATGCTTCCAGAACTTCTTTGGGTTAGGACAGATACTTTTCTACTCAGAAAATATGTCCAAGATTAGGCACTGGGGGTTTTACCTTGCAGCCCCAACTATATATTTCCCATGGATTTTGCCATATCTCACTCTTGTTTCAACTTAATACCTCTAAATTATATCAACATTGACAAAATTAAGAAATAGAAAATGCATAGGAAATACATAATTTGGGCTATATATTTGCACATTAGGGGAGGACCTTCCAAACTCTGGAAGTATAGAAGGCCTGCCAAAGCCCAGAGTACCAGTGTGCCCAAAAAAAGTAGGCTGAATATTTTGAGTGCAAGATCAGTATACCCAATAAAAGCACAGAGGAGTTTTATGAAAACAGCTAGCTCTTGCTCTTTCAAATAAGATGAAATCTTACCTGTCTGTGTTGTTCACTCTTTAATTCTGAAATTAAAGAAAAAATTTTCTGGTGTTGATTCTATTTTCGCAAGGCAGATTCTTAATTGAGCATCATCTAGTCATGGGCGCCCATATGGGGGGGGGGGCTCCCCCCCCCCTGGCTGAATGATGCGGCCTTATTTTTATATTTTTGTTCTGAGATTTCTATTATATAGCATTAAAAGTGCCAATTAGATGAGGTTTGCCCCCCTGGAATTCAGCTTATGGGCGCCCATGCATCTAGTTATGCTGTTTCAGATAATCCTGGTCTTTGGTTTAGTCCATATGCAATTTTGTGTTGGATGAATAACTTCCATCCTTAAAAGGGCCAAACAGACACTTCCATGTGCAGTTCTTATTGCCCCATTACAGTCTTGTGTACTATGTTTAAGCTCTTTGACTCATTTATGATAAGAAACATTTAAGAAAAATGTTCTGCCCCTCATTGTCAGTTCAGGTACCAGCAAGGTTTAGGTACAGAGCATGCTCTCTTATTACTTGTAAATGTGCTAAAGGACATTGACAACCAAGATGATTTCTTGATTTTATGTGCACTTGATGTTGCAAGAGGTTTAGACTGGTGTATATTTGTGCAAGTTTTGCCTGAGATTCATATGAAAGGTGCTGATGCTATGATAATTATTTGTCTAAGATATATGTATAATAGAAATCTTAAAGCTAAAATTAAAGATGGTAGTCTTCTATTTTGGATCATGGAAGGTGTATGTCAAGGAGCTTCGACATCTCCAGTTTTGTACAATAATTGCATTACTGGTGCTCAGGATAAGTTGAACTGTATAGTTATCTTGAAAGGAGTTGATCTCTTGCTAGTCACATTTGTAAAGGACTTACTGAACCTTTCCTGGACTTTCCAAGAATGCTGTACCATTTAACTAAAAAGGAAATAGAAGCACAACAAGTCTATCTGGCTCTGAAGTCCCTTTTGCTATCAGCCCCACTTACCTAGGTATGCCTATTGGAGGAAATCTGAAAGAAAGTGCAAACCTGGCACTGAAAAAATATGCTTGTTTTGAAAAAATAAGATTTCGGATGCATCTGCAGCCCTAGTTTCAAATATTTTGTACCTAAATAGATTTCACTGTTCTCAGGTATATAATACCCTAACAATTCCTTGCCTACTTGCTTACGTTTGGTCTTTTTTAACTTTGGTAAGAGAAAGCAAGTTCACCACCTTTTGTTCAAATTTGCAAAGCATTTGATGGAACTGCTAACATGGGACAAGTAATTCCTTTCTGTAGAGAAAGTATAGATTGGTAAACCCAGCCAGGGTTATTGAGAAGCGTATTCATGATTTTTCTGCTGAATGCCAGGAGTCTTCCCATCTTTGGTCATTTCTATTTGTCCTATGTTTGTAGTTGTCAAAGTATGTTTTTCTTTCTGTTGTTTCTTTTTTGTCTTTCTTGATCTATACTGTCTTCTGGGCCCTGCCTAGTTTTTTGTGACAGGTTATAAATAAAATCATGATACAATGAATAGCCTCAATTGTGCATCAATACCAAAAATACCTTAATTTAATAAAAACAGTACCATTAGAATCATTATTTTGAGCTTCTATTCAATTTCATCGCTGTTACAGGAAAAAAAGGCGAAATTTCACAATTTTGAAAATAAGAGCTTGTTACCTCTATATGCTGAATCTAAAGGTATGATTTCATTAAGATTGCTTGACTTTTTGGTGGTGTCTTCATCGTTTTTTGAAAAACAGGCAGTTTTTCTCAGGCTCTTAGCTTTTGCTGGGTAACATTAAATTTATGAATTTTGTATATTTGGAATCAGTATAAAAAGCCAATTCTTTGATGTATTAATTGCTATTGAAATTCCCTTTTTTAGAGTTTTGGTTACTATTGGCCTGAGTTGCTCCTTACATAGGCCTACTGTTTTTTACCACAAACTGTTTAATGGCAAGTCACATTTTTATGGTCTAAAGAGACTCCTTATTGGAATTCCAAGATTTCACTTCATTGAATCAAATGAATAGGTCTACTGTTTTTTACCACAAACTGTTTAATGGCGTAAATCATCGGTTTAATGAGATAAGATAAGGTAATATATTTATTTAAAAAAGATCACTATCACAATCCCACAAAGGGCCGAATTCGGACTTCTGAGTTGACATTATAAATGGTTGCACTAAAACTGGCAAAATGCACAAAACAACAACGAAATAGAAAAATCATTATGAACAATCATTTAACAGTCAATAATTAAAACTGTAAAAAGTCAATTAAAAAGTTAAAAAGATAAAAACTGGTCAAAGTAAACTTACACAAATACGAATCGGAAAAAGAATTAGAATGGACATAAAAAAAGGAAGGGGGGGGGGGGGAAAAACCGAATATACACAAAAAAAAGAGCGAGACATAAAGGCATCGGAATGCTATATGATTCCTTTGTCACTTATATTAAAAACTGCAAAATGGCAAATAGTTAAAAATATAAAAACTGAAAAAATAAATAATATACACATTGACAAATGTTTAAAAAACAACATAAAAAGGGGATAGGGAACAAAAAAAAAAGTATAAAGAAAAACGAGCTATTTCTTTTATTATATAAGAGAAAAGACAAAATTTCTGTACAAATTAACCACTATTTATTATGTCAGTAAAAAAAGGGATAAAAGATTTCTTATACCGCAAGGTAGTACAAAGAATGGGAGATAAGGTGGGGATAGGCTGAGACACAGTTTGTGGAGGACGATTTCTATCAGGTACATGGTAATCAGGGAAAAGGGACGCAGTACGGGGGTTCAAAAGTGCCAACTTACCAAAACGGAGGCACAAATTATTTCTTCGTCTCTCGAGGGTCTCTAGGTTTGAAATATTTAACAAATGCAAATATGCCCTCTTTAAAAATAATTCTTAGAGCTCTCTTTTGGACATTTTCAATTCTTTGTGTTGCTTCATTAGAGAGGCCAGGGTGCCACACAGGACAAGCGTACTCTAATATGGGACGCACAAAAGAAATGTATACTTGTAGTAAATGTGATTGGGGGCAACTAAATTTGTTTAAAAGTTTAAGGAGGGAAAGTGAGGAGTTTGCTTGTCGTAGGATATTATTTATATAGGCAACCCATTTCAAACTGGAATAAATTGTAACACCAATGAGTTTAAGTGATGTAACAGAGGTTTCAGGAGGACTAGAAGCAAGAAAAAGGGGAGGGGATTTAAGGAAAGTTACTGAGAGTATTGCGGAGTTGGAAGGGTTAACTGTCATGTCAAGGGAAGACGCCTCACAGGCAATATCGTGGAGTATGCCCATTGGGTTGCTAAAGATGTTTTTATGACATATCTCTAAAACTGTCAATTCATCGACAAATTTCCATCTATTGTCATAAAGGGTTGAAAGGCTGTTAATCATAAGAGAAAAAGGAGAGGGCCTAGAATAGTCCCCTGAGGAATGCCATTAAATATGGGGAGATGATCTGAGAAACAATTTAGATATTTAACTGCTTGAGATCTATTAGAGAGAAAAGAGGCAACGAGCTTAACAAGGAAAGTTTGAGTGTGAAATTCATTTATAAATCAAACAGCTTGAAAATTTGTTTAAACATTGGAAATGTGTCACAGGTCCCATCTACTGACTACTGAGTCATATCTATGCAGTTGGAAAAAGCTGAGGATCACCCATGGCTGGTACAAAAGAAAATTCTGATTGAATTTAGAAACATTATTTCATTAGCTACTCTAAAAATTTTCATCTTTGAGGTGAATCCTGCCCCAACCAGTCCAGTATTTCTAACTCATGCTTGTAATATAATAATTAATAATTTGCATCAATGCCAGCTGTTAATACCAAATATAAACCACTAACATAGATTGGCACAAAAAGTAAGTAAATTTGGTGAAAAAAAGCCAAAAATACAATCCTTTAGAGGGGTCATAGTCATTTTTTGTGGTCTTTGTAGCTCTGCCACTAATGAAAATAAATTCAACTTCCTGATGTCTAGTTAATATTATAGCATTATTTTCTTTTCTCTTAATATTTTTGAATCTTAAATTCACAAATAGCATTCTTGTACATTAAGCTTTATAATTATTATCAGTACTGAAAAAGGATAAGTGTTCTTGGAATTGAGAATTGGATTGGAATCAAGGTGAAATAAGGATTAGTTTCTGAATCAGGAAAAATTTTGGAATCATGCAGAATTTTTCAGCAAGAAAATTTTGAAGGGTATTTTTTGTGTATTAGCCTGATGAAACTGTATTCCTTGTTTCAAATTGAGTTTATATAATAAAAATGGGATTTCTTTTTGTTTGAGCAGTTTCTTGCAGTTTTTAATTTTATAGTGAAAAAAAGTGGCTCAACATATATTTTATTTTCAGTAAAGCATAAATGAAACTCTAACCATCAAGGGGTTGAACAGGCAAAATCCCTACTTTTATTTGTGCCAATTTCAACATGTTTTAGGTTTGGTTTGAATTTTTTAATTTCAATTTCTATTTGCTTTAGCATTCATTTTTTCATGTATAGTTATGTCTGTTTGGTTAAAGTTTGACCTGACTATTCATTGAATCTTTTGTGACTACTCATTGAATTGAATTTGCTGAATCTGCTCCTGGTATCATTTACTCATTCATAGTCATTTCTCTTCATTTTAGGTTTGACATATTCTACAACTTTATTTTGACTCGTTTTATATTTAATATCCTTCTTTTCTTTTCTTGGGAAGCATAAAGTTTTTGTACTAAGAACTAAAATATGAGATTGCAATTCAAATTTAAATCTGAATGTTCAGTCAAAGTTTTTGATCTATCATCGTTTTCCTTAATAATTTTTTAGTAACCTAAAAATTTACTGAAAAATTGGAGAGAAATGAGCTAGGGGGATTTTCAATCCTACAGATGGAAAATCGTTGGTATTTCCATTATTTGCAACTAGCAACAATCAATCAATCAATCATTTTATTAATACTAAAACACTATTACAAACGTAAAGAAAAGTTATTTGGCCCAAGAAGCTTGGCTTGTTGTGGGCCAAACAACACAATAATAAAGCGCTATAAGAACTATAAATATTACCCGAAATCAAAGAATATGTATGAAATAAAGATGAAAGAGAAGAATAAACATTAGCATACAGTAAAAAAAAAGTTATTAGTATTACCCCAGACAGAGCAGCAATAAGAAAGGTAAGTAAAAATAAAAGCATAATAAAGAGAAAGCATAACATCTGGGGGAAGAAATGAGTTAACCCAGTGCAACATTGAAGACTGGCGGAGGATGAGAGAAAGGTTGTGAATTATATGAGGGTTAAAAAAAAGAAAACAGTCAAGATACACACCAAGAAATTTCACCATAGTAGCTTGCAGTATAACATCATTCCCATAAGTCAGGATGATTGGCTTCCTTACGTCTCTCATACGATAAGGGGTTCTGAAGTGTACAATGGCACTTTTTTGGCTGTTGAGAGTCATACCATTTGACCGGTTCCATTATAGCTGAACCCCCGTGTAACTGAACCCCAAGCAACTGAACCCCCGTATAACCGAACCCCCTTGTAACTGAACCCCCGTGCAACTGAACCCCCGTATAATCGAACCCCCGTGTAACTAAACCCCCGTGCAACTGAACCCCCGTGCAACTGAACCTTCGTGCAACTCAACCCCATTTAACTAAACCCCCGTGTAACTGAACCCTAATGTAACTGAACCCCCATGTAACTGAACCCCATGTAACCGAACCCCATTGCAACTGAACCCCCGTATAACAGAACCCCCCGGCAACTGAACCATTAGGCACCTGACCCCCAGGACACTAGCCCCTCTTGCAACTCCACCCCCATGCAACTCAACCCCCTTTAACTAAAACCCCTGTAGCTGAACCCTCCCGTACCTGTAACTGTGTGTAACCATGTAACTGTGTGTTAACAGAACACAACTGATGAGCGAAAAGTGATGAAAGAGAGGGGTAATACCGAACTCTCAGCTACCATTCTTGGGAGACATCTGACAATTTATAAGTAACCATGGAATTCCTGTGTTGTTTTAAAGTCACTTTTCTGTGAATAGGCAGCGTGGTGGCAGAGTGCACCTGGCGACGATAAATCACATCTGTCCAGTTTTTTGTCAGGAAAAAATTTCTCAGTAATAATCTATTGCTCCCGCTAGCATTCTGTACTTCTAGATCCAGGTTTATGGACCTATGGGTAATCTCAGGCCTGAGTGTGGATATATTTCTTTTCGGCGACTTAATTTTCTCTTTAAGCACTCTCTGAAAGTTCTAGCTTAATACACAAATCCCTTTTTGAGATAGACCATTTTGAAAAACTGCACGCAAAAAGTGTCTTTTAGTTTAGTTGAAGTTTCACCTCAAATACCTCATTCTGTCAAATTTTCAACTTGATATGCGTAGCCTTAATAGTGCTAGTTTAATAGTAGCAGAGGTCGTAGTAGGAGCAGTAGAAATAATAATAGTGTTGAATTAGTAGTAGTAATAGCAGTAGTAGCAGGTAGATGCCCCAAAGCTTCATCTTGATACGCTAAGCTGTTCCAAAAAATTGCTGATACACCTGTATCAGCAGTCTATATGTTGTTGCAAGTTACCACTTATTAAAACTTAATGTTTTTACACAACAAGTGGTTGTTAAAACTATGTAAGAAGCTCTTTCGATCGGAAATTGAACACTATAGTTCAATTTCAAAGAATAAAATATAATCACATGACACTCCGTCTTTCCCTCATCACTGCCACCCCCCCCCCCAAATACATCCGAACAAAAAAAAAAAAAACATTTTTTTAAAAATAGTATGAAGATAAAATAACCATGCCTATGGGGTTAACAACCCCACCAGCAGCATCTGGGGCAAGGGCTGTAAGTTAAGCTAGTCGCTCATTGCTAACACATAAGGTTTTTGCAGAAAAAATTTTGCATGAAATTGGGGGGGGAGGGGCTCCTTCGATTGGAAATCAAAATTTCCAATGCACTTTTTCAGAGTTAAAAGTGATCGGAGGGCTTCCACCCCAAAATTTTTTCCCCCCAAAATATCCGATCTAAATTTTGGGACGGCCATTTTATTTAGAACAGTTTAAAGGTTAAATAACTATACCATAATTACATAACTATTGTTCATAACCCTATTCTGTTTTACCCAATGTAAGTACGGTGGTTGAGTTGCACGAGGGTTCAGTAGCACGAGAGGTCTGTTGCACGGGGTTTCAGTTACAGGGGGGTTCAGTTACACGGGGGCTCGGTTATACGGGGGTTGAGTTGCACGGGGGTTCAGTTACATGGGGGTTCAGTTATACGGGGGTTCAGTTGCATGGGGGTTCAGTTACATGGGGGTTTAGTTAAATGGGGTTTGATTTGCACGAGGATTCAGTTAAAGGGGGTTCAGTTGCATGAGGGTTCAGTAGCACAGGGGTTCAGTTGCACGGGGGTTCAGTTGCAGGGGGGTTCAGTTTCACGGTGGTTCGGTTAGACGGGGGTTCAGTTACACCGTGGTTCAGTTACACGGGGGTTCAGTTGCTTGGGTTCAATTGCTTGGGGTTCAGTTACATGGGGCTTCAGTTACACGCACACCCATTTGACCAGCACCAATCTTTTACTTTATCAAGAAGACCTTGAGCTAGGGAAGTGGCAGATGGCAAGTCCACTGCAGCAATGAAAAAGTTACTGTCGTCAGCAAAAAGAATAGGGTGCACAAGGGGGTGAAAACCATCAATAAGATCATTAACGTAAATTAAAAACAAAAGTGGTTCAAGCACAGAGCCCTGTGGAACAACCTTCAACACAGGTAAAGTAGTGGAAGAAGTACCATTAACCGAAACATACTGAGATCTTCTTGACAGATAAGACGTTAAACATTCTAGTAGGACTCCATGCACTCCAAATAAAGATAGTTTAGACAAAAGAACAGAGTGGTCAACCATATCAAAGGCCTTTGAAAAGTCAAGAAATAGACCCAAAACACACAAGCCCTTGTCCAGATTAACACACACAAACTCTGTTGCATCTGAAAGTGCATACGAGGTAGAGAAAGTGGGACGAAAACCATACTGATGGTTAGTTATGAGACAATTTCCTGCAGTCGTATTAGTACTAAATACAAATGAAGAGAGTCTACGATACACTACCCTTTCAACAACCTTAGAGATGACAGGAAAATCAGAAATAGGTCTATAGTTTAAAAATAGAGATGACTCAACTTTTTTATGCAAAGGTAAAACATTATTAACTTTAAAGAAATGAGAAAGAACACAAAAAGAAAGAGAGAGGTTAGTTATGTGTGAGATGGAGTTAGAAACAAACTGACCAATTTTTTTAAGAACATTATTACTCAAACCAAAACCATCAACTGAACAGTTACTTGGAAGCTGAGAAATAATACTATAAATTTGAATATAACTGCATGGGGAAAGGAAAAATGACTTTTCTGCAATGGGAAAACTACTTACTCTACTCTTGGGTTGAATGGGAACCGAAGGAAGAGTGGTGAAATAAGAATTGAAGGCGTATGCAGAAGAATTTTTATCCACAATAGATCCATCAGCTTTCCTGTAATGACATGGGGGGACTGTTTGAGTTTCTTGCGAGAAATAGCTTCATTAACTACAGTCCAAACCTATCGCAAGTTCCCCTTACACTCATCAATTCAACGCGAAAAATAGAGGTTTTTGGCTGCACGTACTGAAGAAGTAACTACATTTTTATAATGTTTATACTTCAAAAGATCATCCTGCGTTTTACTTTTATATGCAACCTTGAACAGAGACGGCTTCATATCTGTAGCATTGGTCAGACCTTTGGACATCCATGGGCATTTGGGTATATAATTCCTTGGCCTCTTCCTAAGAGGAAAATGCTTATCCAACAGAGCTCCAATACGACACACAAATAAACTTGTTGTAGATTCAACATCATTAGCTTCAAGAACACTAGACCAATCATTATTCTGAAGACTAAGAATTAAATTAGAATATCTGTAAAAGTTCTAAAAGAAGACTCACCTTGCTCATCCACAGCAATCTCAGTTTTAGGCACAAAAAGTGATAGATAAATAGGGAAGTGATCAGACAGATCAGTGAAAACAAGACCAGAAGTAAACTTCGATTTAGGAGAATGAGAAATGAAAATATTAGAAGCTGCCAGACTTTTATCATAGGCAGCGCGCTAGCGCTGCCTAAGTAAGCAGCCATGTGGGCACAATGAGTTTTTTTTTTCATACCCGGACACTTCAAATCGAAGGAGTTGTCGTAGAAAAAAGGAGTATTCGTAGAAACTTCGAAAACGGTTCATCCGATTGAATCTTCGGATGGCTAATGCCCTTTTTAATAGTCGAAAGTGATTGGAGGACAACTAGGCCCCCCCACGAATATTATTTCCCCAAACACATCCAATCAAAATTTTGAGATAGCCATTTTGTTCAGCGTAGTTGATTTCCAGATAGAAAATATGTTTTGAGGAGGACACTCCCCCACAACCCTCGGCAAGGGTTTTAAGTTATGCCCTGGGGGCATATAAGGTTTTTATAGAAGGCGTTGTCGTAGAAGCTTCAAAAAAGGCTCATTCGATTGGAAATTCAAAGGGCTAGTGGCCTTTTTAATAGTCGAAAGTGATTGGAGGGCAACTACAACCCCCCCCCCCACGCCCAACATACCCCCAAACACATCCAATCAAAATTTTGAGATAACCATTTTGTTAAGCGAAGTTGATTTACAGATAGAAAATATATTTTTGAGGAGGACACTCCCCCACAACCCTCGGGGCAAGGGTTGTAAGCTATGCCCTGGGGCCATATAAGGTTTTTATAGAAGGCGTTGTCGTAGAAACTTCAAAAAAGGCTCATTCGATTGGAAATTCAAAGGGCTAGTGCCCTTTTAAATAGTTGTAAGTGATTGGACGGTAATTAACCCCCCTCTCACGCCCACCTTTTCCTCACACAAGTCCTATCAAAATTTTGAGAGAGCCATTATGATCAACTGATTTTAAGTTGCGTAAGTTGATCTTTTGCGAATGAAAATGTTCTCGCAGACCTCATGACAATAGTTATGAGTTAAGCTTTGGGGGTACATGTGGTTTTTATAGAACGCGTTTTCGTAGAAACATCAAAAACGGCTCAAACATTTAAAAATTGCAATGGATATTGCCCTTTTCAAGAGTCAAAAGTAATTGGAAGGCAACTAACGCCCCTTCCACGCCCACCATTTCCCCAAACACATCCAATCAAAATTTTGAGATAACCATTTTGTTCCACGCAGTTAAAGTTCAGGAAATTATACCTAGGAGCAGGACACTCCCCCCAGAAATTACAAATTAAACCCTTATGTCTTCCCAAGGCCAGAACAAAATTTGCACCTTACTGAAAAAATACAAATGAATGTGCATTGTCAGTTTAATATACATATACTGATATTTAGTAATCAAATATTAATATTATTTGATTTATTAAAGTTATAAAAGTAAAAATATTTAAATTTTTTTCAGTAAAGTGCAAATTTTGTTCTGGCCTTGGGAAGGCATAGGGGTTTTTCGCCCAACTTATGTTAATTTCTGCTCGTTTTGAGTTCGACTTGGTTATTTATTGTAATTTCTGTTCGTTTTAGGTTTCATTTATTATCGATGCTGATTTGTGGTAGTTTCACGCTTGGTAGATTATTTGATTTTATTTTTGCTCATTTTTTGTTTAATGGAGTTCTTTACTTTTCTTTGGAAAATTTATTTTGTGGAATTTTTTTTTTAAATTAATTTGCAAGAAGATGAGAATTGGCTAGACTTGGAAAGTGAATCCAGGCTGCTTGTTGAAAGTGTTTTTGCCAACAAATTTAAATTATTACACTTGCAACTCCAATACAAACTTCTAATTTTGACTTTTTTTTCTTCTTCTTGTGATTTGAAATTACTTCAAGAAAGGAATAGCATATTTGCTATTCCTTGCAAGATAATGACTGGAACTGTTCATTAATACTGGCTTTGGTTTTTTTAACTAACTTACTTTTTCACTAATTATTCATGACTAGCTGGTATAATTTTCAACAGCCTGTCTTATACTCCAGCTTCACTTTCCATTATCTTTTCTTTTGTTACTGGCACTTTTTCGCTGCTAAGATATGGCTTGTCAACCCCCCCCCCCCCCAAAAAAAAAAAAATTATGTTCTGTCTTTTTATCAAACAAATCTTCTGTGTTCTGTTTTATTGTGATCAGTGGTGTGTTTTGGTAAATCAATATCTAGGTTGTTCTCAAAGGATTTTTGTTAATGTTGTCTTTAAATAGATTTACGTTAATGTCTTTTTTTTTATAAGACATTCCCATTTTTTAAGAACACTTCCTTTGAATAAAATCTAAAAAGATTTTATTAATAATAAAATCTAAAAAGATTTCATTATTTTGTTGAAGGTAAAATGTACCAATTTTTAATACCATTGATATGCAGGACGTTAGAGCATTGTATTTCCATTACTGTAAGTTCATTTTATAT